>NC_023752.2:44708774-45020369 GCF_000499845.2 Phaseolus vulgaris
TTAAATGATATTAGAAAATGCCCAAATCATGGGTTTGAAGATATTGCTCAACTGAGCATATTTCCTGGTCTCAGATCTGACACAAAGATGCTCCTAGATGCTGCAGCTGGTGGCACAATGATGGCCTTGATGTAGAACAAGCGACAAGGATTATTGGCATTGGCATCAACTGATTATCAAGCCCAACATGATACAAAATCTCAGAAGGAAGGGTTGTTAGAAATGCACTCTTGGCTAAAATAAAATTCTGACACAGCAGATTGAGCAACTAACCGCACAAATGGCTAAATTGCCCCAACAGTTATATGTTGTGCATTCATCTCAAAGCCAAGTCAATCAATCAGTGTGATTTTTGTGGAGGTGTTCATCCTAATGGTCACTGTTTTTATCGAACAATTCACCTGAAGTTGAGGATCCATCCATGCTTGAAAGAATGAATAAGTTGAAGAAGCTAACAAAGCTTGTGAGAAAATGGAAGAAAATAGCATGGCCAGATTAGGAATATAGAGATCCAAATGAAGTGGCCAAACAATTGAAAATAAACAAAGTGGCAGTTTTCAGTCAAACAAACCAACCCAAAAGAGCATTGCAATAAGTAATAGCTGAAAAAGAAGAAGATGAGATAGAGGGGAGAGAGAAATGAAAAGAGAGAAGTGAGGAGAAAAAATAAAAATAAAATAAGGAGAGAAGTTTTTGAAAAAGATTTATCATATCCTCATCCTCCTTCAAAAACGAGAACGAAAAAAATTCTTTGACAAATTGCTCCCTAGGAATTATTTTGCAGGAAATCTGAAGCAAGATTCAACATTTGAGAGATTTCTGAAGAATAGGAGCTATATTGAAGAGAGAAATAGAGTTGGAGGCTAGATGCAGTATCATGACTCAAAGGGACTTGCTTCAAAATTCTACGAACTTAGGAGGTTTAATCTTCCCGTGTCTATAGGTGTTTTATCTGTGGACAAGGCTGCACTGTATTTAGGTGATTTGGAGGTTCAACCCACCAAGATGCAGTTGGCAAAAAGATCCATCAAAGATCCTTATCGTGTGGTTGAAGATGTTCTTGTAACGAGGAGAATGCATACAACATGATGCACAAAGAGAGTTGTCCATCTTGAAATAAACAGGCGTCAAGCTAGATGACGTTAAACGAGCGCTTACTAGGAGGCAACCCAGTCCACATTTTAGTTTTATGTTGTTTTATTACCTTTGCTGATTTTATTTAAAATAAAATAAAAAATAAAGTAATAAGAAATATAAAAAAAATCCTATATGCTCCTAATCATTTTGCAGGTTATGTATTTTTGACCTGGGGACAGGTTCTATTATTCAGGGGGGCAGATCCAACAAATGAAACAAGACTGTAGATAAAAATTTTAACAAATGCTGGATGACTTCTTAAGAATAGAGGATTGAACAAAATATGGTTATCTCTCTAATTCTCTTTTCTTTTCAGTTATTTGGATTTTCTTATTTTATTATTTTATTGTTCGGTTATTTTGTTTTTCTGTTTATTTGCTATTTGTTTGGTTTGTTTTATTGCTTATTTTGAATAAATTTCCTGTTTTATTAGTTTGTAATTTAAGTCTTGAATTATCTTCTTGACTAAATTTCAGTTTTAATTTGTTTGTTTTCTAGTTTATTTTTTTTCAAATTAAAAGAACTAGAATATTAATTTTGAATTGTGGAAAAAAGAATTTGTGTTTAAATATTAATAGTGAGATGAATTAGACACAGGTAGAAAGAAAATATGATTGAATCCCTATTCAAATGTAGTTCAAATATGATACATGAAAATTTAACAGGATGATTGATTAGGACAGATAATGACAAGACAAAAAGGAATGAGACCATTTAACCAAGTGAGTGTGTGAACCTTAACAGTTTTTTTGAGAGTTTTACTGATGAATTGACAGTTGTGGTTGCTTAATTTTTATTTTTGTTGCATCATAAAAGAGCATGAAGATGATTGAGGCATTTGTTTGTGTTAATTAGGAGCCAGGGCCAAAAAGCCAACCTTTATATTAGAATTCCATTTTTTATATCCCCTTTGGGCCAAGAATTTTTTTTTGTTAGTATTGCACCTTAACCTTTATTGATATAATTTCTACCCTTTAGCATGTCTAAGGAAGGAGAACATAGATGCAATACATATAGAAAAGGGAATGGTTGGTTCTGATTTGAAAGTTCAAAAAGTTGAAAATAGGAAGAATCTTTTCCTATTATTGAAAACAAAACAAAAAAGTAAGAGAAACCGAAGAAGAAAAAGAAATAAAAAAAAGAAAGATAGAAAAAAATTTCATGAAAATCATGAAAAGAAAGAAAATGAGGAAAAAGGTGACATCGAAAGAAAGTGGTAATTAGATAACATATGTTCTCTATAATTGAATTGTAGGTATGTTCTTCTTCTTTAAGATGTGCATTTTGTTATCTAAGAAAAACCAATATTTTTGGAAGCCCAGCCTCATTACAACCCTGGAAAAGACCTCAAGATTCATGTTTCTAATATGTTTGTGATTTGAAGATGAAATGAAAAGCAACTGTGATTTGTTATGATTCAGTGAAAATAGAGAGAAACACTTACCCTGAGCATGAGAAGATATTCCTTGATGAATTGTCATTTATTTGTTTTGATTTGATCCTGGAAATTGATTGTGTCTATAATTTTCTATATTTTGAATTTGGAAGCATCATAATTTTCTAATTTGATCTTTTGTTTAGTGAATTAAGCTGTTTGATATTTAAATTCAATATATTCATTTACTTTGCTTGAGGGCAAGCAAGATTCTAAGTTGGGGAGAGTGATAAGTGTCTAATTTCAGTAATATTTCATATTAAAATATAGGCACTTATGAGGATTTATTGCTAATTTACATATAAAAATCCCTAATTTATGAATTTATACCTTTTTACATTTTTTATGATCTTTATTTGAATAAGAGTATTTTATTCCCAAATTTGGTGTTAATTGCAGATTTCTAAGGAAGATTGGAGATTTGGATTAAAGATGAATGATTTGAGCTAAAAAGATAAAGATAGAAGGTCCCAGAATGGAAAAAGATTAAAAGGAAGATTGGGCCTTTTTTTATGTTTATCATTTAGCCCGTTAGCACGACACAATAAACAACCTAACCCTAGAAAACTAGGATAAATAGAGGGCTAGAGGCTCAACCTTAGGGTGCCAGATTGAGAGGAAACACCATAGAGTGAATTGTAACCCAATTGGGAGAATGGAAGGTGATAGAAGTATGCGTGGCTAATTCTACCCTTTGGGATTGGGAGTAATCTGCTCAAACTCTTATGTATTGAGGTGATATTTTATATATTAATATTCAGTTCTTGATTGATTATTGGTATTGTTGTTTTACTTTTAATTCTCCGTGACAAATTGAGAATCTTAAATCTGACCGGGAGGTATTTTTAGGGTTCGGACCTAAACAACAATACTTAACATATTGAGTGCTAGGAATAGACTTGAAATGTTAATTGCTATTAAACGTCTGAGCTTCGTTCTAAGTTGTTCTTATAAGTATGCGAGGGATCGATAGTTAGGGAACATTCTTAAGGATTTATATGCGAGGAATCGATATAAATGATTTTTATACGGGCATCAATTTCAATCAAAGAACTTAATATTGACATGCTAATCAAAAATACTTGAGAATGAGAGAGATGAAACTAATCCTTATTTTTCCAATTGAAACAACTAATTCTTTGTTTGTTTTCTTATTGATCAGTGCCAACACAATTAATTCAAAACTCTTTTAATTGTTCTGTTTTTATATTTAGCGATTATTGTACTCGATAATTCACTGTTCCTTGTGGGATCGATATCCGTCCTTAGGGACAATTATTACTTCTAACAAACGCGGTGCACTTGCCGTAAAAAGTCATCATGTTTTGCCACTCCTGGAATGTGTGCACGGAGAAAAATGTACAAGAATTATGGTCGAGCTCCATGAAGGGATATGTGGAAGTCACGTCGGGGGTCGAGCTCTGGCCGCAAGAACCCTCCTTGCAGGTTACTACTGGCCAACAATGAGGGAGGACTGCAAGAAGTATGCACAGTGTTGCAAGCAATGTTAGCAGCACGCCGATTGGCACAGAGCGCCCCCAGAAGAGTTAAAGTCGATTTACAGCCCTTGGCCATTTCATACGTGGGGAATGATATCCTGGGACCTTTCCCATTGCGATCAGGCAGATGAAATACTTGGTGGTAGCAATTGAATATTTCACCAAGTGGATCGAAGCAGAACCAGTACCCCAGATCACCGCACACAAGATCGAGAGCTTTGTATGGAAGAGCATCTTGTGCCGGTTTGGTGTGCCTAAGCGCCTGGTGTCCGACAACGGGACTCAGTTTGCAAGTCATCTGCTGAAGAAGCTGTGCGAAGAGGTGGGAATTCAGCAAGTGTTTGCATCCGTCGAGCACCCTCAGACAAACGGCAAGTAGAGTCCGCCAATCGGGTGTTGCTAAGAGGGTTGAAGAGAAGGCTGGAGAAAGCCAAGGGATCGTGGGCTGAGGAGGTACCCCGCATAGTCTGGGCGTACCACACCACCGAGCAATCAGGAACCCATGAGACCCGTTTAGCCTGGTCTATGGATGCGACGCAATGATTCCAGTGGAAATCCAGGAGAGCTCGCTGAGATCCAACACTTTGTAGCTGAACACTCGAATGAAGAAAGAAGGTTGAATCTGGATTTGCTGGATGAGGTCAGGGAGGAGGCGAAGTAAAAGTCGAGGCAGTGAAAAGAGATCGAACGAAGATACAACTCGAAGGTGATGCCAAGGCAGTTTAAAGAGGGCGCCCTGGTGATGAGGAAGGCCCACTAATACGAGATGGAAAACAAGTTGTCGCCTAAGTGGACAGGACCGTTCAGAATAACCGAGGCGCTCGGGAACGGCGCCTACCGCCTAGAGACATTAGAAGGAGGGGCGATTCCTCGCACGTGGAACACCACACACCTCAAGTTATATCACAGTTGAAGCTTAGTAAGTAGAAACGAACATGAAAATATTTACAAGCTTTCTGTTAAAACAGTTTGAAGGGCACTCTTTTTTCCCTAAGGAGGGTTTTTAATGAGGCCACCAAATAAAAGAAGAGTTTTCAAGCTTAAAGCTTTTGAGTTTGCATGCATGTTTGTGTTGAAAGCTTGTAGAAAAAGTGCATGCTCTCAGTTAAAGTTTAAAGTCCCCATCGCTTTTCGGTGATCGGCGGAATCATTAAAGTTTTAAAGCCCCCACCGCTTTCGGCGATCGGCGGCACAGCTAAGGTTTTAAAGTCCTCACGTCTTTCGGCGATCAAAGGCACCAACAACGATTAAAAGACCTCAACCCCTCGCGCGTCCTGAGGTGAGAAAGAGATTAAAGTCCTCCTCGAATTTGTGCGAGTGCAGCGAGAATAGGTTAAAAGTCCTCAGTGCATCCGGGGAAGAGGAGATGTAATCCTGGGCAAAGTAGAGGCACTAGATAAAGACCTTCTCGCCGTCGAGCGAGTTCAGGCAAGATAAAGACTTCTCGCCGTCGAGCGAGTTTAGGCAAGATAAAACCTTCTCGCCGTTGAGCGAGTTCAGGCAAGATAAAGACCTTCTCGCCGTTGAGCGAGTTCAGCAAGATAAAATCCTTCTCGTCTTGAACGAGTTCAGGCAAGATAAAGACCTTCTCGCCGTTGAGCGAGTTCAGGCAAGATAAAATCCTTCTCGTCTTGAACGAGTTCAGGTATGGTGTAAAGGGTGGAAGAAGTTTTAAGGATGGCTAAGGTAGGTTCAAAGAGAACCCCTAGCTATCCGCTTACTGTTCTGAAACTCAGGGAGTAGGAAGATCTGAAAGGCACCTCTACCCCCAGATGAGGAACAATAGCCAAGTTATGAAGGCAAAAGGAACCTTACATCGCCAGGACCCTATGGCGATCAGAAGAAATCCAGGCGATGACAAGAGTAAGGCCCATTCCGATGGAGTAGATCAGGTGAACTGTACCTTAAATAATCAGTCTGGTTTGAAGCTTACTGCTTAATAAGTAGTTCGCGCTGAAGTCATTGCCTTAAATTTGCAAGTTACATTAAGTATCATCATTGAAGAATAACAAGTTGATCCATTTTTCTCTTTGAGTTAACAATTGACGAATAGATGTAAGGTTGATAGTCGCTCGAGTTGAAGCAGTGAGTAAACGATTGAGCCCGCAGAATCGCTAAGTTAATTGTTTAAAGCGATTTCTACAAGGAAAAGCGAAGTAAACAGAGCGACCAGGTGCGAAGCGGAGGAAGTGTGATAGAAGCGGTATCAGTTCAAATACAAAGGAAAGAAATTACAAGTAAAAGATTGTGCAAAAAGAAACAAGCATTAAATCTCGGGAAGTAAGTGATGGAGGGAGACGATTAATCTTTAGAGGGCACGATCTTCCCGTCCACCACTTCATTGCATATCGACACCATGGAGAGGTCGAGCTCGGGGTAGTGACAAGCGACTTGCTCCAGGGCGGCGTCAAATCCGGCGGCAAGGACTTGGGCGGAGCTTAGTTCGAGCTCTTCGGTTTGTTGTTTGAGCCCTTCGGTTTGCTGCTTTAGCTCGATAGCTCATTTCTTCAGCTCTTCAATTCACCACGAGCCTGAGCAAGGTCTTCAGCAACCTTCTTGCCTTCGTCCCGTGCCTGTGCTAGCTCTGCAGCAATTTCTTGCTTTCCTCTCGGGCCTTGGCGAGCTCATCCACGGTGTCGTCCCTCTCCTTCTCGACCTTTCCAAGGAGAACCTCCCGATCAGCCGACCTCTTTTCAAGGTTCTCTACCTTGGCTGTATCCGCTTTCATTGATGCCTCCAAGTTGGCCACCTTGAGCCTGTAGGGAACCAGCTTGCTCTCCAGCTCGATTTCTCTTGAGCTAGGAGGTGCAGTTTCTGGCGCAGATCGGAGGCCTCCTTGCGCGCAACCCTCAACTCGGCACTCATGGCGTCCTCCACCCTTGAGTGATCGATCTCCGCCATCATCAGATTGCAAGACAGCTTTTCTGCCTCGATCCTTATCAGGCGATTCTCCTCCTGGAGTGTTAAGATCTCATCATGAAGCTTTTTGTTTGAGCTCTTCAAAGCCTTGTTATGATTGAGGGAGGTTCTCTGCCATCATCTTTAGTTTAGCTGTGAAGGGCCCCCAGACTTCTTTGACCAAGGGGGAAGGCTTGCGGCTGCTGTTGGTGGAGGTGCTGAAGGAGCCTGGTGCTGACTTTCACCACCACCCTCTTGATTTGGTTGAGCGAGGGGGCTTCCTGGTGGTGGTTGAAGTGGGGACTCGGTTATGAGTATCGGCGAGTTGTGGGCGCCTTCATCCCCACCTGGTGCGGCTTCAGCAATCGAGGCGGTTGAAGGAGGACCCTCTCCAGCAGATACGAACGGCGTGGAGGCGCTAGGAGGTTCTCCATGAAGTTGGGCTCCCTGCCTTCAACCGCAGGGAGCGCGACCGCCAAGGGTGTTGCTTGGACTGGCGGTGTTGGAGCTGGGGGAGAGGGCGGTGCTGGAGCTGGGGGAGAGGTGGTGTTGGTGTTGGGAGAGCGGGCGTGAAGAAGGTGCTACCCTTTTCTTTTGGTGACAAGGCCGTCCTCAGTCGCCTCATCATCCTCATCCTCATCTTCTTAAACCACTTGAGGGTTTTTCTCTTTAGTTTCCTCAAGATCAGCTTTTTTCGTTGAGGGGCGGCCAGTGTCTCTGGAGGAGCTGGATCTTGAGGAGGCGATCTGCCTTGGGCAGCGGCGATCTCCACCACCGAGTTTGGTACGGTTTAGGAACCCGTCGCCAACTTATGAGTTCGGGCGAGCGCCCTTAGTTCAGCTAATTTGTTTTTGCCCAACATGAAGTTTGCACAGGGTAAAAATAGACAAGTCAGCGCAAGAACGAAGGCAGGATATACGAGTATATGTGCGAATAATGCAAACAGGTAGCACATGAACTTAAAGCCAAGACCAGCATGCAACAAGCAGGACGCCCAATGGCGGATAAGAGAAATGCGAAATTAGTCCCAACGTAAAACAAAAACCTAAGTGGTGAGGTAAAGGCTAACCTATGTGGGCTTCAAGTTGGCCTTCGAGGTACTCGAAGGAGATTATTGAGGAAGTGGGGAAGGTGATGTTGGCGGCTGCTACTCTCTTCCAGAAGAGGCATAGATCTCTGTCTAGCTCGCCCATGGTGTCAGGACTTCTGGGCCTCCTAAAGCTCTCTTTGGCGTCTTTATTCCCCTTGTGTACCCAGTACAAGGGGAAGTCGTCGAGCAGGGAAGGATCTTTGTCATTGGCGCACACCTTCACGAATTTTCCTTTCCAATCTTTGTAAGATTGCTGGAAGATGGAGAGGATTGACCTCCCAACGATCCCGTTCAGGCTAATCCAGAGGCGGTCTCCTGGATTCTTAGCCTAAAAAAGGAAAAGGAAAACGTCGACCGAAGCTGGCAATCCCAGGTGTTCGCACATGATCTGAAACGCCCAGCTATTGGGATGAAGCTGGGCGGGGGCGATGTCGAGCTCAGTTAATAATTCCCTCTCGAAACGAGTGAAGGGAAGTCGGAGCTTCACCTTCTTGAAGAACGTCGTGTAGAGGAAGCAGAACAACTCGCCGTTGTTTGCTTTATCATCAACACAGATTGGTTCATCCGGGTGGCAGGGCAGCATGGCCATTTTGCTGTCGTGCTCCTTATGGAATGAAAGCTCAGATTGGTCCCCTTTTCTTAGTCGGTGCACGCCCAACTCTGTGTTTATGGAAGAGGTTTCTTTCAACAGAGCTGAGGTGGCCCACGGGTAAAGCTTCTTGTAGTCTTGTGTGGCAATGGAAGCTCCTCCGACGACTGGTGGAGTTGCCTGAGCGAGATTGGAGTGAGAGGTTGCAGGCCTCTCAGCCTGGGTAGAAGGAGCACCAGATGCTCGTGGTAAGTTATGCGCTTGGGGTGGAGGGTTTCGTGATGAAGGAGGAGGTTCGCGGTGGTTTTCGTACGAGCCATCGCGGAACTGCAAAGGAAAAAGGAAAAGGATGAACAAAGGTTACAGAGAACGACTCGATTGTGGACGAAGAATGGAGAACGAACGAACGAGAGTTCGTTGTGACGAATGCAATGGAAGACGAAGCCCTAAGTTACGAGAGGGAGAAGAGGAGGAAACAACCCACAGCGTATGCACCAGACAGATAATGGATGATGCGAATCGGTTAAAATGCAGCAAATATCAACAGAGGAAGTAAAAGAGGTACCTTTCGATGATCAGATGAGCGTTGAAGGGAGTTGGAGTTTAAGAGAGTTGAGGAGCGTCGTGGGTTTGCAGAGAAAACTCAAAGCGTTTTGAGAATGTAGAGAGATGATGAAACAGTGGAAATGAAAGGGTTTAAGGGTTTTTCAAACGTTTTGGAAGCGCAAACGACAGCTGAAGATGACCGTTGATGAAGCCACGTGTCGAGCGATTGGAAAAAGGGTTTGGTGGAGCGTCAGAAAAGCAGAGGGTACAAACGTTTGGAATTTCGTTCCAGCGCCACGTAGATCGGCAGTGACGTGACCTCTTAGTCTTTTTGCTAGACAAGTCTTCGCTTAAGACTGGGGGCTTGTGTACGCTAGTCGCTAAGTTGGCGTGCCCCGATCTCTAGCATACCTAAACCGGCGGTCACCAAGTTTGTGTCGTAGACGCCGGGTGTGAACCCAGGCGACAAGGCAATCGGAGATCGCCGAGAGGAGGACATCGCCGAAGGATTAGGGAAGCTTGTTCCAGGCTTTCGAAGCAAAGGATGAAGTCGCCAGATGGTCATTCCCTAGCTGGCCAGAGGTTGAGGTCGGGGAGAGCTTACATGAGCATGCACAGTGAAGTAAGTAAGTAGAATATAATGGCGGCCGGCGAACCACAGGGAAGGTGTGTATGAAGGCACCCGTACTCGCCACACAGAAGGATCGCGCTCCAAGGCAGCTACACGCTGAGTTGCTTCCTGCATAAGTAACTTAGTCGAACAGCCTGAAGAGTAAGAGGTGACGCTCAAGTCAAGGATGCTCCAGATGGTGACACGTGTACAACTGGATGCGAGCCACGTGTCCAGATGTGTAACTGTCAGGAGAGAGAAAGAACACAGGTATATAAGGGATCCTAACGAACTTCTGAGGTATACACGTTTTAGAATACTTCTTTTACGCTTGCGAGAACTTGAGTACGCTGAAAGAGAACATTGCACGGTTCCTGAAGTTCTTAGTTTTCTCTTAGTATTTTGGTGGTTCAGTCGCTGACTTGGGCGTCGGAGCGCGATCGGCCGCAGCGGCGCCGTTCTGTCTTTTGCAGGTTCTTGAGGTGAATCAAGGTGAAGGACGAAAGCTAGCACGGTGCAAAGTCGATTTAGATTTGACGAGGCAAGGCTCTTGTGTTCTGGTCAACAGCCAGGATCACTTCCATTGGCACAACATCACACAAGACCTCATCTTTGTATTTACCAATAGAGAAATTTATGAGGACTTGTTTGTTAACAATGATCTCGCCCACCTCACTTAACCATTGTAATTTGTAGGGCTTTGTATGAGAGATAGTAGACAATCCAAGCTTATCTACTACTCTTGTACTAGCCACATTGGCACAACTACCCCCATCCACTATCAAAGAACAAATGTTGTTCTGAATGAGACATCTTGTATGAAAATATTTTCTCTTTGACTTTCATCAAAGGGTTGTAAAACTTGACCAAGAAGATGTCTCACAACCAACAAATCTCCCTCAAGTGGACTTTCGCTCTCATGCTCACTTGATGGCCTAGAAGGTGAAGAATGCCTAGATGAATCAGAATCATGCTCACTAACTACTATGCCATTATGCACATACATAGTCCTTTTAGAAGGACAATTAGAAGCAATGTGACCATATCCCAAACATTTAAAGCATTTCTTACTAGACGATTTGATTGGTGATTTAGGAGTAGAAGTAGAAGGCTTAGACTCCTTAGGTTGAAAGAAGAATCCTTAGAAGAAGTTTTGAAAAAGCTTTTTTATTTTTCCAAGAGTTGTTGTAGTAACCATCATTGGGAGAGTTTTTGAAAGCATTTTCTTTGCAAGTTGGGATTCAACCTTCATTGCAAGGTGAACCAAAGATCCCAAAGATGAATACTCTTGAAGTTCAACAACATCTTGAATATCCCTTGTTAGACCAATCATAAACCTAGCTATCATAGCTTCCTCACTCTCATCCATGTTTACTTTGAGTAAAAGCGTTTCTAACTCCTTAAAATTAGCATTCACACTTAGCGTGCCTTGTTGAAACCGTTGGAGCTTCAACAATAGGTCTTTCCTAAAGTGTGGTGGCACGAATCTAAGGTGCATACACTCTTTCAAATCGTTCCAAGAGACCACGAGAGGTCTCTTGTTATAGCCAATGTCCATTACAATTCTATGCCACCATTTTATGGCATAATCTATGTACTCTAAAGAGGCTATTTTCACCTTTTGGTCATCATTGACCTCATAGGCTTTAAAAATTTGTTCACATTTAGCCTCCCAATCTAAATACATATTAGGATCACTATCACCACTAAAGCTAGGTACTTTTACAAAAGGAAGTTGAGGCTTTGCTTCTTGGTGATGTCTTTGTTCACGGTGATGGCTCTCCATGAGAATGATGGTGATGCCTCCTTCTTCTATAATCTTCTCCATGGCCGTGAGCATTGGAAGAATCCTTGGAAGAATGTTTAGGAGAATGATGTCTTCCATGGATGGAATGTGAGGATCTTTCGTGCTTCAATTCAAGTTTTGCTAATCTTTCCTCCAATTTTAGCATTACATCATCTTTGATTGTTAATCTATCTTCCAACTTTTGCATAGCTTCATCTTTGAGAGCAAGGGCTTGTTTTGCTTCTTTTAACTCATTAAGAACATAAGCTTTATGAGTAGAATGTGGTTTGGAAGATTCAGCACCTGAATATGTATCCATTGGACAAAGAAAACAGCAAACACAATAGCAAACAATATTAAGAAAAACAAGTTTAGCAAATGGAACAATTATAGTGATGTAATGAAAATTAAAAGTCACTCAAGTCACTCCAAGAAAGAATACTTCCCTCAACCAATCTGCTCTTGAGGTCTTGTAACTCTCAAATGAAATATGTCAAAGCAAAAGCACTCTTTCTCAAAGCCAATACACCTCAAAACTTAAAGAACAATAAAAGACAATCAAGAAAAGGTGTAAACAAGAAAGGCTATATCAAAGAATAGTGAAGAAAAGACAAGCAAGAAAAATAAGGTACTCAATTAAAGGATGACACACAAAAAGAAATCTAAAGAAAAGCACTGGAAAAGATGAAGAAAACAAAAACAGAACTACTGAAATTTTGTTTTTATAAACTGTGCGTGACTTTACAGATTTATCTGGAACTGTATAATGAAAACTGGATTATGAAATTTAAACCACAGAAAGTTCAAGATCTGATCTCAACAATGGCATTGGAATTACACAAAAATAGAAAGCTAATTAATTGTGATAAATTTTGCAAAATCACTGCCAGATACGGATGGCAAAGCGGGGCGGGCCGCTGGTAAAAAACACGGGGCGGACTGACCTTTTCAACCCGCTAACCCGCATTAGCCCGCCCTGCATAAGCCCGCAACCCGCGCGGGCCAGCAGCGGGGCGGGGCGGGCTGGCCCGCTAATCCGCAAGAAAGAAAATTGGCACTTAGCAGCAGCAAGGTAACGTAATTAGGTTTTCACAAAATTTGAAAGAAAGAAACACAACACAATCACGTCAATAATGTTTATGTTTAATGTTTTTGAATTAATGTTTATGTTTATGTTTAATATTTTGGAATTAGGTATTTTTAATGTTTTCGAAGCGGAAGAATAGTGATATGTGATATTTATCTTAATGTTTAATGTTTTGATGTTTGACTATGTTTGAAAAGGAATAAAAAAAAATATAGGTTTGATAATAACAAATATATAGGTTTAATTTGATAATTTTTTAAGAACAAAATGTAAAAAAAATAAATATTTAATTTAAAAAGAAGAAGAAAAAAGAACGCGGGCTGGCCCGCAAACCCGCGAGCCAGCTCTTATGTGGGGCGGGTTGAGAATTCTAGCCCGCAATAACTTTGCGGGGCGGGCCAATGCGGGGCGGGCTGGCCCGTTTTGCCACCCCTACTGGCAGGTTACCGTATTTTTTGTGCCAGAATTACACACTGGACGTATTTCATTTATCATTTTTTTTGTACTTGGAATTTTGATGTATTTCTTTTTTCTAATTTTTTTATAACACTTTCACGAACTCAAATCCAGAATTTCAGAAATTTCCAATAAGCAAATAAATTGCAATAAATTGAAACAGTCAGCACGTTTTCAAGAAAACAAAGGAAACCTAACTGGAATGAAAAACAGAATTAAGAACTTCAAAAGACATAATAGAAGTGATGTTTAAGAACTTGTATAGGTCTATTACACACGTATGAACTCAAAACTAAAAAGAAAAAACACCAAAGGATCAAGAAAACAAACACATAAAACTGTACTTAAACAAAATCAAGAAACAAAAATTATCAACAAAAGGACTACATAGAATTGATAACATTTGGAGAAACATGACTTTGAGAAAAACTTATAAGGATTCAAAAATAAAAATGACACAAACAAAATGTAATAAGAACAAGAAAACAACAAGAAATACTAAAAAATAAACTAAAACAGAAAGGTAACAACAAGAATGTAAAGTTCTTGAATTAAAAGTGCCAAAACAACTCAAACACACACAAAACAAACCTAAGACTCATGATACCACATGATGTGATTCCAATAACATGATAGATATATAATATGAACATGTTATGGATTCACAAGAGTTGGAAAATGATTAGGCACTTTTTAAGAATTGGATCAATGTTCTTAACAATCACGAACTCACCAAAACATAAGTAACCAAGCCAAACTCAT
Source organism: Phaseolus vulgaris (assembly GCF_000499845.2). NCBI lineage: Eukaryota > Viridiplantae > Streptophyta > Magnoliopsida > Fabales > Fabaceae > Phaseolus > Phaseolus vulgaris. The sequence goes on from NC_023752.2 coordinate 44,722,670, forward strand.
ATAGAAACCCATAATATGGCATATGAACCGATTAAAACACAAAAGAACACAAATAAACCGATTAAAACACAAGGAAACACAACAAAAACTACAAGAACAACAAACTAGAAGGAACTACCGAATGAAAACATAAAAGAAGCAAGTTGTACCGATTGAAATGACTAGAAACATCAAAGACATGTTTTAGAGTTTGTTTTGGAATGGAAATGGATGAAGAAGATGAAAAGAACTAGGAAACTTATGTGGTTGGAGCTCTTGGAGATGTGCACGCCACTTGAAGGATGAAAGGCTTCAAGATGAGTGTAGTTGCCACTACTTGAGAGTCGAAGAATGCACTCAAGATAAGACTAGAAGAGAAGAAGACTCAAGTCTCTCTCAATTCACTCACCAATTTGGGAGAGGTTCTTTACTCAAAAATCAATTCTATTATTTCAAATACCCAAGCCCTCCTTTTATAGGGAGAAGGACCGATCATCTATTACAAAGAAGCATTCAAGAGAAGCTTTACAAGGTAGCCTATAACTCTTCCACTTCTGGCGCCTAAAATGGAGAGTGAAGAGGCACCTTCTAGAGTTTTCCTAAAGCTAACGCCTATAGATGCTATACACAAGACGTGTCTTAGATTTCCCTCTTTAGCACCTTCCTAAACATTACTCTATGTATTTTAATTTTTATACAAAAGAAACAACAAAAAGAGAAAACATTTGAAGCCTACTTCGTAACTCTTTAGCTTTGCTCCTTGTAATCCTTTGAGGTAAAAAGGATGATGAGCTAATGTGTCTTTGAGCATCTTCAACTTCAACTTCATTCTCTTCTTCTTCTTGATCTCCATCACTTCTCCTTCTTTAGCTTTGTAAACAATGCATCTTTAACACCCTTGTGCACTTGTCATCATCTGAATGGAGAGCTTCTTGAGAGTCAGGATTACCATATGGCAACATGCCAATGGAGAGGATTCTAAAGTGCCAATGTCACCTAATGAAATGGAGAGGATTTTACTATAAATAGAGGTGCTTGGCCTTTCTACTATAAATGGAGGTGTTTGGCTCTTGGAAATACTTGAGTTATGCTGCTGAATTTGCTAGACAAACTCTTCTTGTCTCCTATCTTTAAGGTAGACACCTTGTTTGATCTCTCTCTCACTTTCTCCAAGTGATTAGGCTTAACCTATCACTCTCCACACTTATCATAGTACTCTTTGGAGCCAAGAGCTCTTTGTAGCTTCAACTTGCCCTCCATTTTCCATTGCTTCTACCAATCACTCCATTAAGACGAGAACCAATCCAATCCATGGAGGTTTCAGGCTATCATTTGGTATCATGAGCAAGACTATGGTTCCAGTTAAGTTCTCTTCAATTTTTCTTTGATTTTGTATTTTTTGATTCATTTTCGTATTGTTCATCATGTTCCTTTCATGTCTTGAAGTTAATTAACCATTTTATTTGTGTTCTAAATGCTTTTTTCGGTTCAATTTCATTCACTTTACTTGAACCATCCACACTTTTAATTTAGGAATTCAATTTGGGTAAATTGTGTAGTTTTATTAATTTTGCTTAAGACTTTAGATTTTTTTGGTTAAATTCTCTGTGTATGAGTAATTTTAATTTATGAATCCATTTCTAGTCATGTCAAGTCATGTTAATCCATATATGACATCAATTCTAAGTAGTACTTTCATTCAATTTTTAATGGCTTGTTTTGTTTGATTTTTGCATGAGTCTAAAGAAAAATTTGAAGAATATACAATTTGTTATGCTTTGATTAGCTTTTATTTTCTGTAATTGAAATCTATACTTGTTAATTAGTTCACTAAAAAGTTCATAGGGTTAGAATTTCTATTGTTTCTTGAGTTTGTGTGCCAATTTTCATTGCATTCCTTTAAGTTTCATACTCTGAAAATTTACAGAAATTGAGTGTTGACTGAAATTATTTGTCATAATTTGATTTTTATCAAATAATTATGAAATTATGGATTTAAGTACTTTGATGTTTTAGCAAACAGAATAAAAACGAGTTTATCAAAATTCAAAATAGAAAAAATATGAAAAATCAAATAGAAGGCAGTAAGATGAACTTCGCCCAAAGCGTTGAATGTGTGCCCAATGCCATGAACTAACAAGGAAAATTGCCCGATTTGTTAAAATTTATTGATGTGGTGTTTTGATGAAATTCGAGTTCCATTATTTAGCTAATTGATCATATTTTAAGTGATAAAAATTCTAGAAGTTGAAACTGTTGAACTAAGTGGTGTTCAAGCTTTGAAGAATCCAAACCTTTTGAAGGATGTTGAAGGCTTGGCTGTGCTTGCTGTTGCTGAGCAGTCTTAGATAGGATCTGGGGTAGATTGTTTATGTAATCCACTCTTGATTGAATACAAAGCATAGGCATTCTCAATCATTTTAAAAAGAAAAGTGTTTTTCAAACTAAGTGAAAAAAAAAATCGATTGTTTTGTCGAACAACCGATTGTTTTATACTTAGGTGTTTTGAGAAAAGATTGAAAACTGTTTTTCAAATGGTTGAGCTGTTAAAACCAAAACAACCGATTGATTCGAAGAAACAACTGATTGTTTGTTTTTGTACCATAAAAGAAAAATGGTTTTTGTTTTGACTGAGCTTTAAATGATTCTAACTGATTACGCTCCAGTCTTTAATGCTTTGACCAATCTTTAAAGGCAATTAATAGTTTGTTAAGATTTGATAACAAACAACAATCTTTGATATAAAACAGTAAAAACAGATTTGGGTTTTAACAAGAAAAGATTATGATTTTCAAAGAGTTGAGATTGCTTAGAGATTGAGATTGATCAAAGAGTGTGAGATAGGATTTTCGCTTGTATTGATTTCAGATTTGCTTCTGTAACAAGTGTAATCCTTGTATCTGTTGAACAAGTTTCTTCTGTGTGTTTGCTGAGAAGTGTTGTGTGTTCTTGAGGGGATCAAGATCAACATTCTTAGTGTTGGTGTGTTGGCCAAGAGAAGTGTGTGTTTTGAGGGGATCAAGGTCACTTTCTTGGTTGTGTTGTAAGTGATCTAGGTTTGATTGCTTAGTGGAATTCCTCAGTAGTTTTTGAGAATACTGGATGTAGCTCTGGGTTTAGAGTGAACCAGTATAAACATCTATGTGCATTCTCTCTCCCTTAACTCTTTAAATTCAAATTTGATATTTGTATATTGGTATAAACAACCGACTGTTTCTGCGTAACAACTGATTGTTTTTCTGGTGCTGTGCTTTTAGCTTTGTGATTTGGCAAACTGGATTCCTTATCAATTGTTTCTTGAGATAATTTCATTCTTGACTTAAAAGTTTTTGAAATCCCTCTTTAAACCATTCACCCCCTCTAGTTTAAAACCATCCATTCTAACAATTGGTATCAGAGCTTGGTTCTTGAAAGTTATTCAAGTTGATCCTAAAACTGTTTTTTAAATGGTTGATAGATTACCTTTTGGGGAAAGTGCTTCAATCAACAGACCACCTCTGTTTTGTGGTTTGAACTACCAATTTTTGGAAAGTGAGAATGAAAATCTTTATGGAATCACTTGACAAAGGAATTTGGGATGCAATTGAAAATGGTCCTTTTGTCCCAAAGTTTGAAAAAGATGGATCTTTCATTTAAAAGCCTTGGTCTCAATGGACTGATTCAGAAAGCAAGAAGGCCAAATTCGATTGCATTGCCAAAAATATAATAACCTATGCTTTAAATTCTGATGAGTTTTTCAGGGTCTCTCAATGCAAATCATCAAAAGAAATGTGGGACACCTTGGAAGTAACTCATGAAGGTACAAATGAGGTAAAGAGAGCTAGGAAGCATACTCTAATCCAAGAGTATGAGATGTTCAGAATGCTCAAAGGTGAAACAATTGCTGAGGTGCAGAAAAGATTCACGCACACCATCAATCATCTCATGAGCCTTGATAAGGCCTTTGAAAAGGAAGAACTAAACATCAAGATCTTGAAATGTCTTGATAGAGCATGGCAACCCAAGGTAACTGCTATTTCCGAATCTAAAGATCTAACATCCTTTAGTATGGCTTCTTTGTTTGGCAAGCTTAGGGAACATGAGTTAGATATGAATCGACTCAATGTTCAAGAAAGCGAAGACAAGCACGTAAGAAGCATAACCTTAAAAGCTTCTAAGCACAAAGGAAAACAAGAATCCAGTGATGATAGTGATGAGGAAAATCTTAGCTTGCCGTCAAGAAAGTTTAGCAAATTCTTGAAGAGGAACCGCAACAAGGACAACAACAAAGATAGGTATGGAAACAAGAAATCAAATGATTTTAATTCAAATATCTATACTTGTTTTGGTTGTGGTGAGCAAGGTCACATAAAGACAGATTTCCCAAACAAAAGCAAGGAGAAGAAGTCTAGCCACAAAGACAAGAAAGGGAAAACAAAGAGCGCCTACATAGCTCGGGATGAAAATTAGGTATCATCATCAAGTTCTTCATCAAGTGAAGATGAGAAAGCTAACATCTGCTTGATTGCTAAAGAAGATGATGAATCTTGTAGCTCAAGTGAGGTAAGTTCATGTGCTTCTTTAAATGAACAAAATTATAGGGAATTGCTTGAAGCTTTTCAAGAAACTCATGATGAAGCTAATCGATTGGTTCTTTCAAACAACCGATTGAAAGAACTTAACAGCTGGTTGGAAAAGAGAGTGAAATCACTTGAAGATGAGATTGAAAAATAAAAAGATGATTTCAAAAACCTGGAAAATCATTTAAAAAAAAACCTCTTGCAAGTGTGACACTCTCATTTGCAAAAATTGTGAAAATCTTGAGAAAAAGGTTCATTATCTTGTTGACACTGTGGACAAGCTTTCAAAAGGGAAATCTGATGGAGATCACATAGGTGAGGCTTTTATTCATGAAGGAAGAGGTTATTCACGCACACATTTGAAGTTCTTCCTTCTAGTCTTCTCAAAATTTAAAGAAGACATAAAATAAAGAGAGGACCAAGCCTAAATCCAAAAGAAGTCTACAAGCTTTCAAGAATAGGCTTCAATTAATGTCTCTCTTTATAGTTTCTTTTGTATAAATTTGTAAATAATATAGAATAATGTTTAGGTAGGTGCTAAGAGGGAAACCTAAAGAAACCTCTTTTTGTAAAGCATCCTTAGGCATTAGTTTAGAATTTTCTAGAAGGTGACTCTCCACGTCTCACTATAGGCGTTAGAAGTGAGTACCATGAAAGAGACTTTTGGTTAGCTTGTGGTGCAAGCTTTGTAAAGCTTCATGACCGGTCCTTGCTCTTATAAAAGGAGGGCTTGGGTCCTTCAAATAACAGAATTGATTTTTGAAGTAATGAAACTCTCCCAAATTGGTGATTGAGTGATTGAGAATTTGCCTTCTCCTCTTCCTAGTCTCATCTTGAGTGTCTTGGTTCCTCAAGTGGCGACAATTCACACTTATCTTGGAGCATTCACACTTCAAGTGGCGTGTTCATCAACCAAGTTCTTCAACCACATAAGTCTTCTCTCTTTTCCATCTATTTCTTTCATCTCCATGTCCATACGAACTCTTAAAACATGTCTTAGGACCTTTCTTGCAATTCTATTCGGTGCTTTAGCTTTATTTCATGTTTTGTTCGGTTCATCTTCTTCCTTGCTGAGTTTAATCGGTTCATCTTCCTTCTTTCTTGCTTTTGTTCGGTGCATTTTAATTGTTAAGCATTTTAATCGGTTCATTTGAATTCTTAAGCATTTTAATCGGTTCAATTGGCAAGAAATGGACTTCCATATCAGTTTTGGAGTGGTGGCTCAAGTTTTGGTGAGTTCTTGAATCAAGAACATTGATCCAATTCTAGAAAAGTGCCTATTCCCTTTCCAACTCAAGTTGATTCCATAAAATGTCAAAGAATAATCTATATCTTGCTATTGGAATCATATCAAAATCTAACTTTGAGAACGTCTTGGAATCTCAAAGCTGTGTTTTTGGAAAGGATGGTTTAGGTTTCAATCCACAGAACCAACAAGATAAGTTTTCAATTTTTTTTTTAAGAAAGCCAGTAAAACAACTGATTGTTAAATTGAAACAACCAGTTGTTACATGCTTTTATTGCATGAAGAAGGGCCACTCGGTTAGATTCTACAAAATAAGAAAGTTCTTTGTTCCTAGAGGCTACATGAAATGGATTCCTAAAGGATGTGAGGTTCCAAATGAGAAAAAGAAACCTATTGGACCGACATTTGTGAAGGGACCAAGTCTTGTTGCTTGAACTCATGCTTGTGAAGGAAATCTAAAGAAGTGTGAAGGACTGAGTCATCTGATCAAGTTCTTGGAAGAAAAAGACCAACATTGAAGCTGAATCAATGTTCTGCATCTGTCCAAAGGCCCTCAACAGTTAAAAGAGGCTTCTTGGTCACAAAGCACACGACTCATTAAAAGAACAACATAAAGGATAAGACCTTCCTTTTCCCTGTTCTTAATTTTTGTTTTAAAGTTATTTTTCATGTTTAAATATCTTCTTTAAAATGCTTAACTTCATCTGCTTTGAACTCTTTCTGCTCATGGTTAAAATTCAAAATCAGTTTTAACTGCTGCAAAAAAACAACCGATTGTTGAGACTGACAACATTGTGCATAAATCAATTTAATTTCTATTTTGAATTTCTATCCTTTGCAGATCAATTTAAAGAGAGAATCCTTGGTCAATGAACCTGTGTTGAAAGTTGATCACGTTCAGAGAGAAGTTACAAACAGTCATAAAGGAATATATTCCAAAATCTAGGAAATTCAAGAGCCTTAATGACTAGTCAAAGATCACCTGTGAAGACCATGTGATTTTCAGCTTTTTCTGACGTTTTCTGTGCAGGGCAGGGTCAAGTCCTCTCTCTCTGAAAATCTGGTACCCACTCATGTCATTGAATGCTTTTTAATTCTATTACTGCTATAAAATTTGGTGCAGCTGATCTCTTCCACAAGAACAACCAATTGCAACTGTTCCGTCCGGTTCACCGGGACGTCTTCGTGCGCGACCTCCACCGTCGGCTAGGGACTCCTTCCCACTGGTGGCCCGTGGATTCCTGCAAAAAAGAGGACAAAAAGGCGCCCTAGCGGCCGTGTGCACTCCGGCGCTCAAGTCAGCCAACAAGAAACACCAAAACTGTCCACCTACGTGTCTGAGCACCGCGTATGGCACTCTGAAGGCGGTAAAAGAACTGTGTATATGTGTGTGTTGTCTCCTTCAGGCAAAAATATTCCCAGTCACTTGGACGTAACCTTGAAGCATGAGCAAGCAACTAGAGAGTTCTCTGGTAAATTTGCCGAAAGTTCCAACCCTTTTTCCAACATTCCCCGCGCTATTTAAACCACCCAAGCATTTAAAGCGCCTTAAAGCGCTTTTAATTACAAACGTAACGCACTCATTAAAGCGTTTAATTAGAAAACGTAGCGCATTTAAGACGTTGAAACGCTTGGGAGTCATTATAGTACCAGAATGCTCGAAAGGGAAACTGTATTGAATGACTTTTAATTACCTGGCACCTGACTAAAGGGTGTTTCCATTCTGGCATGGCTGTCGTACACGTGGAGGGCCTCACGACGCCATGACCCCATCTGGGGGCGCTTCTGCCCATCTGGGGACGTTTCTACGTGTGAGTCCTCCTGCTGAGAGTGCTACTGCGCTAGGGGTGACTTTTTGGGTGCCAACTCATGCCCCCAAGTATCTAGTCACTTACTTTGAGAGCGTATCTGCCTTCCTTTTGTACCCTGCACCCGGTTGCCCTGGGCGTGACTTTCCTCTTGAGTCGTATCTGCCCCACGGGCGTCTCTGGGGCGGCAGGGGCACTTCACGAGTCAGGCTGCCCTTCACTGGTACTATTACTATGGCCTTGAAGCCACCTTTTCCTTCTCTTTATCACTTTCCCGAGATATCGGGACCTGAGGCCTTCCCACGGCGTTGCTCCCTCCATGGTCTTTCCTACCCATGGGCATCGGGGAACCACACCGTGATTGCCTTACTTTAGCACTGTTTGATCTGGCGACGCCCTGGTTGGGCGACGCCTTCACCTAGGCGACGCCTTGCCTTGGCGACGCTTCCTCTTGGCGTCTCTCCACTCAGGCGACGCCTTGCGTTGACTTTGACTCTCCAGCCGTTGACTTTGACTCTCCAGCCGTTGACTTTGACATTGACTTAGTCAACGCCCGGATACGGGACGGTACACAAGCCCCCCAGTCTTAAGCCGAAGACTTGTCTTCAGCGTCAAGACTAAAGCCTCGCCCACGCCGTCCACGTGCCATCCTGATGACGTGTCATTCCCTGGTGACTCAGCAACTCTTCGAATTATTGACGCGACATTTTCTGAACCACAGGGGTATTCTTAATGACTGATTGGACATCCCCTGAAATGAGGATGATAACACCTTTTGGGCTACCCTTGATCGCGCGCCACATGGCCCATCGCGCGGCCATCCTCCAGGGACCTTTGCGTTTCCCTTGGGCAATTGATCCTCTGACGCGTGGCACGATCCCACGGCCCTAGGTTAGCACCTTTCGAGTTGCGAAATGTAACGTTTAAGTTACTCCAAACCCCGCGCTCACCCTACTGTTACATTCATTCACTCTCCAACTCCGCACTGTTCATCGCCTCCAAAACCCCCTTTCCTCTGCAATCGCGATTCCCTCCTTGTTGCGCTCGTCTACTGCCTCCATTCCAATAACAAAGGTAGGATCTCGAGTATTCACGACTCTTCCCTTTCGTCACATTATAGGGTTCATTGAACTGCCTGGGACTGTTGTTATTCTCGTTATTACTGCATCTCTCCGCTTCTTCTTCCTCCTCTGATTTCTCTCGCGTGGGTGACGCTTCCTGGGGTTCTTTCCCCTTCTTGCCATGGCTAAACTTGCTAAACCCTTTTTCTTCTCTTCTTTCTCCAGCTATCTATTTTCACCATGACGCGCGCGAACGCGGAGCCTGATTCTTCTCCCACGACCCCTGAGTCCAACTACAAAGCCTTCTACCCCTGGGCCCCCGACGAGCTCCTGAGTGAATGCACCAGCCTGACTTCCTTCCAGGACCTGGAAGCTCACCGGGGGGATCCCCATTTGTACAACTTTAACGCCTTCTGCCGCACCCACGACACCCACATTTCCATTCGTCCCGACAGGTCTGGGGAACCTGTTTATTTGGACGACAGACCTAGAAAGGGGAAACCCTTTTTCTTCATGTACCAGACCGTGTTCAAGCGCGTAGGAGTGCGTCTCCCGTTCACTCCCTTCGAACGGGAGCTTCTCACTGAAATCAACACTGCCCCCGCCCAGCTTCATCCCAACAGCTGGGCATTCGTGAGGGGCTTTCAAATTCTTTGTGGATACCTGGGCATTCCCCCTTCTGTAGATATCTTCCTGCATTTCTTTGAGGTGAAGAAACAGGGGAAAAGCTTCTGGGTAAGCTTTTCTGCGTAACTTAGGCACACAAAGAGAAGCGCTAGAGCCCTTCCAGTAAATGACACGTGTGTGGTTAGATGTGAGTTGCAGGCCTCCACGTGTCACCATCTGAGAGGGGTGCGGTCCAGAAAAAAGTGCACTCCGTACCATTAAGGGTACAGACAGGCGCAGCCCAGCGCAGAGACGCGCGGACACGCGCAGACACCCACGCTCTCTGATTCTGCAGGTACACTGTCTCTGAAAAGCGTAACAGGTTTCTGACACATGCCAGAAAAGCATAACAGAATTCTGTTATGCCCAGAAGCAGAGACAGAGAGATAAAAGGAGGAATCAGGGAGAGAAGTGGGGGACGAAAAATAGAGTACAAGAGTTTTTCACACACACTACTAATTTTCTAGTCTTTGGTGGTTCTGTGGACTAACTTGATCGTCGGAGTGCAAACGGCCGCTAGAGGCGCCGTCTGTGCGTTTTGCAGGTCACGTTCGGAGAAGCAAGAGAAGGTTCTGAGGGTGATTCTGCAGAAGACGCAGTCGCGTAGACAGGGCAGAGAGTGCTACGAAGCGATTCCTCCCCGTTCGAGTTGCCGGCAGGATCATTTGGCGCCCACCGTGGGGCTCGAGTGAATCGTTGTCCCATATATACCACAGTTTTAAAGCTTACCAGAGTTTTATCAGTTTCCTTGATAGAGAAAGATGCCTAGAAACAGACAGCCATCGCCTACGCCATCCGCTGACGAAGGAGCTGTGACAATGGCGCAGGTCCTGGAAATGGTGCGCACGCTGCAGGATAACGCCGCAGCGTCAAAGGTTGAACAAGAGAGGATGCAGACGGAGTTAGCTGCGTCGCAAAGCAGGAACGACGAGCTGAATCGCGTCAATGAGGAGTTGAGAAGGACGCTGCAAGCGCAGAGGGAACACGTGGTTGACGAAAGGGTGTCTAGGATGCCCTCACCTCCAAGAGCGTTCCCCATGCCATTCTCCCCTGAGATCATGGGAACCATGGTGCCTCCCAACCTGGTGGGGGTCAAGGCATCGTTCAAGGGGGTAGAAGACCCGGAGGCGCATCTGACGGCGTTCCACACCCAGATGATGTTGTCTGGGGGTTCAGACGCTGTCTACTGCAAAATGTTTATGAGTACGCTCAGTGGAATCGCCATGGAGTGGTTCGTGAGCCTACCAGAAGGACATATCACGTCTTTCTCTCAGTTCTCGAAGCTCTTCACTGAACAATATATCGTCAACAAAGCACCTGCAGTGGTGTCATACGACTTGTTCGACGTGCGCCAGTACCAAGGTGAGTCGCTGAAAGACTACCTCAACCGCTTTGGAGCACAAGTGGTTAGACTGCCCAGCAAAGACGAAGATATGCTGGTGCACGCGTTTAAGAAGGGAGTGCTGCCTGGCCCTTTCAGCGAGTCTCTCATCAGGAGCCATCCCAGCACCTTTGCAGAGATTCGACGACGTGCGGTGGCGCACATAGTGGCAGAAACAGAGGTTTCTGAGAAGAGGGGAAGTGCTGCACCACCCAGACCGCGTGGAGGGCAAGGAAAGCCACAGCAAGCAAGGGTGCATGAGGCCAAGGAGGGGAAGAAGGTGCGGGAAAAACCTTGTCCCTATGCACCAGACAAAGACCAGAGCAGGGGGCGTGCAAGGGAGAATAACGCACCCCCGAGATACAACTTCATGGTAGGATTGGCGGATCTCATCGCCCTTCCTGCTGTAGCAGCAAGACTACGAGTACCAGAGAAGACAGATAAGGTACTTGGAAGGAAGAAGAATGAATGGTGTGAGTTTCATCAGGCCTTTGGCCATACACTTCATTCCTGTTTGGCGCTGGGACACCAACTGGCAGAGTTGGTGAAGTCTGGTTTCCTAGCAGATTACCTACGTGAGCCGCAGGGTGATCGCGCGTCAGGATCCCAGATCGAAGAACAACAGCATGAAGTCCCTGTGCATGGGGAAGTGCAGACGATCGCGGGAGGCTTCTCTGGTGGGGGATGCACAGCTTCACAAAGAAGGAGATACGCTCGATCGGTGATGGCGGTAGATGCAATGAATGAGAGTCATTACCCTGAAGTGGACATTATCTTCAGGAAAGCTGATCTACGGGACGTTGTCCCACACGACAACGACCCTGTGGTCATTTCTCTCATCACTACGGGAAGGCGAGTGCACCGAGTACTCGTAGATCAAGGAAGCTCGGCGGATGTCATGTTCTGGCCAACATTCAACAAGCTACAGTTGTCCCCTGATCAGTTAAGACCGTATACTGGTTGTCTCTACGGTTTTGCAGGAGATCAGGTAGAGGTGCGGGGATACATCGAGCTGAGGACAACGTTCACTGACGGAACGACAGCCCGCACTGAAAAGATAAAGTACCTGGTGGTGAACGCCCCTTCCGCGTACAATGTCTTGTTGGGAAGGCCAACACTCAATAGACTGGGCGCGATACCGTCAACAAGGCATATGAAGTTGAAGCTGCCGTCGATGGAGGGGACCGTGATTACCATCAAGTCGGATCAGGCTGAGGCAAGACGCTGTTATGAGAACAGCTTGAAGCAAAAGAGAAGTGTGTGCCACGTCACCACAAAACCACCACCAGGCGTGCGCGAAGAGCGATCGGTGGTCTGGGAGACACAGGGCGCTCGGAGGATGGAGGATGCTGCGGTGGGGGGCTCCCAGGTAGCCCAAGTTGAAGAAGAAGAGGAAGGCGCGATCACTCCTCGCGAGTCAGGGATCGCGAGGGCGGTCATCGCCAGTGAGAGAAGGCCCCATCCAGCTGAAGGATGGGTCGAAGTGGACGTCGGGGGAAAAAAGTTCAAGATAGGGGGATCCCTCGCTGAAGAAGAGCGAAGGCTGATCATGGGTGTGATTGAGAAGCACATGAATGCCTTTGCATGGTCAGCATCCGACATGCCAGGAATCGACCCCGATTTCCTCTGCCATCGTCTGTCGATGGACCCCATGGTTCGACCGGTGCGACAGAGGCGAAGGAAATTCAACGAGGAAAAGAGGAAGGTGATCCACGACGAAGCGCAGAAGCTCCTTGCCGCAGGGCACATCAGAGAAATCCAGTACCCCGAGTGGCTAGCGAATGTGGTACTGGTTCAAAAGGCAAGCGGCAAGTGGAGAATGTGCGTGGACTTCACTGACCTCAACAAGGCGTGCCCCAAGGATTCTTACCCCTTACCCAGCATAGATGCTCTAGTTGATAGCGCCTCGGGGGGAAAGTTACTCAGCTTCTTGGACGCTTTCTCGGGGTATAACCAGATCAGGATGCACCCAATGGATGAATGCAAGACTGCGTTTATGACCGAACGGTCGTGCTATTGCTACAAGGTCATGCCATTCGGGTTAAAGAATGTGGGGGCTACCTACCAGCGGCTCATGGACAGGGTGCTCTCGCCCATGCTGGGAAGGAACGTACACGCCTATGTAGACGATATGGTGGTTACATCCGTAGAGAAGAAGCATCATGCAGCTGATCTGGAAGAGCTATTCACCACCATTGCCAAGTACAGGCTGAAGCTCAACCCTGAGAAATGCATTTTTGGTGTAGAGGCTGGGAAGTTCTTGGGCTTCCTCTTGACAGAGCGGGGAATCGAAGCTAATCCGGAGAAGTGTGCGGCGATCGTGGCAATGAGGAGCCCAACGACGGTGAAGGAGGTGCAGCAGCTCACCGGTCGCTTGGCAGCTCTGTCCCGGTTTATGTCCGCCGGAGGGGAGAAAGGTCACCCATACTTCTAGTGTCTCAAATGCAACAGCAGATTTCTCTGGACACAGGAGTGCGAGGAGGCCTTCATCAAGTTAAAGGGGTACCTGGCGAGCCCACCAGTCTTGCGAAAACCCCAGGTAGGCATCCCTCTTCGTCTATATTTTGCTGTGACGGAGAGAGCAGTCAGCTCGGTCCTGGTGCAAGAGCAGAGCCAGGCCCAGAGGCCTGTTTACTTCGTGAGTAAAGTGCTGCAAGGCCCTGAAACGAGGTACCAAGCCCTCGAGAAGGCTGCTCTGGCGGTGGTGTTTTCAGCCAGAAGACTCAGGCATTACTTCCACAGCTTCACAATGGTGGTAATGACTGATCTGCCTATCCAGAACGTATTGAAGAAACCTGATGTAGCAGGCAGGATGGTCAAACGGGCAGTAGAATTGTCAGAATTTGATATTCAGTACGAGCCCCGAGGACCGATCAAGGGGCAGGTGTTTGCGGACTTTGTAGTCGAGCTATCATCAATCGCGACACCTGCAGAAGGGCTAGATTTCTGATGGGTGTTATCGGTGGATGGCTCCTCTAATCAGCAGGGAAGCGACGCTGGAGTCATCCTGGAAGGACCAAATGGGGTACTGATCGAGCAGTCCCTCCGTTTCACCTTCAAAGCTAGCAACAATCAGGCGGAGTATGAGGCCCTGATCGCAGGAATGTTGCTAGCAAGAGAAATGGGAGCAAGAAATCTGCTGGCCAAGAGCGATTCGTTACTGGTCACCGGGCAGGTTACGGGGGAGTTCCAAGCAAAGGATCCCCAGATGGCAGCCTACCTGGAGTATGTGCAGCTCCTGAAGACGTCCTTCACCGAGTTTGAGTTAGTGCACGTGCCAAGAGAGCAAAATGCCCGAGCAGACCTGCTTGCCAAGCTGGCTAGCTCAGGCAAGGGGGGAAGCAGAGGACTGTCATTCAGGAGACCCTGAAGGTGCCGCGCGCGTTCGTATCAGACAACCAGGTGCTTCATGTATACAAGTCAATGGAGCGTCTAACGATCGGTCATCGGTCGTTGACCCAAGAAACGCTAAGAGAACCGAGGGTGAGATCGCGACCCTCAAAGACCGATGAGTCGATGGAGGTCCATGCGGAGAAGGAACCCGACACCTGGATGACGCCATACCAGCTATACTTAGAAGATGGTGTACTCCCGCTCGATCTGGCAGAGGCAAAAAGAATAAAGAGGGGTTCAAGTAAGTTCACTCTTATAGATGGAAGCCTATTTAGATTTGGATTCTCTCACCCTGTGCAGATCTGTGTACACGGCGAGCAATGCACCAGGCTCATGTCTGAGCTGCACGAGGGGGTGTGCGGAAGCCACGTAGGTGGTCGCGCTTTGGCAAGTAGAGTACTCCGCGCGGGGTACTACTGGCCAAAGCTGAAGGAAGATTGCATAAGGTTTGCTCAGCGATGCAAACAGTGTCAACTGCATGCAGACTGGCACAAGGCACCCCCTGAGGAGTTGAGGTCCATCCATAGCCCGTGGCCATTCCATACATGGGGGATTGACATCTTAGGACCCTTTCCCCTGGCGACAAGGCAGATGAAGTTCCTCATCGTGGCCATCGAGTATTTCACCAAGTGGGTGGAGGCAGAGCCAGTCGCACACATCACCGCACAGAAAGTTGAACACTTCGTCTGGAAGAACATTGTCTGCCGCTTCGGAATACCCAAGAGGCTGGTTTCCGACAATGGCACCCAGTTCACAAGTCATCAGCTGAGGAAGATGTGTGAAGAGTTAAAGATACAACAGGTCTTCGCATCAGTGGAGCACCCACAAACCAATGGGCAAGTGGAGTCAGCAAACCGAGTGCTGCTCAGGGGGCTGAAGCGAAGACTAGACAAGGCCAAAGGAGGCTGGGCAGAGGAGGTCCCCAGAATTGTATGGTCTTATCACACCACCCCACAGTCCAGCACCCATGAGACACCCTTCAGCCTTGTCTATGGGACAGACGCCATGATTCCTGTGGAGATACAGGAGAGCTCCCCCAGATTCTTGAACTTCGTTGCTGAAGAGTCCAATGAAGAGCGTAAGGTGAATCTGGATCTGCTAGACGAAGTGCGAGAAGAGGCCAGAGTCAGTGCTGAAGCTGTGAAGAGAAGAGTAGAGCGGAGGCACAACTCTAAAGTGAGGCCCAGGCGCTTCCAGGAAGGTGATCTGGTGATGAGAAAGGCGCATCAGAATGACATGCAGAACAAGTTATCCCCAAAGTGGACAGGCCCGTACAGAGTGGTGGAGACATTGGAGAACGGAGCCTATCGCCTAGAGACTTTGGGGGGAGGAGCAATCCCCAGAACGTGGAACGCCACCCATTTAAAATTTTATTTCAGTTAAAGTTGTACAGTAATGGCGTTCTCGCGCTAAAAGATACATGCTTTGTATGTGGTGGAAACAGTTGAACAGACAAGGGGGCACTCTTTTCCCTAAGGAGGGTTTTTAACGAGGCCACCCAATTAAAGAAAAATTTCCAGCATATCAAGTGTGCTCAAGTATTAAAGTTAAAATCCTCCTTGCCCCAGGTGCAAGTGCAGGTGATTGGTTAGGCCCTACTTGCCCTAGGCGCAAGTACTGGCACCGATCTAAGTCTTCCTCACCCCAGGTGTGAGCGCAAGCAGTTAAAGGTTTGAAAAGCCAGGGGTGCTAGTAAGACCAAGGGAGGGAAAGGAAAGGTTTTGACAAAACGTCCTTACCCACTTGGCATACACCAATATTGGCCCAGTAAGACTCTTAGTCCGAAACCCTTCTCACCCCAGGAGTGAGGCAGGGAATAAGCGACTCAACCCGCCAAAGGGTGATGACCTTGGGGAAAGTAAGAGGGGTTAGCGAGAAACACTTTTCTTTCCCCAAGACGAGGCATCACCTTGAGCGATCGATGTCAAAGTCCTTTATGCACTTAGCGCTAGAGCGACAGAGAAAGCTAAGTAAAGACTAAAGAACGATCACTGATGAGTCGTCAGTAATTGGCTAGGGGTGCAAAGCAGCGCACGAGGACTGTTAAACACCAAGCTGAGGGAATAGCCAGTCGTGATCAAGTAGAAGCAAAAGAATAAGAGAAGCAGATCGCGCCAAGCCTAAGCTGGTTAACACTTAGTCGTGCGCAAAGTGAAAGACGAAGCTCAAGATCGCGCTAAGCCTAAGCTGGTTAACACTTAGTCGTGTGCGAAAGGAAAGGTAAAGCCCAAGATCGCGTTGAACCTAAGCTAGCTAGACACGCACATAAAGATAAGTGAAGTTCAAAGAAAATGAAAAAGA
Source organism: Phaseolus vulgaris (assembly GCF_000499845.2). Lineage (NCBI taxonomy): Eukaryota > Viridiplantae > Streptophyta > Magnoliopsida > Fabales > Fabaceae > Phaseolus > Phaseolus vulgaris. The sequence goes on from NC_023752.2 coordinate 44,739,064, forward strand.
AGAAACTTACGCAAGAAAGAAGCATTGAGATATTACATTCATAGCCAAGTCTTATACAGTTCCAAAGTGCAAAGAAAAACTGTGCAGAAGCTAAATTTACAGAGAAAAGAAGGGTTTAAGGGGCAGGGGGATGAGCTTTCCATCCACCACTTCATGGTAGATGCTGAACTGCGAGAGGTCCAGGTCTGGGATAACACATTTGATTTGCTCGAGTGCTAGCTCGAATCCGTCTGTAAGGGCATCAGCACCCACGTTCATCAAATCAGCCTTCTCCACCTCCAGTTCTTGCTTTGAAGCCTCTGCAGCATCTCTCTCAGTGGTGACGGCAGCAAGGGAGGAGGCAGCTTCAGACAGTTTGCCCACCGCCTCCTCAAGCCTTTTCTCCCCAGCAGCAGCTGCTTCTTTGGCGGACTCGAGCTCCCCCAATAGCTGAGTGTTCTGTTGGCGCAGGGAGGAAGTCTCGGCCTTAAGCTCCACCACCTCGCAGTCCAAAGAGCTCACTATCTGCCCCATCAAGATCTCCGTCTTGATGGTCTCTTGGACCTGCGCTAGGTATTCCCTCCTAGCCTTCTCCACCATGCCTCGCATCAGTTCAACGGACCCTTGAGCGGCTTCGAAGTCACTTCGCAGTGACTCCTTGTCGTGCTCAAGATCTTTCACCCTCTTCTCCAGGGCTATTTGTTTGCGATGTTGGGTGGAGAATTCCAGAGAGAGCACCACCTGCCTTGCCATGTGCATGTCAACCTCGTCACCATTCCACTCGACGAGCTCCCGGTTGCTTATGAGCTGTCGAACTAGGGTGATGACCCTGCTGAAATTCTCGTGGGTGGCCCCAGAAGCGCTTGGGCGCGAGCTAGACCCACCACATTCAGCAGTGGCGGTAGGAATTGGCAGCAGTGGTGGTGGTGCACCCCCAGTTTGGGCAGAAGCACCCCCAGCAGGATGAGCGGATGGACCAGGTGATTGGCCTGCTGGGGGGGAAGATGGCAGCTTGGTAGCTGGAGGCAACTGCTGGCCTGGAGAAGGAGGGTTGATGGGCTCTGTGGCAGTTTGAGCGCAGGGAGGAGGGGAAGACCCTTCCTCTACTTCCACCACCTCAATCTCTCCAGGCTGGAGAGATGAGGCCCCCTCAACTACTGATCTTTTCCTCTGGCGGTGTACAAGAGGAGAGCCTGAGCTCTCCTCTTCAGTCGAAGCGGCAGCAGCAGCAGCAGTTGAAGTGGAAGCCTTCACCAGCCTTTTCCTTTTCTTCCCTTGCTCGGGGCCTCCAGCTGGCGCGACCGAGAGTGGGGGGGCTGCGATGGGCTCAGTTGTAGAGGAAGAGGAGCCAGTGCCCTTGGCTCCCCTACGTTTGGCAAGCTCCAGTAAAGCTAGTTTCCTGTCCTTCCCCGACATTGAGTCTGCATACATGGAAAAAGGAAGAGTTAGATGACCAAGATATGCAAGTAAGTTAAAAAACACCTAAAAGCATGCATGGAAAGGTGCAGGTATCCTAAGAGGGAAATGAAGAGCTACCTATATACTTCTTTAAGGCCACCACATCGAACTCGTCTTTGATGAGACGAGCAGAATTGTACTTGGCCCCCAGGAGCAGCCCGCACAGCTCGCGCTCATAAGGGGCCATGGCTTCGAGGTCCCTGGATTTCTTGAACTCAACTCCAGGAACCCAGTAGAGGGGGTACCCCTCGAGCAGACTTGGACTTTGAGGGGTAGCAGATATCATGTAGAATCTGCCCTTCCAATCTTTGAAGGATTGCTGGTACAGGCCCAGGAGCACCCGTCTAGCAACCCCGTTCAGGCTGACCCAGGACCTGTCCCCAGGGTTCTTCGCTTCGAAGAAATAGAGGAACATGTCCACGAAGGCGTTGTGCCCGAAATAGTTGCAGAGGATTTGAAACGCCCGGATGAAGGCCCAGGCATTTGGATGGAGTTCGCAGGGCGCGACGTTTAACTCCATCATCAGCTCTTTTTCGAAGAAAGTGAAAGGGAGGCGCAGCTTTAGTCTCTTGAAAATGGCGGAGTAGATGAAGACGAAGGGCACCCCATTGGTGGCCCTGTCATCCGCGCAGATAGGCATTCCTCGAGGAGGAATGCGGATCTGGATGTTGAAGTCATTCTCCCTGTCGACGGAGCAGGAAGGCTCATCAGGATTGCGACTTAGCAGGGACTTGAGATGGCCCTCGGGCAGTAGAGTGGAGGTTTCAGCGAGCAATGCCAGGGGAGCCCATTCGTAGACCCTGGCATTGTCGTGGAAGGAGGTAGCCACAGGCGGTGGCGGAGCTGGCGCACTCGCGGAAGGCTGTGCACCAGAAGAAGAGGCAATGATGCGCGCAGTTTGTTTCAAGCGAGCCATCGTGAGATAGCTGCAAATGGAGAAAAAAGGAAAAAGTCAGAATGAATGGGAGAAGAAGGAATGATGAATGTTTCGGTGAAAACAGAAAAGGGAAAGGAGAAGGAGATGCCCAGGTGAAAAGAGAAAGAAGAAGAAGCAGAAGCCAGAGCGAGGGCATGAAAAACCCTAGCGCGGGTTCGAGAGAGGGAAATAGAGAAGATGAATGCATGATAACCAGAATGATAAATGCAATCGGTAAAGATGACCAAAAAGGGGCCAGGGAGAAGAAAAACCATACCTTTGGATGATCGCAAGAGTTTGGGAAGCAGAGAATTTGAAGAAAGATGGGTGCGCAGAGGAGAAGTTCGCAGAGAGTCTGGGAGTCGAATGAAGAAGATGGAGGAACAGTGAAAGGGCGCGCCAATTTGAATAAGAGAAGCGCTAGCGACGCACAGCGCTGGCCGTTGATGGGGCCACGTGTCGCGAGATTAAGAGAAGAAGTCCAAACGTTAAAGACGCAGCACGTGAGGTGGCACGTGAGGCGGCTCCACTTGCCACGTGGACTGAGGGCACGACCACTTAGTCTCTTCGCTGAGAACGAGTTCTCGACTCGAGACTGGGGGGCTTGTGATCCGATTGGTCATCGGTAGTCGATGACGTCAGCAACAGAGAACCACGTGGACCACTCGCAGGGTGACACGTGGACCAGGTGGCAGAGAGGTCAGGGGGACGATCGCCAAGAGTGGCGATCGGTGGTCAGTAACCAAGTTACCACCGACAGATCAGGCGGCAGAGAGGTCGGGGGATAGATCACCCAGAATGGTGATCGGTGGTCAGTAGCCAAGTGGCCACCAGCAGACCAGTTCCCAGACTCGCGCCTAGAGGCAGAGCGCGAGAAGCGAATAAACACTGATCAGTCATCGGGTGTATTGTCATCGGGGTCTCGTGTTACACGCAGTTAAACTGGGACCGAGGTTCCCAGCGAGAGCGTTACGCATGGATCTCGCATGAGCACACCTCAGGGAATCATGCACGAGAGTGGCCTGAGGGGACTAGTAAGCCAGTCAGTGATTGGTGATTCCCTCAATCCATTACGTGCGTGGCATCGTGAAGGGTAAGTCGCCTACGCAGAGAGCAACGTTTGGTGAGTGTGCCTAGACCAGCCACACCCGACGTTCTCCTAAGAGTATGCGATTTACCCAAATAAGAGAAATATCCTAAGCTACTCCGCGAGGGCGTAACTTAGGCACACAAAGAGAAGCGCTAGAGCCCTTCCAGTAAATGACACGTGTGTGGTTAGATGTGAGTTGCAGGCCTCCACGTGTCACCATCTGAGAGGGGTGCGGTCCAGAAAAAAGTGCACTCCGTACCATTAAGGGTACAGACAGGCGCAGCCCAGCGCAGAGACGCGCGGACACGCACAGACACCCACGCTCTCTGATTCTGCAGGTACACTGTCTCTGAAAAGCGTAACAGGTTTCTGACACATGCCAGAAAAGCATAACAGAATTCTGTTATGCCCAGAAGCAGAGACAGAGAGATAAAAGGAGGAATCAGGGAGAGAAGTGGGGGACGAAAAACAGAGTACAAGAGTTTTTCACACACACTACTAATTTTCTAGTCTTTGGTGGTTCTGTGGACTAACTTGATCGTCGGAGTGCAAACGGCCGCTAGAGGCGCCATCTGTGCGTTTTGCAGGTCACGTTCGGAGAAGCAAGAGAAGGTTCTGAGGGTGATTCTGCAGAAGACGCAGTCGCGTAGACAGGGCAGAGAGTGCTACGAAGCGATTCCTCCCCGTTCGAGTTGCCGGCAGGATCACTTACTTTGAGAGCGTATCTGCCTTCCTTTTGTACCCTGCACCCGGTTGCCCTAGGCGTGACTTTCCTCTTGAGTCGTATCTGCCCTACGGGCGTCTCTGGGGCGGCAGGGGCACTTCACGAGTCAGGCTACCCTTCACTGGTACTATTACTATGGCCTTGAAGCCACCTTTTCCTTCTCTTTATCACTTTCCCGAGATATCGGGACCTGAGGCCTTCCCACGGCGTTGCTCCCTCCATGGTCTTTCCTACCCATGGGCATCGGGGAACCACACCGTGATTGCCTTACTTTAGCACTGTTTGATCTGGCGACGCCCTGGTTGGGCGACGCCTTCACCTAGGCAAAGCCTTGCCTTGGCGACGCTTCCTCTTGGCGTCTCTCCACTCAAGCGACGCCTTGCGTTGACTTTGACTCTCCAGCCGTTGACTTTGACTCTCCAGCCGTTGACTTTGATATTGACTTAGTCAACGCCCGGATACGGGACGGTACAGCAACATCTCTTGCAAAATTTGTGAGTGAGCTTTTCTCTGTTTTCTTCTCTGCCATCATGGACTCAACTCCTCCCACCTCAAAGAGAGCCAAAACCAGAGTTGTAAGGTCTGGAGGAAGGCTAGAAGGATGGTTTTCTGGAGACAATGATCTAATTGAGAGATATAGGTTTGAAACAAGCACCAAAGTGATAAACAACCCCAAGGTTGTGTGCTTTGATTGGCTGAAAAGCCAAAAGCTGGATAATGTAAGGAGGCTGCTCAAAGATCAATCTCTCAGAAAGTTCCTGGAGATGAAGGGAAACATCTACCCAGATTTAATAAGGGTTTTCTACACAAATCTAAAGTTTGAGGGAAACAACCTAGTTTCTCATGTAAAAGGTGTAGATATGGAGATAACCCATGAAGTGTGGGCTGCTGTTGTTGGTCTAAAGTACTCAGGTCTCAGGATTAACAAGGGAAACCTTGGAGTAGTGGAGGATTTCAACAAAATCCAATACTACAAGAGTTGCTTGAAGAACCAACATGCACAAGTTAGGTCTTGCTCGGTTGGAGGCTTAAAGCTTGATGAAAGGTTGCTAGCCCTCATTGTGACTTGGATTCTAACTCCAAGGGGGAGCAATCATTCTGTTCTTACTAAGGAGGATCTAGTGTACATCTTCTGCATTATGAAGAAGATCAAAATTAATTGGATCCACGTCATCAAAGAGCACATGCAAAAGGCAATGAGGTTAAGTGACTATCACTATCCATATGTTGTTTTGATATCTAAATTTCTACTCTATTTTGAAGTGAACCTAGAGGATGAAACATCTGAGTTGGTCAAGTCAACTCAAGAGTTGAACAATGGATCACTCAGCAAAATGGGTTTTACCAAAGTAGGTGGCAAATGGATTAGCAAAGATGGTGACTTTGCTGCCTCATCTAGTGCTGCTGCTGATCATGAACAAGATGAACCTGCTGATATGGATTTCCAAATGAAGATCTACCTGAAGCAAATCAAGATGTTGGACCTAGTGCTGATGCTGGGAATCAAGAAGAAAGGATGCAAACCATGTTTCCTTTTCAGAGACTCATGGTTGATAGGTTTGATAGCATTGAGGAGAATCAAAGGAATCTCCATGATCTATGTGTCAGTAATTTCCAGAGGATTGATAACAGGTTTGACAGCATGGATGCACGCTTCATGACTCTAGATGAACAAATCGAGGCAGTACAGAACCAAATCTTATATCTTCAATATGCTGATGATGATGAATGAAGAAAAACAATCGGTTGATGTATCGAAACAACCGATGTTTTTTTGGTGGTTGTATCAGTTTTTCTTTTTGCTGCTTTTGCCTTTTAATTCTGATGTATTCAAAACAATTATCTTGTTTTATCTTTTCTCTTTGTCTATTTGTGAAGACAAATAGGGGGAGATATATGTTGTGTTTGATTTCAGTTTTTATTTTCTGCAAAACAGTTTGGATGAGTTAAACCTTATAGGTTTTTGCTCCTATATTTGTTTGTTGATTACTCTGATATTATGCTCTGAATTCCTATACTTGTTTCTGTGCTAATTAAAATATCAGAAGTTCTATTCTTTGCTTAAAACTGTGCTTTGCAGGAACTGCTTCAGATTCAATTAGGTACAACACAAGCATCAGAGATTTGTCTTCAACAAATAGGGGGAGATTGTTGAACCAAGTGGTGTTCAAGCTTTGAAGAATCCAAACCCTTTTAAGGATGTTGAAGGCTTGGTTGTGCTTGCTGTTGCTGAGCTGTCTTAGATAGGATATGGGGTAGATTGTTTATGTATCACTCTTGATTGAATCCAAAGCATAGGCATTCTCAATCTTTTTAAAAAGAAAAGTGTTTTTCAAACTAAATGAAAAACAACCGATTGTTTTGTCGAAACGACCGATTGTTTTATACTTAGGTGTTTTGAGAAAAGATTGAAAACTGTTTTTCAAATGGTTGAGCTGTTAAAACCAAAACAACCGATTGATTCGAAGAAACAACCGATTGTTTGTTTTGGTACCATAACAGAAAAATGGTTTTTGTTTTGACTGAGCTTTAAATGATTCTAACTGATTACGCTCCAGTCTTTAATGCTTTGACTAATCTTTAAAGGCAATTAATAGTTTGTTAAGATTTGATAACAAACAACAATCTTTTATATAAAACAGTAAAAACAGATTTGGGTTTTAACAAGAAAAGATTATGATTTTCAAAGAGTTGAGATTGCTTAGAGATTGAGATTGATCAAAGAGTGTGAGATAGGATTTTCGCTTGTATTGATTTCAGATTTGCTTCTGTAACAAGTGTAATCCTTGTATCTGTTGAACAAGTTTCTTCTATGTGTTTGCTGAGAAGTGTTGTGTGTTCTTGAGGGGATCAAGATAAGCATTCTTAGTGTTGGTGTGTTGGCCAAGAGAAGTGTGTGTTTTGAGGGGATCAAGGTCACTTTCTTGGTTGTGTTGTAAGTCATCTAGGTTTGATTGCTTAGTGGAATTCCTCAGTGGTTTCTGAGAAGACTGGATGTAGCTCTGGGTTTAGAGTGAACCAGTATAAACATCTATGTGCATTCTCTCTCCCTTAACTCTTTAAATTCAGTTTTGATATTTGTATACTGGTATAAACAACTGATTGTTTCTGCGAAACATCCGATTGTTTTTCTGGTGCTGTGCTTTTAGCTTTGTGATTTGGCAAACTGGATTCCTAATCAACTATTTCTTGAGATAATTTCATTCTTGACTTAAAAGTTTTTGAAATCCCTCTGTAAACCATTCACCCCCCTCTAGTTTAAAGCCATCCATTCTAACAGAAACCAATTACATCTTTTATGATAAATCATGCAATTGCTTTAGTGTTTTGACTTCTATTCTTTAGTAACTTTGGTTTTGCTAATATACTCTAGTTCCATTCTTAGGTTAAATCTTTGTTTGCCAACTTTTTATTCAGTACCTTAATTTCAGTTTGTCTATATCAATTCCATTTGAAGTGTCCAATTTTAAATTAAACTTTTGTTGCCTTTTTAATCTTATTTGACCTCTACTTAGAGTGTTGGAAAATATTTGGTGTTGTGGAGTTGTGTTTGGGTGAAGAATAGTGACTAAAAAGGTAGATCGACTAAACATTGAAGGTTAAATACCTAAGGATTTTACTAAAAATAAACACTTGGAGAGCATAGTGTAGAAGAATGTTTAAGAAAAATTAATTACTTGTCATCGTATTTCTTTGAGTTGTATTTGCTTTAAACTCTCAATTAGTGGATTAATTTTATGTCTTAGTTTGGTGAGTGTGTCTTCAAGATCCAAAGGTGCCAACAAGACGCATCTAGGAAACATCTAGTTTAAGCTTTCTAGTCTTAGAAGTTTAATCGCTTTATTGCTTTCAATTTCTTGCTTTATTAATTTTTACATCTTGTTATGATTCTAATAATTTTCCTAGAGAGAAATTTTGAAGTGTATTTGGATAGTATATGGGTAGGAAAGGCTTGGTACTTAAGTGATCCTCAGTGGTCCAACTCCCTTTCCTAGAAAACTACCTAGTGCACCGAGCTTAACTTTTCGCTTTGGGAATTGTTTTTAATACAAGCCCTAATCATGTTTAAACATACTACTCACCTTAGTGAAAGTGACTTGAGTTCTACAAAAAAATCTTTTAAAGCAAATGGCTCAAGATCTTCGGTCACTTTAGCTAAGGCAATTACAACATGAGAATCAAATTATTGAAGAAAACAAAGAAAAAGATTCCCATATTACAATTTTAGAGGAGGAGTTAAGAATGATTACGAAAAGAGATAACTAGATTGTAAAAATTAAAAAGACCTAACCCTCTAGTTCTAGGTCTAGTGATTCCCACTTTGAAGAAGGGAGTCTTAAAATACATGACTATTATCAACCTACACTTGGAAGAACTAGAAGAAAAAACACTAGAATAGAAACCAAAGTTGACTTACCTCATTTTTATGGGAAGGAAAATGTTGAAGTCTACTTAGATTGGAAAATGAAAGTAGAACAATTATTTTCCTGTTACCATGTTAGTGATGAAAGAAAAGTACCCTTGAAAACCTTAAGCGTTCAAAATAAAGCTATTACATATTGGAATGACCTTATGGGAGCCTTGAGGCCTCGCCATATTTCGTCTTACTACAATAGGGAATTAATGTACAAGCTCCAAAGATGTGCGAACCCCACGCACACGCACTAGAGAAATTCAATGTTTTAAATGTCTTAGTAGAGGTCATGTAGCATCTCAATGTCCCAATAAAATAACTATGTTCTTAAGGGGCAAAGATGAATATAGTAGCCAAGAGGAAGAAACTATGATGGTGTAATATTCGATAAAGAGAAAAGTCAGGGTGCATATCCTTGTGAGGGAGAATTATTGATGATTAGATGAACCCTCAACAATTAATCTATTGTGGAATAGGAGTCACAAAGAGAGAATATCTTTCATACAAGGTGTACATTTTTTTGAAAATACTTGTTCTCTCATAGTTGACAGTAGCTCTTGTTGCAACTACTGTAGTATTAGGTTGGTTGAAAAACTTAACCTACCAGTTATTCCCCACCCCAAGCCTTATAAGTTATAAGGGTTAAATGAAGAGGGGGATTTAAATGTAAATAAACAAGTAAAAGTCAATCTTTCTATGGATAATGGTAATGGTAATATTTTATGTGATACCCATGAAAGCTTGTCATATCTTATTAGAAAGGCCTTGACAATTTGATAAGAAAACTGCGCACAATGGCCTTACCAACAAGATTATTTTACTAATAATCATAAAAAGTTTGTACTTTTTCCTCTAATACCTTCATAAGGAGTAAAAGATCAAGTACAAATGAAAATGAAAAGAGATAATAATAAAAAAAAAATCCTTGAAAATCAAAGGGTAGTCCTTAGGGAAAATGCTGAGGCGTTTAGGGTTTAGGGTTGAGGCGTGGGAAAATAGTACTCATTCCCACAAGGTCATTCAGATAGAGACAAATTTGATAAAAAGAAGAAATTAAAAAACTTGCATCTGAACAACCTCCAAGTCTTCTTCTTTGTAAATGAGCACTTATATGCATTGCCACAATTTTAGAACCCAACGTCTACCCTCTTAGAGTCAAAGCCTTTTAAAAGAATTTGGTGATGTGTTACTTAAGGAAGAATTAGATGGAATTCCACCTTTCAAGGGCATAGAACATCAAATAGAAGTTCTACCTCCTAGAGTCAAAAGCCTTTTAAAATAATTTCGTGATGTGTTCATCTTAAGGAAGTTTTATTAGTTCTTAGGAATAGTAATTTGTTTGGTAATGCAGAGAAATTAACTTTTTATGTTAATAGTGTAGTTTCTCTATGATTTATAGTCAACAAAAAATGGGTTACATGTTGACCTCGAGAAAATCAAAGTCATCCAAGAGTGGCCAACACCACAAAATGTAGGAGATGTTAGGAGTTTCCATGGTTTAACAATATTTTATAGATGCTTTGTGCCCAACTTTTTTGGTCTAGGTTCTATTAGAATCGATGGCTTAAAGAAGAGGGGGGGGGTGAATTGTTTATAAAAGATTTTCACAATTACTTTACTTTAGAATGAATCCTTAACAAACAACTCAGATATGCATTTCAGAAAGTCAATCAAACAATCTAACAGAAACAAATATCAAAATTTCAATCGGTTAAAACACGATTTAATCGGTTTTGATGGCAGCGAAAATATCAAACAGCTAGAGAGTTGAGAGAAAGAAAGATTTACACACAAGGTTTATACTAGTTCACTCAATCCCTGAGCTACATCCAGTCCTCAGTCAAACCACCGAGTATTCCACTATGTAACCAATCACATATTACAAACAAAACACACACAAATAGGTAATCTTGAAACCACAAGACCTACTCACCCTCTTTGCACACAGCACATACCTCAAGCCAGAATCACACTGACTTTACAGGATTTTGCAAACAAGTTTACAGAATGTAATATGAACAATTACAAGAAACTAAATAAGGGTAGAAAACACCTGAAATTACAGTAAACCAGAAGCCCTATGACCAGTTACTGAATCACAACAAAGCTCTAAAACAATCTTGCGAAACTTGAAAAACTCCTTTTCACAAACAGATTGTAACTCTCTTTTTGATCTCAAATCAGAGTGTAAAACTTCTATATATATCTTTTTGAAACATTTGAAAGAAGGCTATATTTATAACCTTTGAAAAGCTACCGTTTAAGGCAAATTTTACAACTGAATAAGTTAAAACAGGTTTTCAAAATACTGTTATGAAAACTTACTTTTAATCGGTTGAAACCATGATATAACCGGTTGAATGGTTTCAGCAGTTACACAATTGATTCAAAAAACAGTTTCAAAACTCCTTTGCCAGCTAAGTGACAAACAATCGATTATCTCGAAACTTTAATCGGTTGTTTTTCCCTTTGCATGGAAAACACTTAACTCTTTAAAATAGATTGAAACAAGCTTTCAGTAGGAATCAAGACTGATCTTACAAAGATTCTAAACCCCATAACTAAACCCAAACCTAAAAGGCAGCACAACTTCAGGTTCCATGAGGATTTGAGACATCAAAGCTTCCCATCTTCAACAATCTCCCCCTATTTGATGGAGCCAAATCCTTGGGATGCTTTTAAGAATGTTCTTTGTTTAGAATTTGTTGAATCATGCATTTATTGAACAAACACAGGGTAATCTAATCAAAGACAGATATACACCATACATCAGTTCTCAAACAAACAAAGATGTATAAGAACAATCAGTTATTTCGCAGGAATAACCGGTTAAAATTCTGTAAACCAGAAATAACAGATAAAATTTAAACCAGTTCAAACAATTGATAATAGCAGTGTTCAAAAGAAGTAAAACACAATTAAGAACATTACAAATCCCAACAATACTTTTCCCCCTACTTGTCTCATCAAATAGACAAATGGTAGGATTAAAAACAACATAAGTAAAAGAGAAAATTTAAAAGCAATTAAGCTAAAATGAAAGGCTATCCTCTCTTTGAAATTGCAGTTCCAAAATCTGTCTCTGGACTTCTTCAATTTGCTCATCCAGTGTTGAAAAGCGTGTATCCATGTTGTTGAACCTTGACTCACACATGTCATAGAGGTTCCTTTGATTGTCAACGGTATCCATATGATTGATCATCAATCTTTCAAAAGATGACATGGTAGACATCCTTTTAGCCATGTTGATGTCATGATGTTCACCTTCTTGAGTTTCAACAGCAGGTTCATCTTGCATTGTTGCCTCTACAGGTTCATCACCTTCATTAGTTCCACTTGGGCCAACTTAATCACCATCCTTGCTTACCCATCTTCCACCATCTTAGTAAATCCCATCTTACTTAGGGATCCACTATTGATCTCACTGGAAGGCTTGATTACTTCTGCTAGCTCCCCTTCTATATCTACTTCAAAAGAATGAAAAAACTTAGAAATCAAAATGGCATAGGGATAATGAAAGTCACATAACCTCATGGCTTTTTGCATGTGCTCTTTGATTGTGTGAATCCAGATGATCTTCACTTTGTTCATGATACAATAGATCAAGAGAAGATCTTCTTCAGATAAAGTTGAATAGTTGCTCCCCCTAGGTGTGAGAATCCGTGAAAGTATGAAAGCCACAAGCCTTTTATCAAGCTTTAATCCACCAACTGAAAAATTCCTCACTTTGGAATGGGGATTCTTGAGACAACCTTTGTAAAATTGGATTTTGTTGAAATCTTCCACTACTCCAAGGTTTCCCCTATTGATTCTCAATCCAGAGGATTTCAGCCCAGTCACAGCAGACCATACCTCATTTGTGATGACCATATCTACACCCTTGACATGTGAAACAAGTCAGTCACCATTAAAATGAAGGTTAGTGTAAAATATCTTCACCAAATCTAGATATATGTTTCCAGTGAGCTCTAGGAATCTTTTCAATATTTGTTCCTTGAGGATACTTCTCACAAAATCCAGCTTCTGTTGTTTCATCCATGTGAAGGAGGCCACTTTTGGTGTGTTCACATTCTTTCTACTTGTTTCAAGTAGATACTTGTTGATGAGATTGGTATCACTTGAAAACCATCCTTCCAGTTTTCCACTACTCTTAATAGCCCTTGATTTCATTCTTTTTGCTGACGGAGGAGTGCCAACCATTGCTCAAATCAGAACAAAGTTTTTAACTCACTGCAGAAAAAAAAAGAGCTTAAAACAGAGAAGACAGAAAAACAACTTGTATGTGTGAGAGATAGCAACAAATTGCATTGCCTTATATAGCTAAACTTCATTGTCAAAGATGGCACAAACAAAAATGTTTTCAAACTGAAAAACGAATCAAATCTGAAAAATAAAGCTGACATAGTCAGTCAAAACAGAAGGGTACAAATTCACATGTGATTTTGACTAAGCATTTAAGACAGTTTTGATTTTCAAGATTTAGAGGGATTAGATCTATTAAAAGCAGATGCAATAGAGTTAAACTGTATTTAAACATACAATTAATATAATTTTGACTATACACATCACTGGGTTCAATAAAATTACAAACCAGAATTTAAAATTTAAAAACAGATTTGCCCAGAGTTTGTCAGATAGAAAATAATCGGTTGAATTTTTGTTCTGAAATTTTTTCAAAAACCTATGTTGCATACAATCATTATTGCTTACCATGTTTGCAAGATATTAAATGTATGAGGAACAGATAAAGAACATAGTGATTACATATTGAAACAAAGAATACAAATATTTAATTGAATTTAAGCAACAATTGTTCTGAACAAAGAAAGAGAATTTTATTTTCAGGTTTCAGATTTCCTAATTAGAGAAGATTCAAGAGTCAGCACTAGACTTTGGCATGTTGGCATGTACAGAAATCCAGTCCTTGCTGAATCTTTCAAAATCAGAAATATGCAAAACAGAACTTTGTCAAATTTCAAGATTTGATCTCTTGAAGAATTTGGGACCTTCAGTGTTAGGTTTATCTTTTGAACTAGCAATACATCTAGGAATCCAGTCATAGATACCTTTAGGTACAAGAGATCTACGAAATCTGCAGTACCTGACAGAATGACCTTTCTTCATGCAATACAAGCATGTAACAACCGGTTGAAACGATTTTTTAACCGATTGTTTTTCTAGAATATTTAAAAAAGTTTTTGTAATTTTATTTTCTTTGCTTTAAGGGTAAAACCCCAAACCTGCTTCTCCAAAAGCGCATTTCTGAGATGCTAAAACATCTCCAAAATTGGACTTTCCAGTTGTAAGCTTGTTCGATGTTTGGACATTCAATCTTGATATGACCCTGTTCACCACAACCATAGCAAGTATACTTATTAGAATTGAATTCACTAGGTTGAATCATACCTTTTAGAAGCTTGTCTTTTTCTCAAGAATTTCCTGAATTTTCTTGATAACAGACATATGTTCTCTTCTTCACTTTCACTGGAATCTGGTTGGTGCTTACTAGCTTTAAGTACTATACTCTTGTTATGCTTGTCTTCACTTTCTTGGACAACAAGCCTTTGTATCTCAATTTCCTGCTCTCTGAGTTTACCGAAAAGACATGCCACAGTCATTGAGGTGAGATCCTTTGATTCAGAGATGGCAGGGACCTTTGGCTGCCATGATCTATCAAGACACTTCAATACCTTGATGTTAAGCTCTTCTTCATCAAACTTCTTACCAAGACTCATAAGATCATTCACAATGTGAGAAAACCTCTTCTGCACATCACAAATGGATTCTCCCTTTTTCATTCTGAAGAGTTCATACTCTTGAATCAGAGCATGCTTCCTAGCTCTCTTCACATCAGTTATGCCTTCCTGTGTGACCTCCAAGATGTCCCACATTTCTTTAGCAGAGTTGCATTGTGAAACCCTGAAAAACTCATCACAGCTAAAAGCAGATGTTATAATATTTTTGGCTATTCAATCAAATTTAACTTTCTTACTTTTTGCCCCAGTCCACTAGGATGAAGGTTTATCAACTAAAACATCATCTTTCTTAACTTGAAGTACAAATGGACCATTTTCAATTGATCCCAGATACCCTTATCAGTTGAGTGTATAAAAAAATTCATTCTAACTTTCCCAAATTGGTAATTAACCCCATAAAACAGTGGTGGCCTGTTTATAGAAGCACCTTCCCCAAAAGGCATTTTATCAGCCATAAAAAAGATTTTTAGAAAATAGAAAATAAACATAAGTAACTTTCAAGAACCTAGCTCTTGATGCCAAATGTTAGAATTGATGGCTTAAACAAGAGGGGGAGGGGGTGAATTGTTTATAAAATATTTTCACAATTACTTTACTTTAGAATGAATCCTTAACAAACAACTCAGATAAGCATTTTAGAAAGTCAATCAAACAGTCTTACAGAAATATTTCAATCGGTTAAAACATGACTTAATTGGTTGTTTATGGCAGTGAAAATATCAAAGAACTAGATAATTGAGAGAAAGAAAGATTTACACACAAGGTTTATACTAGTTCACTCAATCCCTGAGCTACATCCAGTCCTCAGTCAAACCACTGAGTATTCCACTATGTAACCAATCACATATTACAAACAAAAAACACACAAATAGGTAATCTTGAAACCACAAGACCTACTCACCCTCTTTGCACACAACACACAGCTCAAGCCAGAATCACACTGACTTTACAGGATTTTACAAACACGTTTACAGAATGTAACATGAACAATTACAAGAAACTATGTAAGGGTAGAAAACACCTGGAATTATAGTAAACCAAAAGCCTTATGATCAGTTCTTGAATCACAGCAAAGCTCAAAAGCAATCTTCCTAAACTTGAAAAACTCTTTTTCACAAACATATTGTAATCTCTCTTTTTTATCTCAAATCAGAGTGTAAAACTTCTATATATCTCTTTTTGGAACATTTGAAAGAAGGCTATATTTATAACCTTTGAAAAGCTACCATTTAAGGCAGATTTGAACAACTAAATCAGTTAAAACAGGTTCTCAAAATACTGTTATGAAAAGTTACTTTTAATCGGTTGAATCCACGATATATCTGGTTGAATGGTTGCAATAGTTACACAACTGATTCAGAAAACAGTTTCAAAACTCCTTTGCCAGCTAAGTGACAAACAACCGATTATCTCGAAACTTTAATCGGTTGTTTTTCCCTTTGCATGGAAAAACACTTTGTTCTTTAAAACAGATTGAAATAAGCTTTATGTAGGAATCAAGACTAATCTTACAAAAATTCTAAACCCCATAACTAAACCCAAACCTTAAAGGCAGCACAACTTCAGGTTCCATGAGGATTTGATACATCAAAGCTTCCCATCTTTAACAGGTTCACCTCTCAATGAGAGAGACACTCCATTATGTTGGACTGAGAAACATGATCAAGCCTTTCAAAGGTTAAAAGCTCAACTCACCAATGCGCCCATTCTAGCACTTCCAAAATTTTCAAAAAAATTTTAGCTAGAGTGTGATGCTTTGGGAGTAGGAAGAAGTTATATCTCTGAGACATGCCTTGTTTTCTAAACTTGGAGCCCAAATTCATGGATTTGAACACACAATCGAGCTTTATGAGCATGATCAAGATTTTGCATCCACCTTTGCTAATTGCAAGCAAAGGGCACAAGGAGGTTTCTATATTTTTTAGGGGTATTTATTTAGAGAAGGAAAACTTTGTATACCTCAAGTAACATATAGAAAACTCCTTGCCAAAGAGCACATGAAGGAGGTCTCATGGACTATTTTGGAGTTGATATTTTAAAAGAAAAATTCTTTTGGTCCAATATAGCAAAAGATATCTATTCATAGATGTATCTCATGTTTAAAAGCTTGGTCTAAAAAAATGCCTCATGGACTCTATACTCCTCTACCTTTTGCTTGTGCCCTATGGGAAGACATTAGCATGAATTTTATCTTAGGGCTTCCTATGACACAAAGAGGTTTTAATTCCATCTTTATAGTAGTTGATAGATTTAGCAAGATCGTCCATTTTATACCATGCCATAAAGTGGATGATGTTAACAACATCTCTAAACTCTTCTTTAAAGAAGTAGTTTGACTTCATGTACTACCTAAGACTATAGTTTCAGATACAGATCCAAAATTTGTTAGTAATTTATGGAGAACTATTTGGGAAAGGCTAGGAACTAAACTTAATTTTTTAACCACTTGTCATCCTCAGATTGATGGATAAATAGAGGTAATTAATAGATATCTATCAACTATGCTTAGGTCAGTCATGAAAGGAAATAACAAATCATGGGATGAGTACGTTCCTCATATAGAGTTGGCATATAATAGAATGGTCCATAAGACTACTAATATTTCTCCATTTGAAGTTGTATACGATTTTAATCCTCATACTCCTTAAGATTTGTTACCTTTACCCAATCCACATGAATTTGTGCAAAAGGAGGTGGGGTGACAAAAGTTGCATTTATTTAGAAATTACATGAGAGGATTAGAATTCAAATACTAAACAAACTTGATGGAGATCACATAGGAGAGGCTTTTATTAATGAAGGAAGAGTTTATTCACCCAAACATTTGAAGTTCTTCCTTCTAGTCTTCTCAAAATTAAAAGAAGACATAAAATAAAGAGAGGATCAAGCCTAAAGCCAAAGAAGTCTACAAGCTTCCAAGAATGGGCTTCAATTAAATATCTCTCTTTATAGTTTCTTTTGTATTAAAAGTAGAATGCTTAAATACATAGTTTTTAGGAAGGTGCTTAGAGGGAAACATTAGATACCTCTTTTGTAAAGCATCTTTAGGCTTTAGTTTAGAATTTTCTAGAAGGTGACTCTTCATGAGTCACTATAGGCGTTAGCTTAGGAGACTTTTGGTTAGCTTGTGGTACAAGCTTTGTAAGCCTCATGACCGGCCCTTGCTCCTATAAAAGGAGGGCTTGGGTCCTTCTAAATTCAGAATTGATATTTGAAGTAACAAAACTCTCCCAAATTGGTGATTGAGTGTAGTGAGAACTTGCCTTCTCCTCTTCCTAGTCTCATCTTGAGTGCCTTGGTTCCTCAAGTGGCGGCAATTCACACTTATCTTGGAGCTTTCACACTTCAAGTGGCGTGTTCATCAACCAAGTTCTTCAACCACATAAGTCTTCTCTCTTTTCCATCTATTTCTTCCATTTCCGTGCTCATATGAACTCTTAAACATGTCTTAGGTTCCTTTCTTGCAATTCTATTCGGTGTCTTAGCTTCTTTTGCTATTTTAATCGGTTCATCTTCCTTTTTCTAAGGTTTTGTTCGGTTCATTTGAATTCTTACATCTTTTAATTGGTTCAATTGACAAGAAATGGGACTTCCATATGAGTTTTGGTGTTTGGCGCAAGTTTTGGTGAGTTCTTGAAACATAGAACATTGATCCATTTCTATAAAAGTGCCTATTCAATCTCCAACTCAAGTTGATTCCATAAAATGTCAAAGAATCATCTATATGTTGCTATTGGAATCATATCAAAACTAAGAAATACATTAAACATAATAATAAAAGGAAGAGAGAGATAGTTTTTAATGAGGGGCATTGAGTTTGCATTTACCTTAGAAAAGATAGATTTCCTACCCAGAGGAAGTCTAAATTTAGTCTCCTAGGAGATGGTCCTTTTTCAGATCCTTAAAAGAATTAATAATAATGCATATAAGTTTGACCTGACTGAGGAATATGGAGTATATGCTACTTTCAATGTTATTGATCTAACACCTTTTGCAATAGCACAAATGATGAGGTAAAGACTTTTGATTTGAGGATAAATCCTCTTCAAGAGGGAGGAGATGATGGCAAAACCCTCAACAAAGGACTAACCACTAGGAAAATGGCTATAAGATCCAAGAGGAGTGAGCCTCTACTACTCCAAGAATACGATTTAAAATTTCTTTTATACATGTTTGAAGGAGCCATTGCCTAGAAGTATTTAGAATAGGATTTAATATTCTTCATTAAAAGTAGTGATCCTCCCGGCAACTCGAACGTGGAGGAATCGCTTCGTAACACTCTTGGTCCCGCCTACGCGACTGGCGTTTTCTACAGGATCACCCTCAGAACCTTCTCTTGGATCTCCAAACGTGACCTGCAAAACCCACAGACGGCGCCATTAGCGGCCGTTTGCACTCCGACGATCAAGTTAGTCCACAGAACCACCAAAGACTGGAAAACTAGTAGTGTGTGTGAAAAACTCTTGCTCTGTTTTTCGTCTCTCTCCCCCACTCTCACCCTGATTCTCTCTTTTATCTCTCTTTCCCTGCTCCTGAGCATGACAGAATTCTGTTATGCTTTTCTGGCATGTGTCAGAACCCTGTCATGCTTTTCAGAGACAGTGTACCTGCAGAATCAGGGAGCGTGGGTGTTTGTGCGTGTCCGCGCGTCTCTGCGCCGGGCTGCGCCTGTCTGTACCCTTAATGGTACGGAGTGCACTTTGTCTGGACCGCACCCCTCTCAGATGGTGACACGTGGAGGCCTGCAACTCACATCTAACCACACACGTGTCACTTACTGGAAGGGCTCTAGCGCTTCTCTTTGTGTGCCTAAGTTACGCCCTTGCGGAGTAACTTAGGATATTTTTCTTATCTGGGTAAATCGCATACCCTTAGGAGAACGTCGGGTGTGGCTGGTCTAGGCACACTCACCAAACGTTGCTCTCTGCGTAGGCGACTCATCCTTCACGATGCCACGCACGTAATGGGTTGAGGGAATCACCAATCACTGACTGGTTTACTAGTTCCCTCAGGCCACTCTCGTGCATGATTCCCTGAGGTGTGCTCATGCGAGATCCATGCGTAACGCTCTCGCTGGGAACCTCAGTCCCAGTTTAACTGCGTATAACACGAGACCCCGATGACAATACACCCGATGACTGATCAGTGTTTATTCGCTTCTCGCGCTCTGCCTCCAGGCGCGAGTCTGGGAACTGGTCTGCTGGTGGCCACTTGGCTACTGACCACCGATCACCATTCTGGGTGATCTATCCCCCGACCTCTCTGCCGCCTGATCTGTCGGTGGTAACTTGGTTACTGACCACCGATCACCGCTCTTGGCGATCGTCCCCCTGACCTCTCTGCCACCTGGCCCACGTGTCACCCTGCGAGTGGTCCACGTGGTTCTCTGTTGCTGACGTCATCGACTACCGATGACCGATCGGATCAAGTAGTATTGAATTTTGGATTATATTTTGGCCTTGAGTAAATTAGGGTTAGGTTTCTAAAATCTACTTAAGGTATATTTGGGCTTTATTACACTTGTTCCTCTAATTCCTAATTAAATCACATTGTTTACACACCATCATACTTACCTTGTGACACAAAATGGACGACAAGTTTGAATGGTTTTCATTTCAAATTTCCCACTTTTCTTCATTGTAACCTTGGTCGACCCTTCTACTATTAATGAAGGTGCTTGGCTCTTGAAATTTCAGATCAAATATACTTGAGTTATACTACTGAATTTTCTAGGCAAATTCTCCTTGTCTCCTCTCTCTAGGGTAGACACCTTGTTTGATCTCTCTTTCACTTTCTCCAAGTGATTAGGCCTAACCTATCACTCTCCACACTCCTCACTGCACTACTTGGGTCTAAGATCTCTTTGCATCTTCTCCTTGACCTCTATCCTCCATTGTTTTCTCCAATAACTCCATCAAGCCAAGAACCAAGTCAATCCATGGAGGTCTCAAGCTATCGATATTGAATTGTTTCCAAGTTGGTTTGACATTCTTCTTCTTAGTCTATTTTATCTCTTTCTCTCACTATCTTTCGTTGCCTTCACTTTTTTTGTCCAAATTTCATTTTAAACTGAAGAATTTTTCAAAGAGCGAAGGAGAACTCTATCATTTGTGAATCTCCTTCATTATTGTTACTTATAAATCCTATGTTTCTTCAAGTTTATTGTTCCTTATAATAAAACCAAGTCAATTCCTTGCATAAACTATCATAATCAATTCCTTGTATCATAATAGATTATTTCTACATTAAGATGGAATAGTTTAAGCCATATACTCAACTCCATTTCTTGGTAGTTGACATATATGGTTGGTTTGACAGGATTTAGATACATGAATTTGCCTTTTGGTCTGATTCATTCTCCAAAGGCATTAATGGCCCTTCCTCACCATTAAACATGAAACATACTATCAAACAAATGGAACTTGAATCTCAAATAAAAAACATGTGTTCATAAACAACAATAACTTAAGAAATATCACATTACTTTTCAATCCCAATATGAAGAATTTAGGACCTCATAGTAAATCTTAGATTGAGGCACAATAATGAGAAGCTAAGAACAATAAATATGGATCCCTCGATGTTGTTTAGCAGCTTAGGATTTTGATTATTTCGTTTAGAATTGTCTCTATTTAAACCTTGAGGCTTGGTCTTATGACCTCATATGACTTTATAATTCAGCTTCTCCTAAGCCTAGGTACTCTGAACCATGGATCTGAGCTTTGAGCCTTTTATGCTCCTTTAACCCTCAATGATATAGAATGAGGCACAAGGGCCTCTATTTATAGATCTTGGTGAGGATCTTTAGTAGATTCAACTTTCACTCGACGCAGGCCAATCCACTCAAACTTTCTTTATGCTAAAGAAATCTTTTTGGCTTTAAGACTATTTTCGGGCTTCCTTAGATTCAGATGCCTAGAGATTTCATAGTGTTTCGTTTCAAGCGAAGTCCAACACAATCCTTTCTTAGTCATGAATTCTTCCTAGGCTTAGGATTGACTTTAAGTCAAGCCTAAGCGAATTGCAAACCTCTTTTTTTTTTGGTTTTATTTGGTTTCAAACCTTCTTTAAGCGAATATTTGCTTTATTCATGGTGAAAAAATCTTTTTGCTTAGACCCTTTGAGTTCACTCAGTCTTCTAAAATATGTATTTCTTGATTCATCTATCTGCAATCCACTTAGTGCATGTCACCAGTGCTAAGGGATTTGGAGATTCTTTAATGCTTGTTCTCTACAAACAATTCGCTTAGCCTTTCTTCATGCACTAGGCAGATTGGTCTTTCCTGATCTTTTTGTTTATTTTTTTGTAGATTTCTTCTTTTTTCTAAAAAATCTATTCAGATTCTTCTTCTTTACTCTTTTTGAGTCAAGCCTTTCTTTATGGGGGTTGCATGCCTTAGGTTTTTTTACTACGTATTTCACACATTATGCATGACTAACTTACTATGTTTTTAATAAGAATTTAACCCTTATCAACAACGTTCATATTTGAGGAAGATAAATAAAGTTTTTGAAAAGCTTTGCATGCGAAGATCAAAGAGAAAAATAGTTTTCTTATCATGCGTCTAACTGTTACATGAATATCGAAGAACCCTAAAGTTACAACATTCATATATCATAAGTCTATATAAAGACCTCAAGGGTGAAAAATACAACAACGAAGTACATATGAGCGATATATGAAACATTCAAGTGTATAAAAACTTTATTTTACTTGTATGTATATTTGAGCATATAGTTTCATATCTCCTAGAAGAGAGTAACATGTGAGAGATTTGGCTTTGAGCGTAACCATTATAAATTCTTCACTATTATGAAGTATACCCTGTCAGAATTGAGTTTTGAGTGTAACTATTGTAAATCCTTCACCATTGTTAAGTATACTTAGTGAGCCTTATTTTTTTTTTATCTCTGAACGAGATTTTTCTCATTGTATTGAGTGGTCTTTGATCTCAAGGGGAGATTGGGACATTGTATTTAGAGAGGTTAGAATACTTGGTGACTTGTTGAGGTGTAAGAATAGTGGGAGAACCTGCAGAGGTTGAGAATACATGTGTAACCTGAAGAGGTACAAGAATATTGTGATAGTGAAAGGCTCTTTAGAGGGTTGCTAAAGGGGAATGGACATAACCCTTGTTGAGGGGTGAAGCAGTATAAATCTATATTTATCTATTACTTGTTGGACTTTGTGTTTGTTTGTGTTTCAGGTTTGCAATTAAATTTTGAGCTCCATTCAACCCCCTCTTTCTGGAGCCAATTGTACCTTTAGTTGGTATCAAAGCCAGGTTCAAGGGTTAGTTCTCAGGATTTGAGGAGACGATCATAGGTGAACTCATAAAATATGAAGGACCGACAATCATAGACCACCCTTGTTCAAGTGAGAGAAAATTATTGGAAACTGAGAATAACAAGATTTCTTGAATACAACAATGTGGAACTTTTTAAAATCATCAACAAAAGGTATTGTGATGTAGGCCAAGGTTCATACTTGTGGAATAGAAGATAGAGAGGCAGCGAAAGACGCGTATGAGGAGAGGAAATCGATTGGTTTGTGGTTCGTGAAAGTGATGGTGGAGGCTTTAAAGAGGAAGTTGGTGAGGGCAACCTTCCAAAGACTCATTAGGCCGTCTATTGTAGGGAGACTTGAGAGAGAATGGATTCTATTTCAGAATACCTCATTCACATTAATGTCAAATCTAAGTACAAAGTGTTTAGGCAAAGTATTCGTAGATGATAAGGGAATGAGGTAGCTTGCTCATTAAGCTTCTTTAACCCTAGGTAAGCTTGCTTAACCATGGTAGGGTTGGTGGCTTATATCCCTTTAAGATGCTCTAGAGATCCTTGCTTGTGTGACAAGTGAGGATCTCCTAGAGTGTCTTAATATATGTACAACATGCCTTTTAAAAGTATATTTACAAATACATCTTCTATACAAGCGTATTCTACTTTATTTATACAGATAGCGCTTCTGTCTTTATGGGTCTGAATGGTGGCTTTGGGTGGTCCTCCATCATATTGCCTCTCTGATTGAATCCTTAGGTGTATTCACTGAGCATGATACATGGAACGAAGAACAAAAGAAATTATGAGTTAAATATCAAATCTAGACATGTCCTCTTATGTGCTCTATTTGAGAATTAAGTATAAAAGTTTTAAGCTATGGTCAGTGCAAAACACATGTTGGAGACACTTTCCTTGTTCCATGAAGGTTCCAAGGAAGTAAGAAGAAACAAACTCACTTTGATGAGGAAACAATACAAAATGTTCAATATTTTGAACATTATGATAACACCACCTTCAAAATATTTTGAACAACTTTAGATCCCCGGGGATTTTCATGAGTCAATATGATGCTAATGAAAAGATTCTTGGAACCCTCCTCTTGAAATGGAGATCTCAAGTTAATGTCTTCAGAGCATCCAAGGATCTTAAAGCCATCCCTTTGGAAGAATTGATAGGTAATATTATTGTCTATGAGCAGGTATATATTGTAGGGAGATGAGAATGGAGTGAGGAGCAGAAATTTGGCTTTAAAGACCTTTCATTAAAAGAAAAAAAAATTGAGATTTCCAAAGCCCTTAAAGCTATTGGAAACACATCAGATGATTCAGAATTTGATGAGGAGGAGCTTGCGTTCATCACACAAAAATTCAAAAAAATGTGGAAAAACAAGAGGAACTCTTGGAAAGATACACACTCCAAGAAAAAGAAAAGTAAGCCTATCTTTTATAGTTTTAATAATCCTAGACACATAAAATCAAAATGTCTATTGTAGGAAGAAACAAAAAAAACATGAAGAAAAGATCCCTCAAGAAAAAGGGTCTCATGTCCACCTGGGAAGACGTAGATCTCTCTGATGCTGAGTCGAAGGAAGAAACTCACATTTGGTTTATGGCAGACGCATACACACTCAAATTTTGAATTCTAATGAAGAGGTAAATCTTTCTAGCCTGTATTTTGTCATAGCCGAATATAAGACACTTAAAAGAAAATTCAAAACCATTAGTTCTGATCTCTCACAAGCTAAGCATATATTGAATGAAGAAAATAAATCTAAGTCAAACTCTAAAAGAATTAAAGCTTGAGAAGTTATAAAATAACAAAACCTTAGTTGATCTTAGGACGAGAAACTCAACACTCAGAAAAATCCTAGAACAATCCAAATTATGTGGAAATTCTTAGATCTTCTAATCAGAAACTTTAGAGGACCCAACGATAAAAAAAAGTCATAGGTTATGTAGAAACACTAAGAGAAAATCATTAAATAGAAATTATTTTTAAAGAAAAAAAATAATTAGTTACTATATTGCCTAAATTATATACTATTTTAGAGACTAGAAAAATTATTGGTATCTAAAGTAGTTTATGTTCTCGACGGTTGACTCTGGTGAGAAGCTCCACTTCCGATCTATCTCCTATGGAATTTATTCTACATCTTCTTGTTGCACTGGAACGTGGCTCCGTTGAAACAGAGGGGGCTTTACCTGTTGATCATGTTGATCAAGAGTGATCAAGGGCTTTGAAGAATCCAAATCCAAGTGTTTGATGCATGGCTGGAGTTGTTGCTGTGTTTAGGGTGGGATCTGGGTAGTTTAAAAAGTGTAATCCACTCTTTGTTGAATCTAAAGCTAATGTGTTTTAAAACCTTTTTTGAATTTAAGTGTTTTTCAAACTAAGTGAAAAACAACCTATTGTTTTGTCGAAACAACTGATTGTTTTACTCTTAGGTGCTTTTGAAAAGGTTGAAAATTATTTTGGTTGGTTGACTTGCTGTCAAATCAAAACAATCGATTGTTTCGTGGTTTCAATCGATTGTTTCTTTGAAAATCCTAACAGAATTCTGTTTTGGTGGTTGAATGTGCTTTAAATGATTTCCAACTGAATACGCTCCTTCATTAAATGCTTTGACCAATCTTTGAAAAGTATAAAAGGTTTGTTTATGTTTTAAAACAAACAAGTGAAACAAATTTGAGTTTTTCAGTTGTGAGAAAGATTGCTTTCAAGTTTTGAACATTCACATCAAGCTTTGGGTTTTCTCTAGAAAGAGTGGAATAGGATTGCATCTGTATTGATTTCAGATTGTTTTGTAAACAAGTGTAATTCTTTTTGAATCTTCTGTAATTCTGGTGTTATTGCCAAGGAGTATTATGTGTTCTTGAGGTGGTCAAGATCAATACTCTTGGTGTGTGTTGTGCCAAAGTGAGTGTGTTTCTTGAACGGTTCAAGGTCACTACTTTGGTGGTTTGTGTGTAATCTGTTTTGATTGCTTAGTGGATTACCCAGTGGCTTCTGGGGACTGGATGTAGCTCTTGGTTTAAGAGTGAACCAGTATAAATTGTTGGTGTATCACTTTCTTCCTTTAAACTCATTTAAATTCAGTTGTTATTGCTTTACTGGTATAAACAACTTATTGTTTCGCAAAAACAACCGATTGTTTTTCTGGTGGTTTGCAATTTTGTGCTTAAATTCTTGGCTAACTGAAATTCTGATCTGGATTCGCACAAAGGATTTTGTTCAAGCTGAAAAAGTATTAAAAAACCCTTCTTAAATAATTCACCCCCCTCTCGTTTAAGGTCATATATTCTAACAGATCACACTCCGATGATAAAGTAAGTGAGAGCTTACTAAAATTAAATAAGTATTCAGTTTTAGTCTTAGAAACAACGTACCTTTACCAAACCACGCCCGGGCACCGAGCATTCGAGCACTCTGTCTTGTACAATTTCTATTATTAATAAAAATTTATAACTTGTTTCTAAATTGGTGTAAATTAGCTATCAAATTTAGAATATAAATTAATTAGTTGTTAAAACATTGGTAGCTAATTAAATACCAATATAAAAATTACTTTATAAATTCTTATTAATAATAGAAAATACTTTAGATACAAATAATTTATTGGTAAAACATTGGTCGCTAATTAGATACTATTTTAGAAACTAGTTTATAAATGTTTATTAATAATAGAAACTACTTTAGATACGAATAATATTTTTAGTCTCTAAAATACTTTCTAATTTAGTTAGTATAATAACTAATTATTTTGTTTTTCTAAAATTAGTTAGTATACTAACTAATTATGTTCTTGTAGTGAAATCGTGGCACAACTTTGAGACATACCTACATCATTCTACATTTCTGTTGTTACTTTGTCCAATGGTTATTCTGAGAATAGACAAAGAAAAACTAACAAAAAAAATACTTGGATCTTCGATGGAAATTAGCACGACCATATATTTGGTGGTGGTAAGGAAGTTTGAAACTGATACAAACCAAGTAGACAAGTCGATGACCAAGTATACAAAAGACACTTCACAGTTTGATCAGTCATCTCAGTATACAAGACAATGCCCCACCAAATATCGGAAGGACCTCAGTAGAAGAAGAACTCGACATAGACCAGAGCATCAAATGTTCTTTCTTATGGTCTTCTTACAAGACAAAATGTTTGTAAATAAATTAAGCTCACTTTAGGGGTCAAAATAGAAGATGAAGCTAGAGTAGAGTTCACTTAGCATAAACTGGGCTTGTGTCAAGCCCACCTTTCATGACAAGTGCACCTAGGTTTAGGGCTTTTTCAACTACTTTCTAGAAGATTTCTCACAAATGACACCCCTACCCCTCCCACTCTTGCTCCCCAAGTCACTCTCTCCTATATAAAAGGGTGTCTTGACTCATGTAATTCATACATTGAAATTTGAAAAGAAGAGAAACTTTGCTTGAGTGATTAGTGAGCTTTATCTCCTAAATTGTTTTGGGCCTTATCTTGACAGTAGTGCACCTCAAGTGGCGACTCCTCACCATTCATCTTGAAACCATCCACCCTTCTAAGTGGCGTGATTCTTTGCTCCTTCTCCATAATATTTCTTCATCCCTTCATCTTTTTTTCCTTTCTTATTTGCGCCACTTCCCATTCCCTTTTTATGTTCTTGTGTTACTCTTTTCCATTTGGTTTTTATCGTGTTTCCTTCCATCTTATATGTTCTTTGTTTACACACATCATCATCTTCATCACCATATAATTGTGTTTTCTCTTCGCCCTCTAGAAATGAACCTTCACATTTACTTAACCACTTGGTTAAGTTAGTTTCCAGTGGGAATCTTCTTTGGGTTTCTCACGATATTCTCCTTAAAAATAAAAAACCATAAACAAAGTGCAACCCATAAAATGTGCAATCTTAAAATCAACTCACATTAGAAACCTTTAATGCATGTTAACAATGTTTTAATAGTAGACGGTCTAAGACAAAACCTACTAAGCACAAGTCAATTGTGCGACAGTGGGAAGAATGTTGATTTTGACAAAGAGCACTGAACAATTTATCACAACAATGGAACCAAAATGTTTGCATTCAACAGACAAGGAAATATTTATAAAATAGATATGGATGAGTTATCAAATCAAAAGGTAACTATGGCACAAAAAGTGTGGTCACGCTAGCTTCAGATTAATCTTTAAGTTAGTAATGCATAATGTCATGAGAGGTTTGCTTATGATGTCATTAAAAACTAATCTTCTTTGTTAGGAATGTGTTAAGGAAAAATAAGTAAAATACTCTTTTGAAATAAAAAATGATATTTCTACTCAAAGACCCCTTGAGTTGATATAGTTAGACCATTTTGGACCCACTAGAACTGAGTCTATCGGAGGCAAAAAATATGGTTTTGTTGTTGTCGATGACTTTACTAGATGGACATGGGTTAGGTTCTTACACCACATGGATGAGTCTTACAAAGTTCTGTGCAAACTTTTCAAACAAATTCAAGGATAAAGGAGGATTATGAATTATTTCCACAAGTGGTAATGGGGTAGAATTCAAAAATAAAAACCTTCGAGCCCTTTGCAAAAACTATGGTATTAACTGGTGTGTGGGTTATGTTAATTCAGTTTTTGTTTAATCAAATCCCCACTCTTTTACTCGGCAAACAGATTGAGTCAACTATAGTACAACTGAGGGTTGTCGTATCCACAAGGAATTAATGATATCAAATTATATTTATCTTTTAAGATGAAATAAGTAAATTGGTGGTGATTTGCATTTAATATTTATAGATAACAACTATAATAATAACAATACTAGATATTTAGATTGAGAGGTGGAGTGTTACACAAATCACTAAAGGAAGGAAGTAACAATATATCACACATGTTAAAATTGAAATACTTTGTGAATTTCCTTTGTTATTCTTATTTATAAACGCAATGTTTTATTTATAACCCTGTTCCTTTTTTTTTCAAACCAAGTTGATTCCTCGTGCAATGCTATCTAGAATAAAAATTCCCTATAATGACTTACCTTTGCATTAAAATGGACCAGTTCACCATAGTCTCAACTCTGCGCTCTACGACCATTGAATCTTATGTCTGGCTGAATAAGGTTCAGAATATGAAATCACCTTCTGGACTCATTCATGCCCTATGGAAAATCAATGGTCGTTTCTCACAATTGAGTATTAAACACACTACCATACTCAAGAAATTTATATTAAAAGAGAAACTGACATCTATTAAAAAAAAAAAAAACTCCAAAATATCACATTGTCATCCAATCCTAACAAATTACATTTAGGAACTCATAATTAAATATTATAGTTAAATTTCAGAATGAGAAGCTAAAATGCAACAAACATGGATCCCTAAATGTTGTGGCAAGCGTGTTGATCTATTTCAGAAAGTATACCGAGTTAAAAGTAATAATTTGTCTCAAGAGATGGATATCGAACCCATAAGGAAAAAATCTTTTAAAATTTTAGTCTGTAACATTCCCTAAATATTGAAATATGTACAATGAATTGATTAAAGATATATGAGCATTGTTTGAATAAAATGTGTTTATAATTTAAATAAAAAAAAGCAAAATAAATTATTTTAAGAATTCAATAAATAGAATTGTGATTGAAATTAATCTTTCAAACTCATTTGTACATTAGTAAATAAAATCATACGACATTCTTACTTATATTATATTGATGCAATAAAAAAAGTCATTCACATTGATTCCTCTGTTGAACCAAGTGGTGTTCAAGCTTTGAAGAATCCAAAACCCTTTGAAGGATGTTGAAGTCTTGGTTGTGCTTGCTGTTGCTGTGCTGGTTTAGTATAGTTCTGGGTAGTTTAAGTGTTGTAATCCACCCCTTGATCGAATCTAAAGCATAGGCATTCTCAATCTTTGTGAAAGTAAAATGTTTTCAAACTAAGTTAAAACAACCGATTGTTTTGTCGAAACAACCGATTGTTTATACTTAGATGTTTTTAGAAAAGATTGAAAACTATTTTTCAAATGGTTGAACTGTTAGAACCAAAACAACCGATTGATTCGAGGAAACAACCGATTGTTTGTTTTGGGACCATAACAGAAAAACTGTTTTATCTTTGACTGAGCTTTAAAAGATTTAACTGCTTACGCTCCAGTCATTAAATGCTTTGACCAATCTTTTAATGCAATTTAAGAGTTTGTTAAGATTTGATAACAAACTACATCTTTGAATATATTCAGAAAAACAGATTTGAGAATTAATCTTTGACAAGTTTTTGCTAAGATTTTTTGAGTTTTTCAAAGAGCTGAGATTGCTAAAAGTTTGTGATTCATCAAAGTTTGTGGAATAGGATTCTTCTTGTATTGATTTCAGATTATCTTCTGTAACAAGTGTAATCCTTGTACTCTGTGAAACAAGTTTTCTTTTCTGTGTTTACTGAGATTGGTTGTGTGTTCTTGAGGGGATCAAGATCAGCAATCTTAGTGTTGGTGTGTTGGCCAAGAAGAGTGTGTGTCTTGAGGTGTTCAAGGTCACTTTCTTGGTTGTGGTGTAAGTGATCATGGTGTGATTGTTTAGTGGAATTCCTCAGGGTTTCTGAGAAGACTGGATGTAGCTCTGAGTTTGGAGTGAACCAGTATAAACATTTGTGCGCAATCTCTCTATCCCTAACTCTTTAAATTCAATTTTGTTTGTTGTTTGCTGGTATAAACAACCGATTGTTTTTCTGGTACTGTTGTTTTTTATTGCTGTTTTGGCAAACTGAATTTCTTATCAATTGTTTCTTGAAATAATTTCATTCTTGTTTTAAAAGTTTGCGAAAACCCTCTTTAAACAATTCACCCCCCCCCCTCTAGTTTAAAGTCATCCATTCTAACATCCTCAACTATTTAGAAAACAACTTATCATTAAGAAAAGATGTTATAAAAAATTTGATATATTATAATATATTCCTAGTATTAAAAGACATAAAGTATTTTCATTTAGGTTAGATTGTCAGAAAAATACTTCCTAGTCAATTCCAAAGACCTAAATCAAGAATAAAATTCAAGCTTTAAGCATAAAATGGAAATAACAATATCAAATAAGTATAATATTATAGATAAATATCACCTGAATACATAGGATTTTGAAACGATTAGTAGCCATTACAAGTACCAAAAGATGATGGAAAGCAAAAGAAGAATATTCAAACTATTTATACTTGATGATTTTTTCTAGGGTTCCTCTGTGTCTCCTTTGCTCTACCTTACGCCCTTATTTAACCTAATTAGGCTTGGGTTAAATGACATGTCGCTCAATCGAGATAATAAAAACAAAACGTCCCTATTCTCTAGAACAACCTCGCTCAAGCCAGTCTTGAGCGACCTTGGGTGAGTCCTAGGCGAGGTTGGTTGAGAGAGCAAGTTAGCCTCTAGAGTGATCTCACTCAAGCGAGAGTTGAGCAAGCCTTGAGCGCCTTAGCGAGATTGAGCCAAATTGAGTTCTGGATTCTAAAAAACTTTCTCTTAGGCGAGATTAGCTTGCATGAGCGAGAATTATTGATTTTCCCATGCCTCTCTAGTTATCCTCTAGCTCTTTGCTCCGTCTTTCCTTCAATTCCTGAAATTAGCATAAAATTGGGATTAAATAGTTCCATTAATCTCATAAATCCAAAATATATTGTTTGAATTCTAAACTTCTCACATGTGATATTTTTAGAGTTGTTGAATCCAAAAATAGGATTGGAGGACATTGTGATATTTTTAGAGTTGTTGTTGTTTATATATACATGTTTCTCTTTTATATTCATATTCCTCGGGTTGATTAGTGTGCTTAATGCTTAATAGTGAGGAAGGACCATTGATTGTCCATAGGGCATGAATGAGACCGAAAGGTGATTTCAGACTTTTAAACCTTATTCGGACAACCATTGGATTCAATAGTCACAAGGCCCGAAGCTGAGACTATGGTGAATTATTCCATCCTAATGTAGAGGTAATATCACAATAGTGCCTTATTGCTATAGATAACTTTGCGCAAGGAATCATCTTGGATAACTAAAATAGAAACATTAATTTTGAATAAAACATTACATATATAACAATAACATGAAAAAAATCTTTAAAACACAAATCACTTCATTGTAAAATATAATAAAACTGTGTTAGTGTTAATTCTTTATGGATGCGACAACCTGTAATATAGTTTACTTGGTTCGCTTTCCAGGTAAAAGAGCGGGATTTGATTGAGCAAGGAAAATATTTATAAAAAGCCACGACCAAGTTATATGGCATCATTGTTAGGGAATTGATAGTTATCAGGTATTTTTATTCCTTGTTTTGAAGAAAATAAATATTGTAAATTTTGTGAATAGCTAACATCTAATCGTAGATCTATATTTAATTTTATTTTCTTAGATTAGACTAACACTTCTAACCAGTAACCCTTTTTGTTTTTGGTTTACTTTTCAATCTTAAAAGGAATCTATTTTATTGTACTTTCATGCTAGCAAGAGGCAAGTCCTCTTTAGAAAATATATTATTTGATTAGGAATTTGAAAAATTGTTGAGGTGTGAAAGGAAAAAGCTCAAACAAAATCAAGGAGATTCAGAAAAAGGATCACATCCTATGATGTAATTTTGTTCTTATGTGTTGGAGGAGATTGATAAAGGAAATGGTAGTCTTTGAAGGTTGAATCGAAAATGGAGATGAACGAGATTAATAGGTATGGTGTTCTAGGTGCAAGGGCCACAGTAGAGGTTAGGCCAACTTCCTTGAGTTTTCATTAGGCTTGAGAACATCTAGTAAAGAGAGAACTGGATAAAGTATGTTGAAAATTCAGAAACATACTTCATTTCAGCCAAGTCTCAATTTTACAAGAGAGGAGTCTCTTATTTATAACTCTCGTTCATGTGAACCTTACTCTCACTTTCACCCCCCTCCGGTTATACATTTGAGGTTAGTTATTTTAATTATTGAATTTTTAATTAGTTTGAATGTATTGAACGATGTTCCCGCAAGCTGACCTAAACGTCTCTGTGCGTCTACGACAATTTCACGTCCAAGATTCCCTGCGTTCTCACGTGTCTTTCCTCCGATTGAGCACCTGAAAACACAAAGACAAAAGGCGCCCTCGCAGCCGTTTGCACTCCGACGCTCAAGTCAAACTCCAAGGAAATGAAACACCAAAAAACTCTTAACTCCGAGAGCTTTATGAGTGTAGTCTCTCTGTGTATTACTTTGCATTAGAATTGCGTATCGTATTATGTTGGTTGTTACCCTTTATATACTCTAGTGTTTTTGCCCTTTTCGCTAATTGTAGTGAGGTTTACTATAGGTGTGTCTTAGCGTCACTAACACCCGCTCTGAGGGCTATCTAGTGCGTAAGACTCCCCTTTTCGGAGTGCAACCTCCACGGGATGACCACTTGGGTGCCAAGTCATGCACCCAATCTTTGGGTCATCCGCCCTGGGAGTGCCCTAGCTGTTCACGTGCCATGCATGCAGATCACCCTCGAAACGTGACCCTTACGAGTCGTCTCTTTCCAAGTGGCTCTTTGATTGTGGCGCATCCTACCGCGCCATCTACACCCCATGCATGGACCCTTCGCGATCTAGGCCCCTCCCTTATTGATAACTAGAGTGTGGCTTGGAAACCACCTTTTTCGGCCCATCTTTATAGTTTGGGTTACCGAGGTCCGAGGCCTCCTCACCCTTCACCTTGATGCCGCCCCCTCCTTGGCTATCCTCACTCGCAAGCTTCGCGAGACACAGACACGTCCTCCCATCCTTCCAGTAGACCTAGCCTCCGGGGCCCCACCATAACTGTGGTCAACGCCAAAGTCCGAGGACTGGTCGGTACAAACGCGTTGATTTTGAGTCTAAGGGTGTTCAACCTTCGGTAATTTTGATTTAGTTTTATAATTAATTAGATAGTAATTGAATATATTGAATGCATTGATTCTAGGTTCGGGGGTGTTTGACCTTCGAAAATTTTGATTTAGTTTTAAAATGAATTAGATAGTATTTGTATGTATTGAATGTGTTGATTATGCGTTCGGGGGTGTTCGTCCTTCGACAATTTTGATTTAGTTTTATAATGAATTACATAGTATTTGTATGTATTGAACGTATTGATTTTAAGTCCGGGAGTTTCCGACCTTCGATAATTTTCATTTAGATTTTCTTAATCTTCTAGTTCTATGGATTAGAGTTGGATTAAAACATTACGTATAAGGGATGCATACGAGAGAGACATGAAATAATTCATATAGTTTTCACAACTTAATGTCGTTAATAATCATAACGGAGTAAGAATAAGGTGTCCTTGTGTGAATTGTTTGAATGAAAGGATATTGAATGTTTATGAAATTAGAGAACATCTTTTATGTGAGGGATTTTTGAAAAATTATACAACATAGAATTGTTATGCTTGCTAAGTGTGTATGGAGCTATGAAGTTTGTTGATGTCCCAATGGACGATAGATTAGAGGACATGATTCATGAAGTGGAAGTAGAATCTTTTGCTGAAGCAGTGTTTGAAAATATGTATAAGGATTTGTATCCTAGTTCAACTAACTTCACAAGATTATCAACAGTGTTAAGGTTGATGAATTTGAAGGCAATGAATGGATGGACCAACAAAAGCTTTATAGAGTTGCTTCAATTGCTGAAGGAATGCTTCTAGAAGGAAATACATTACCTAATCGAAATTGTGAGGCAAAAAAAAAGATACTTATTCTGATGCGAATGGAATAGAAAAAGATACATTCATGTTATAAGGTTTTGTATTTTATATAGAAATGAGTTTGAAGATTTAAGAAGACGTCCAAGGTGTGGCTTGTCACGTTATAAGGTTAAGGTTGGTCAAAAAGAATATAATGATGAAGTCATAAAGGAAGGTCCTCTTGCCAAGGTCGTTTGGTATCTTCCAATAATTCCAAGGCTTAAGCATTTATTTTCAAATACATATGACGTTAAAAACCTTACGTGGCATGTAGATAATAGGAAATGTGATCGACTACTTCGTCATCCAGCTGATTCTTTAGAGTGGAAAAAGATTGATAAAGAATTTCCTGAATTGGAAAGCATAAAGAAACTTAAGACTTGGATTGGCTACTGATGAAATGAATCATTTTGAAAATTTAAATAGTAATCATAGTTTATGTCTTGTTTTGTCAGTCATTTACAACTTACCTCTTGCTTTGTGTATGAAGCGCAAATACATAATGTTATCTCTAATGATCTCTGGTCCAAAACAACCTGAAAATGACATAGATGTTTATCTTAATTAATTGATTGAAGATTTGAAATTATTGTTGGATGAAGGGGTTGATGTGTTGGATGTATTTGGCAATGAATATTTCTAATTACATGCAATGTTATTTTTTACTATCAACGACTTCCTTACATATGAAAAATTATCAGGTTATAGTGTGAAAGGTCATAGAGCATGTCCAATATGTGAAGAGAACACATCATATGAGCAGTTGAAACATGGAAGGAAGACAATGTATCTTCAGCGTTGTATATTTCTAGCGAAATATCACACGCGCGTATCATAGATTGAAAAAAGCTTTCAATGGATACCAAGAACATGACATTTATCCCACTCTATGTAGCCTTCAAAATTATGAAAAGGTAAAAAAAATGTTATTGTAGTTTTTGGAAAAATGAAGAAGAAGAAAATTTTGAATGAAATATGGAAGAAGAGATCAAAACATATAGATGTAATGCACGTAGAAAAAATGTGTGTGACAACTTAATAAAAACACTTCTGAACATTAAAGGAAAAACGAAAGATGGTGTGATTTCACATATGGATTTAATTGAGATGAATATACAAGAGGAATTTGC
This sequence comes from Phaseolus vulgaris, assembly GCF_000499845.2. Lineage (NCBI taxonomy): Eukaryota > Viridiplantae > Streptophyta > Magnoliopsida > Fabales > Fabaceae > Phaseolus > Phaseolus vulgaris. The sequence continues at coordinate 44,774,493 of NC_023752.2, forward strand.
ACCATGAAAAGTTGGTAAATGTACATACTTGCCTGTGGTGTGTTACACTTTGTGAAATAAGGAGTAAACAAGTTTTTGTGAATGTCTTAAAGGTGTTAATGTACGACAAGACTACTATTCAAATGTTAAAACTCTTGTATCTATGCATGATTTAAAACTAGTTGGCTTAAAGTCTCATGATTGTCATGTTCTAATGCAAAAATTACTACCGGTGGCTATTTGTGAAATCTTACCAAAAAACATTAGGCATACAATAACTCAACTACGTTCATTTTCAAATTTAATATGTAGTAAAGAGATTGACCCTCAAAAGTTCGATGAACTTGAAGAAAAAATTATTGTTATCTTGTGTCAACTCTAGATGTTTTTTCCTCCTTCATTTTTTTGATACCATGGTGAATTTGGTTGCTCATCTTGTAAGAGAAATAAGATTGTGTGGGCCAGTTTATATGCGATGGATGTATCATGTTAAACGATACATGAAGACTAAGGGATATGTGGAAAATCAATGTTGTCCAGAAGGTTCCATTATTGATAATTACATTTCAGAGGAAGCTATTGAGTTTTGCTCCGAGTACATGTCAAAAGTAAAATCTATAGAAGTTCCTAAAAAATGTTGGTACTCTCGTAGATTGAAAAGTAAATCCTCAAAAGGTGTACCTGTCATAATCAAATGTAGAGAAGAGGTTATGCAAGCACATTTGTATATCCTGAATAACACCGATGAGGTGTTACCATACTTATATGCATACAAAAACATTGCCAAACACAAGAGTCTAAGGCAATCAGAAAAATGAGTGTTCATCAAGAATAACAATGCCATAGTTTAAGCAACAAATCATGAATGATCCATTAGCATCTAAAACACTAACATGGCTTGCAAACGGTCTATAGTTGGATGTTTAATGTTGTTCTGGCTATGAAGTAAAGGATTTTTTGTTTTACACAAAGTCTCGAGATGATAAAAGTACAGTGAAAAATAGTGGAGTCACTTTGGAGGCAGAGTCCATGTAGTTTTGAATTCCAAAATATCAAAATCATGTTGTGGGATTAATGCCTGATTATGGTGTCATAATAGAGATTTGAGAGGTTAATTATACCAAATTTTTTGTACTTGTTTTCAAATACAAGTGGGTGACAATAATACTAGTGTGAAATTTGATGAATCGGAAATAAATTTAGTTGACTTTCAAAAGATAGGTTATCATGCCAAACCATTCATAATGGCATATGAAGCTTCCCAAGTTATCTATATCCAAGACCCTACGCCTGAAAACAAAATATTGACCTAGAAGATGAAGAACCAAATGATGACATTCGTGAGATCAAATCACTTACAAGAATGATGATGAATAAAAAGTACGGGGATGTTGTCGATGCAACTCGAAATGATCATGACGAAGGAATAAATATTAGTATGTATTTTTGGTTTATTTTTATATTATATATATGTTATTATGTTTCATATTCTTAATGCTTAACATATTCATTTGACAATAGGAACATGGTTGATGATTAAGTTCCCCATTCAAAATTTGGTAGAGGATTTACTAAATTAAAAATTATTTGTATGCATATAAGTATAGATCATAAAATACCATAGATTATTGTATCAACACTAACTCACCATTGGGCCAAATTCAGAGAATTTTAATAGTTATCTCGAAGTAGTTGCTCGCAAAAGGATCTCTATCTTAACTACTTCTTGGGATAATGTCACCAAGCACGAGAGAAACATGATTTAGCAAGATATGTAATTGCATTTACTTTGTTCAATATGAAGTTTGTTTACATTTGTTATGAAGTAATTATATTTTATTAATGTAGACTGGAAAGGTTGAGATCGAAGGTTCTATCTTTAGTGGTTGTCATGTTTAATCAATTTAAATCCAAACTGACAACAACTTATATATTTGGTGTAAGGAAAGGAGAAAATCCTTATACAAAATATGCATGCATTGATGAAGAGACTTGGTAGCAATTTGTACAAACTCAACAAACTGAGAAATGGGAGGTGAATATCACATGTTTTATTTGGATATAGTTTTTATATTCATTTATTATTAACTTTTGAATGTAAATAGGCTGTTTGAAAGAAAGCACAATCCAACCAAGTACGTAATGAGACCCCACACTTATTGTCCCGTGGTGGTTATCAAAAATTAAAGCATAAGTTGGTTCAAAAAAATATTAAAGAACGTCATGCTTCTACTGAGGAAGGGAATAGCGTAGATTATTTGACCCTTCCATCCCCACCTTCCCATCATGAGAAATGGAAGAATTCCAGTCTAAAGCATTCGTGGACATGGACTTTTGAGGAATCACAACGAACAATTGAACAAATTGTAAGAAAAATGTTTCGTTTCTATTATTTTAAATTCAATATGTATGTTGAAGTCTGAAAATTTGCTTTCTTTTATTGTAGGATTCTCTTGTTCATCAAACAACATAGGACTTTTAATTCTTATGGCTGCAAGGATATTTTTATTGTTGCTATTTAACGACCTAAGCACCTTCGACGTGTTCGTGTTGCTGGATATGGTGTGGGGATTCACTCATACTTTGGACCCTTATCATAATGCAAGGAACATTCTTGTGGTGAACCTATCTAGGAGTATCTGCTATAACTATGGAAACAAATAAAGGTTGAGGTCACTCAAGATATTAAAGAAATCTTAATGGAGGAGTTTAATAAGCGGACGGATAAGGAATTTGAGACATCTTGTGAGACCTATATCGTAATCTATGGTATATCTCTGCTTTAATTTGATTACATATGAAATATGTTATCTAATAACTAAATAATTTTTTTTTCCGATGACTAGCAGGAACCTAAGACATTCTCCACTGATGATCATCTAGGTAAGAAGAAAACATTTTCCACTAATGATCCTGTGGTACTATTGGTGGAAGTTGCTACGACTATAGATAAAATCCCCGTAAAGGTTCTGTAGGATAACAATGTTTTTGGCAAAGATAGTGATGTACCATTGTACTTTCACATGTCTGATTTGTTGGAGATTGCGTCCGGAGATCAGGGAATTAGCATAATAATTCTGGAATTATGGATGATGTAAGTTCAATTATTAAAACATTTATATACTCTTTATTTATTGTATATATTATTAATAACATATTGAAAATTTGGCATATTTATGGATTATACTTCAATGAGGGGAAAAAAGATATATAGGATTTTAGACCCTTAACTCATTCAATCACTATGGAAAAAAAATATGAAACGCAAAAATACATCACTATTTCCTTAAAGAATAATATTGTTTCGTATATCCACGTGTAAGTTCATATTCATTAAATCAGTTATACTAAATTATTCAAATAAGATAAACTAATTAATTTTTTATGTAGGCCTCATTGACAACTACTGGTCATATCTATTCAAGATCATACCGCTACATGATTTGGCTTTTTGCATAAGAAACCTCCTAACTATTTTAAACACATAATAGATAGGTTAGACAATTATATTTAACATATATTATTATTTTTACATTGCATAATTTTATGTGTTCTAATATGAAATCTTATTATTTCAGTGCTTCTTCTGGATATAACACATTGAGTGGTAGCGCAAGTGCAAAAGCAAAGAAGCTCCCTTGGATGTTTCTTAAGGTATTTAAAGTAAATTTGTTCACTCACTTGAATATGTGTCATTGATTCTTTTAATAACATTTATTTTTACTTGTAGTGCAATAAACAATCTAGAAGTTATGAGTACGGTTACTATGTGATGTAATGGATGTCAACCATTATGAAAGTTCGAATTGATAGAGGTTGGGATCCGGTAATACATCAATACACAAAGAAATTAAAATTTAGCATTTATTAGTTATGGACTAATTCAAACAATGTTCAAATGTTTCAGTTTTTCAGTTTTTCAATTACCCATAACCATTAGACTTTAAAAGCATTGGAGTATATTAAGACAACATGATCAAAATATTTTGTAAGCATTTATAACACCTTAGGGCAGATGAATGATTGAAATGACATTAAGCTTACCATTGAAATTCTTGATATACAATTTCTTGTGTAAATAATGATGTTTTATGTAGTTTTTTATATTTAAATTTAGTTCAAATTTCACTACACCCATGTTTTGTCTGGAATTTTTGTACATATGCAGGAGGTAAGAATATGAATATTAAAAGAAATACAAAAAATAATGATGCAATCCTAACTTGGATCTTCCTTTTTAGACTCTCTTCTTCATTGTTTTGATTTGAATATTTTCTGCAGATGATGACACTATTGCAGAAGCATGGAGAATTGTAGATTTTTGGAAGAGATGAAAATTATGACGGTGAATCTAAGTGAGGTTAAGCCAACACTTAGTTTTTAGAGTGAGGTTGGGCCAACACTACTAGGAGGAGTCTATAAAATTGTCTAACAAGAAGACAACTCTAGAGAGAACTTCAAACAAGTAAAAGTGTGTAAAGTTGGATACTAGTTTATTACTCAAATCAAAGTTAAAAATCAAGTACAAGAGACTCCTATTTATAGGAAAAAGTCTCTTAAAACCTCTAAAATGGGAGTGTGACAAGTGTCACCACCTGATCCTGTCGGTTGACCTAGCGCAAGAGCGTTGCCTCGTCACGATCTTCCTCACCAGCTTGACACCGCGTGCCCTTCCAGTCCACCCCACAGATAGCCTCTCTGAGAACCTGAAAAACACAAGGTGGCGCCTCTGCGGCCGGTGGCGCTCCGACGCTCAAGTCAGTGACAAGAACACCCAAGAAACTGAGAGAAAATATGCTTTGTAGGACCGTACTAAAAGCACACAACCCTAGCAGAATGAGCCGTAATGAAAAACGTACCTCTGCAAATTCTGTTAAGTTTACCTTTATAGCCAGGTTTCTTCTCTCTCCATGTCGTTATGCTTTTGGACGCGTGGCTCGCATCCAACCCTGCACGTCTCACCATCTGGGTTGGGGTCGCAGGTTGTACCCAACCCTACACGTGTCATCATCTGAACTAGGATAACTCGAGCGTCATTTCTTGGTTGCTCCCAGCCCTACACGTGTCATCACCTGGGTTGGAGTAACAGATAGCATCCGACCCTACACGTGTCGTCATCTGGGTTGGGGAAACTTGAACGTCATTTCTATGTAGTAACTAGTCGCGCGGCTAAGTTCTCTACTCAAGGAGTAAACTAGCACGCGACATGCTCTAGAACACCACCTGACAAGGCGAGTATCGGGTGCAGCAAAGTGGACCATCTCTGTGATATCGCTTGTCGCTTGATGATCCCTCCTTATCCCAGCGCCATGCATGTTCTGGCTGAGGAAACCTTGCCTTCAACGAATGTCCACTCTGGGAATCCTGTCGCTGATAGGCAAGTTGTCCCCTCAACCCAAACGCCTTTCACGCCCTATGCTGGCGCAACAATCGCCTCACTGGAGTTGTACACTTAAACTTACACTTCTGGGCCTTCATCAGCTTCAATCTGAGCTTGTCGGGAAATCTGGCGACGTGCTTCCTGCGGCGACATCAAGCTACCTGTTCGCCACTCGCCAAACACGTCGATGACAGGCAAACCTGGCGACAACCGGCCATGCTCATTGCAGAACGCTAGCTCCATGACCGGTGACTACACTCACCTCTGAACCGCCCATCTTTCCCTTGCTCACGTGCTCCGCTGAACACACCCCACATAGTCACGTGCAAGACACGTCATAACACTTGACGACCTGGTCGGTACACCACCTTATTGGTGTAAATCCTCCCCATTGGGAGAGTGACAAGTGGCATGTCTTCATTTGAGTAAAATCCTCTCCATTGAGGATTGGACATGTGGAGCCTTGTGCTTTCCTTGCCTACATTTCTCTTTGTATCCCTATTTTTTTAATTTTTTTTATAAAAAACTTTCATGTTAGGCATCACTATGCTACTTGACATCTCAGCTAGGCTGACACCTCAAGTAACAACAATCATCTGCCATCACATTTAAAAAAAGTTTTAAAAAAAAGAAAAAGAAAGAAAATACAAAAATATGGGGGGACTAGACCAAAACCCATATGTTAACACCGATACATAGGTAGACTATACCTATTAATAAAGAATTCTAAGAACAGACTAGATGGAAGCCTATTATACCAATGAAAGGATTCTCTATGAATAAATCCTAAATTAGCCAACTTATCAGCACACGCATTCTCTTCACGAAAAATATGAGTAACCCTAAACATGGTTTTTCCACAGTAATTAAGACAAGTATTTCATCGATTACGAAGCATCCAAGGAACATTTGTCCTAGCAGTAAACGTAGCACAAACCAAGGAAGAGTCACATTCCAACCAGACATTAGTAAGACCCAACTTTTGAGCTTCCTCCAAAGCATATATAACTCCATAAAATTCAGCAACAAAAGCAGTCTGAACGTCAAGAAACGCAGAGAAAGCTCCAATAAACTCCCTCATACCCCCACGGAAAATACTTCCACAAGCGGCAAGACCTGGATAACCCCTAGCAGCCCCATCAATGTTAATTTTAACCTAGCCTGGTGAAGGAAACTCCCATATAACAGGAAGAGGACGTAGAACTTTACCAGTACGAGTGTTAATACCAAAAAACTTGAGCACATTGAAATCGAACATATCATTCTTCATTGAAGCTTTATACGAATTACCCACTAGACAAGTTAAATCTTTAATAACCAAAATAGCCTTAGAAACCTCAATCTTATCCTGAAAACGAGCATAATTTCTCATACGCCATATCATCCAAATAGAAAAAGTTATCACAGCTAGCTTAACTAATTTAACCAATGGACTACCATCACTCTTAATAAAAGAAAGAAGATCATCCTTATTACAGAAATCATAAGTAGGAAAAATGTGTTGAACCCAACTCCAAATACTATTTTACTATTTTACACTTTATTTTCTTTTCTAGTTATATCCTTCTCTACTTTAGCCCAAAATACAAGGTCCAAAACTTTCTAACTACTCTATACAAGTTTTACAAGGCTAAGAAGAAGAAAAAGACTTTACAGTCTCTTTATTAAGGTTAGATCTTCGTCTATCTTCTTAGTCGAAAGTTTCGAGACTGGATGATTTTCATAAAAAAAATATTTTCAAAAGTACTTTTAACGATTCTGAAGACACTTTTAATGACAATTCTAGCTTGCACCATCTTCAAATTCTCTTATGAAGACACTTTTAACGGTGATTCTAATCTAGAACCATCTTTAAAAACTATTGAGGAATACTTTTAATGATGTTTCTTCACTAGCAACGGTTAAAATTGAGTTTTTTCTTGTTGTTATGACTTTTTTTTACTTATAAAATCATCATTTAAATTTTTAACGATGTGTTTCGACAATCATAAAACTATCTTTAAATATATTTTTTTAACCCTCATTAAAAATTATTTGTGCATTAGTGTTATTTATCGTTATACTTTAAGATATTAATTATTGCCGATAAAAAAAACTTTAAGATATTAATAATGATAGATGAAGTTGTTTTTTTTTTAATATTTGAAATTTTGTTATATTATAATAGTTATACCTTTAATATTATTTATTATATTATTTTGATATTTTACTTCAAGATATTTAAATAATTAATTATGCTAATCAGAATAATAAAAATATATTATATAAACTGTGTTTTGCAACATACAAAAAGAGTTGAAAAAAAAAGAAAGATAAAGAAAATAGGGAAAGTAGGGAGAGGATGAGATTGGTACTAGAGAAAAGAGAGGAAAGTTGTTCAGAAAAGAAAAGGTTGGGTAAACGTGAGATAGTTGCAATCCTTTTTATGCTAAAATAATATCATAATCAATTATAGCCACATGAATATAGGGTCACACTTTTTTTCAAATGTTTTTCTATAATAAATGGATGAAATAATAACAATACTAATAATAATAGTAATAAATTAATTTAATTTAAATTATAATATAAATATTTAATTATCTCTTTGATTAAACAATTTTTTTTTACTTTATTTTTCACATATTTTTCTTCTTTCCATTTTTATTAACTTTATTTCATCCATTTCTTTTCTCTTTGCCAAATAGAGGCTCAACAAATCTAATTTTAATTTATTTTAAATTTTTTTAAAAGTATTTTAAGATGCATTATTTAATTTGAAAAAAAATTAATTGGAATTAAAAGTATTAGTAAATTCATAAAAGTTTGAAACTAACTAAATACTAGAAACTAAATGCTTTAAAATATTTTTTTCAATATATAATTTAAATTTATATAAAATATTGTACGAGGATAATTTTCTGTCTTTATATATTAATGGTTTAAATTGATAATTTTAACGCATATGACTCAGTAAGCTAATTTAACATATATTTTAGCTATCAAGTAGTTATTTAGTAATTTAATCTTAACTAATCGGAACTTTTTTGTTGACAAAAACATAAATTAAATAAATATTTTTGTCAAAATTGACACTTTAAACAAACTATATACCATTTTTTTTTCTAATAAAATTATTACTTATAGATAGTTTATCAAAGTTAATCTTTGTTGAATGTGACATTTTTCTATATGACAATTTTAGGTAACGGAGATAACATGTTGAAATGTTTGTTATGTCCATTACAAAATAGTAATAAAGATTATATTTAATTCTAATTGTTTTGAAAAATTAAAAATAAAATTCGTGGTATGCACATTAAAGCATCTTATAATTATTAGAAAAAGACAGAAGAATTTGTTCAGTTAAGTTATTGTATAAAATGTGTACCAAAATCATTGGCAGATGAATAAGACCTATATAAGCAAAGAGATAGTAGTTATAGGAGTGATTGGTGTTCTCTTATGATAAATCCATCTCGAAATTATTCTAGATTTCTGAAGGATTCCGATTGTTCTGAATGAAAAATATGGTGAGAATAGAAAGAAGATCCCTTCAGCTCTTAAGTTTCACGATGTTCCTCCCAAACATGTGCAGCAATGAACCTTAGTATAAGGTGTCTCTTCTTCTCAATCCTATTGCAGTCAGTGTCCTCCGAAAAGGTTTCTCATTCCTTCCTCTTTATTGTGCACATGTGTTTTTTATTGTCTCAATTTTTGGATAATTAGGTGAGGTAATAAATGTGTAAAGAATATATATATAGTGAGCGTTTATGTTCTCAATACTTAGTGAGTATATAATTATTGGATGATTTGTTTAAGTATATCTTAATACAAGGTTGACGCGTGATAGGATGTGGCCGAGTTTCGTTTCGTTGCTTAAGCACATCAAATGAATCTCTAACATGAAAAACCATGTAGATTCTAGGGTCAAATCTAGGTTTTGTGTTCAATTTTTTTTTTTTTTTTTATCTGCAAGGTTGTGTTCATAAGAAGCAAGGAATTTTGAGTTTGTTCAGGAAGAAAGCTCACTTAATTTTGAGTTTGTTATTGATTAGTTGATTTTTTGTTTCAGGTCTATATCATTTTGCTCAATTGATTGAAATTACTTGAGAGAAATAGTAGTTAAGTTTTTTAGGAGACTCAGAAACACTTTCATTGGAAAATGATAGTTAATTTTGTTTTTTTACATTTTTGAATAGGGGACATGTCCTTGTCGAACAAATTGACACTTAAAATTAGTTACTGCAAATTTTTTAATTCTCTTGAGCGAATTATGATTCATTGACCAATATTCTATCTTCATCCACCTAAAACAAGAAGATTAAGCAAAATTAGTGAAAACTTATATGATTAAAAATAATTGACTAAATATTCTTTTCAAAAACACTAAAAGTAAAAAAATATAAATTACTAAACTAAAAGGAAATATATATATATATATGTTCATCAATATTCCACACCCTCCCAACTAAACTTGTATTGTGAGGCTCCGATAAATCGAGAAGTAAATTAGGGAAGACGATTTCTCGGGCAGGTTAGACACGTCTTAATATCATGATTAGGAAGTAAAATCTAATTAAACACTAAAACTGTGATTAAGGGAGTGTTGGGCCTGCATTAATCCTAGCACAGAGAAAAGCCCACTAGAAAACTATAAATAGGAAGAGACACACACCATACAAGAGGAGAAATCGGAGGAGAAGACGGAAGGACCTGGAGGTGGAAGAACTTGAAACTTGATATGGGATATTCGGCCTTGTATCTTGTAAGAACATTTTGGCGCCCACCATGGGGTCGAAAGGAAATCCTATCGAGAAAATCACATGGTAGCCACAAGAAACATGATGGGAAACGAGAAGTCAACCGCAGTGAAGAGTCACTCAGTTGACCCGATAACCATGATGCTAGAGATGAGAAGGGAGTTCAAAAACATGAAACGCAAAAGTGTGAAAGAGATAAATGTACTAAAAGCCGAGAATGAGATGATTAAATGAAAGCTAGAATTAGGAGGTACTCCGACAGTCCAAAAGGATCCAAGAGCCAGACAATGTCAAGAATGGAAGGGGAGAATAGCTCGCATCCCCATAGTACTAGACCGACCACGTTTGTTAGCGCACTAGGAATGTTATCTCCCAAGCATCCCTTCACCGAAACAATAATGGAAGTATCCCTGCCGCTTACTTGGAAGAGTATAGCATTAGATAAATATGAGGGTAGTACGAATCTAGACGAGCACATAGATGCTTATGTAACCTAGGTCCTTCTATACACAACTGAGAATGCCCTCCTTTGTTTGTGTTTCCTACTTCACTAAAGGGAACCGCCTTGAACTAGCTCACTCGACTCCCCCCGCTGTTCATAGAATTCTTTGATACCTTTGTAGCTAACCTTCATCGCCTTGGTGAATATCCGATAAGAGAAATCATAGTTGCTTCGAGCGTTCATGGAACAATTCAACAAGGTAGCCCTTACTATAAGAAGTCTAAGCCCATAGGTTGCCTTATCCCCTCGTCACGGCCCTCAAGCCATGTCCATTCTCCGACAACTTGTGCAAAAAACGAGCTGAGAACATGGACAAGCTAAGGTAAAGAGCAAGCAAATTTATGCATCTGGAAGAACTCTGAGAGTTTAAATCCAAAGTTACTTGGAATACCAATGTCCGGAGGGTGAAAAGGAAGCCTTGTGGATGATTCCGTCGAGAAGACCAAGAGAGTTCCCAAAGTCGATATGCTTTTTGCAATACACCTCTTTGATAGTGGAATGATCTAGCCTGGACGAAGCATAAATGTCGATCTGATATCGACAACAAAAAGTGTTCGGTTTACTAGAGTCTAAGTTCAAGAAGGGGGTGAATTGGACTTATAAATTTTCCGCAAAGAAAAACTATTTTAAGAAATCCTGACAGAAAATAACATATTCATTTAGAGTAAAACAGATTTATTTTCCGATTCCAAGTAGTAGTTCTAGAAATACAATAGATTTGTTTTAGAAACAACAAATTTAATTTCGAATTAATAGTTCTACACACTTGCAGATTTAAATGATTAGCAACAGAGATATTAAGTGAGACCTTAATTCTGAAAAGAAATTTTCAAAACCTTTTGAAAGCAGTTTCATAAAGATAAGGATCCTAGACAAGATTGCTTAGTTGATCTTTAACACTTGTATTACTCAGTCAAAGATTACATATACTATGAATGTTAAGCAAGATCAAAGCCTTATCAAAATCTTGAAAACCAGAATATGATTTAACCCAACAGCAGTTAAAACAACATATTCAATTTTAGAACAACATATTTATTTTATCACGGATTACCAAATTTTAGATTTAAAGTAGTGATCAAGAAGAGATAAAGGCTCACACAGTTTTATGCCGGTTCACTCAACAAGAGATACATTCATTCCCACCTTATACCAAGATGGATTTCACTAATGCAAAACAATCTTTACGAACACTTCTTGGTTCTTGAACCCTCCAAGAACAAGATTACAAGCTGAAAAACTCTATTTTGGCAACACACGCACCTCTAGAAACACTATCAAGAGGCACAAATACAACCACTATTACAAAAGAAAAATATAGGAAGGAAAACACTTGGACAGAGAGTTTGAAACAGGACCCTCACAACTACAACAAAAGACTTAACCATGAATCTTTAACCAAAAGTCACCAGCACAAGAGCACTTTAAGTTTTTAAGAAAAACTTTCAAAAACTAAAGTGAATTTCAAACTCTTAGTAAAAGAACTTGAAAATTGTATGCAAATCGTGATTGCAAGGTGCGTTTTAACATGAGATCAACCCCTCCTTTTTTAGGTTTCAGATCAAAATAGATTGTTAAAAAACAGTTAGAACTGTTATAAAAATAACAGATTGAAGTTCAAAAGAACAGATTGTTTTTTGAAAATACACATGGTGGTAACATAACCACTTTCTGATTAGTTGATAACGGTAACTGTGAGCAAGATTGAATTTGAAATCAAACTAAATTTTTGAAAAAGCTTAACAGTTTTGCACCAATACAAAAAGAATCAATTGTTTTTTCAAACAAAAAATTGATTTTTGTGAAGTAACTAGTTTTTGAAAAAACTTGAAACTTATTTTGAAAATACATTGTAAGAAACCCTTGTGCCTGAGCTCATCACTATGGTTATGAGATATAAGGTAGATCATAATGCAAAAGGCTATTTAAACAACTTCTAACCTAACAAGGACCACAAAGACAATGTACATCAGCCTTTAAGAAGATTTTCTTCATCAAACACTTTCTTTATCCAAGTTGAGTAGAGTCTTCATCTATCTTCAACAATCTCCCCTTGTTTGATAGAGAAAAATCCCCATTGCTTTGAAGGGAGACTCATGGCCAAGTCAATAGCTTCTACAGTTTGATAAAACATACCAGAGCATGCACAAAAATTTGCACCTTAAAAAAATAACAGAACATACAATACCTACATACCTAAACTTCTTTTCCCCCTTTGTTTTCATCAAACAGGGTTGGTTCACACAAAAAGCAAGCAATAATCATACACGCAGAATAGTTCAGGGAGAGTTTTAAAGTGCCAAATCACATTTCTGTCCAGAATAAAAACCAATGCATAAAAATTAGAAAAAGTCTAAAGAAACAATTTATAAAGCACATAGAGGGGAAAATCACTTGTCCCTATAATAGAGCTCTGCAAGTTGCTCTTGAACACCTTCAAGTTGATAATCTAGGTTTTGAAACCTAACCTGTGTAATTTCAAAATAAGCCCTCTAGTCAGTAAAAAGAGTATCCATGTGATGAAGAACTTGCCTTTCAAAGCTGGATAAGGGTTCACCCACGATACTGAGGTTCATGGGATGCAACAAGTGCATTCATGTCATTAGAAACAAAATCTTATTTCATGGAAGGGGTTGGTGAATGCATCATGTGGTTATGCATAACAAGATGTCTCAGCAGCCTCCACTGTCTCATCTTCCGCATGTGGAGCATCGTCATCTTCATCTGCAAGGGCACAATTTGATCATGTTCCATTCTTGGAACAACATTCCTCCTATACACCCATGTGTTTTCCTCCTTCTGAAAACCCATCTTAGTGAGAGTGGCATTGTCTATCTCACTCTCAGCCTTAATAGTCTCATTTCATTAATTTGTGGTGTCAATCTCAAAAGAATCGATTAGTTTAGATACAAAAATAACATATGGGAATTTGTAATCTGTGAGCCTTTTGGATTTCAACATGTGTTCTACCATGATGTTGACCCAGTTAATTTTAATTCTATTTATAATACAATAAAGTATAAATAAATCCTCTTCATGAATAACAACATGGTTACTACCTCGGGGTGTTAGTTGCCATGCAATGACATAAGCCAGGATGCAAGAGGTTAATTTCAGATTACCTGCATGGAACCTATTCACAAGTTGAGCTGGATTCCTTACACAACTTCTGTAGAACTGGATTTTGTTGAATTTCTGAATTCCAATTGTGTTTCCTTTGCTCACCTTCAGTCCTGAATATTTTGTCCACCTATATTGTTCCAAACTTCATTTGAAATGGTCAGTTTGACCCCCTTCACATATGAACCAAGATTTCTTCCATCTAAAGTAAGATTAGTATAGAAAACCTTTACCAAATCTGGATATATATTTCCAGTCATTTTCAGAAAATGCTTTAGTCGTTGGTGTTGATCAAGAGTGATCAAGTGCTTTGTAGAATCCAAATCCAAGATGTTTGATGGAAGGCTGGTGTTGTTGTTGTGTTTGGGTGGGATCTGGGTAGAGTAAAGTGTTATCCACTCCCTTGTTGAATCTAAAACTAATGTGAATTAAAACCTTTTTGAAACTAAGTGTTTTTCCAACTAAGTGAAAAACAACCTGTTGTTTTGTCGAATCAACTGGTTGTTTTGTCGAATCAACTGGTTGTTTTACCCTTAGGAGTTTTTGAAAAAGGTTGAAAGGTGTTTGGTTTGGTTGACTTAACTGTCAAACCAAAATAATCGGTTGTTTTGTGGTTTCAACCGATTGTTTCTTTCAAAATCCTAACAGAATTCAGTTTTGAATGTTGAATCTATTTTAAATGTTTTCTAACTGAATACGCTCCTTCATTAAATGCTTTGCCTAATCTTTGGAAAAAAATAAATAGTTTGTTTATGTTTTCAAATAAGTAAGAAACAGTTTTGAGGAGTTCAGTTTGATAGATTTGATCTTAAGATTTCAAGATTCACATCAAACTTTGGATTTTCAAGTGAGAGTGGAATAGGATTGCAATTGTATTCAATTCAGATAGTACTGGGATCATGTGTAATCCTTTCTAAACCTATTATATTTCTAGTGTTATGTTGTCAAGGAGTGTTGTGTGTTCTTGAGGTGTTCAAGATCAATACTCTTGGTGTGGTTTGCCAAAGGTAGTGTGTTTTTTTAGGGGTTCAAGGTCACTACTTTGGTGTGTTTTGTTTTTGTAATTTGGTTTGATTACATAGTGGTTTACCCAGTGGTTTCTAGGAACTGGATGTAGCTCTTGGCTTAAGAGTGAACTAGTATAAACTGTTTGTGTGATTCTCTCTTACTCTCAACTCCTTTAAATTTTGTTTTAATCTATTTGTGTTTTTAACTGGTATGAACAACCGATTGTTTCGAAGAAACAACCAATTGTTTTTCTGTTGCTTTGCTGTATAATTGTTGATGTTCTAAGCCAACTTGATTCCTGTTCTGGATTTATACATAGATTTTCATTAAACCTGAAAAAGCTTTCAAAAACCTCCTTTAAACAATTCACCCCCCGTCTTGTTTAAGGCCATATATTCTAACAGTTGGTGTTTAAGGATAACTTTTTGTTAGTCCAAATTTTCACCTTTCAGCCAAGAAAATTCCAACACCTTTGGAACATTTATTTGGTTCCTGCTCATTTCGTGCATGAAGGTTGTCATGGCTTCAACATCTCCAGCAAACCATTTTCAAGTATACCATGGTTACTATTGGGTTGCTCTCGGGCTCTTCTCTTTTTGTGTGAGGAGGATGCCATTTTGATGTTGCTTTAACTGCACAAAATGAAGAGAAAAGTAAAGGAGCTAGAGTCTGTGTTAGATAAGGAAAATGAAAAGCTATTAGTGCAATACTTGATATAAAAACTATTACAAAGTAAAGAGGTAAATTGTACAGTTTAGAGAAAATGTAGTCAAGTGTAGGAACCAATAGATTCAGGCATAGATTTATATAGAAAGAACAGGTTCAGGAGTTGGAGTGTGTGTTTTGAGAAAATATCATGAAAACAGATTTTTGTACATATTTTATTCTTTAATGTACAACTTTCAATTAAAGAAAATAATATGTTGGAAACCATATTTCCATTTTTAAATTCATGACCCAATCAATGCAATTCATGACCCGATGAATGTAGCAATTCAGTTAAGATTTCCTAGAAAAAGTATTCATCAATCTGCTGGTCAATAACCACCCCTTAATGTCAGTCAATGGTCAAAAGAAAAGAATTTGTTTCTCTTTCCTAGTCATACGTGTGATCCTGAACCAGAAAAACAACACGTTAAAACAAGAAACAACAGGTTATAATTTCACCGCTGAGACCAATTCATGCTTATTATGCCTAATTCATTTCACAGAAAATGGAACCTATCTTTAGCAAGAGGCTTTGTGAAAAGATCAATTATTTGCAGTTCAGTTCCAATGAATTTAATTTCACAAATCCTATTGACAATGTGTTCACGTAGAAAATGATGTCTCATCTCAATATGCTTAGTTCTAGAATGCTTAACAGAAATTTTAGTTAAGTTAATGACACTAGTATTATCACATAAGAGAGGTATCCTACTCAACACAATACCAAAGTCACTTAGTTGTTGTTACAACCATAGGGTTTGAGCATAACAATTTCCTGTTGCAATGTGTTCTGCCTCAGCTGTGGATAAAGCTACACTTGCTTGTTTTTTGCAATGCCATGATATTAGGCTTGATCCAAGCATATGACAAGTTTCACTTGTGTTTTTCTTGTCTATTTTGCAACCTGTAAAATTTGAATCAGAAAAACCAGATAAATTTAAGGATACATACATGGATACCATAGGCCAACTTCTTTGGTTCCTTGTAAGTATTTCAAAATCCTTTTAGCAACATTGAAATGTGATTCCTTGGGAGCAGATTGGAACCTGGCACACATATACACAAAAAAACATGATATTAGGTCTACTAGCTGTTAGATACAATAAAGAACTAATTAAACCTCTGTATTTGGTTTGATCAACAAGTTTTCCAGTAAGGTCTTGATCAAGGTGAAAACTTGTAGAAATGGGTGTGTTGATTGCCTTGCACTGGTCCATCTCAAACTTTCTCAGGAGATCTTTGCAATATTTAGCTTGATTTTTAAGACCAAAACGCTGGAGCTTTGCCTCGCCAAACTTGGATCGACGTACGCACCGTGTTTGCCTCCGTCCTTCGCCGCGATCCACCTCAAGAACCTGCAAAAGACGAAACGGCGCCGCTGCGGCCGATCGCACTCCAACGCCCAAGTCAGTGACCGAACCACCAATTACTAAGAGTAACACTAAAGAACTCTAAGGAACCGTGAACCAGTTCTCTCTCAGTATACTCAAGAACTCGCAAGCGTAAAGAAGACAATCTGAACGTGCGTACCTCAGAAGTTCGTTGGAAACTCTTATATACCTGGACCCTTTCTCTCTCCTGGCAGTTACACATCTGGACACATGGCTCGCATCCAGCTGTTCAAGTGCCATCATCTGGAGCCTCCTTGACTTGGGCGCTACTTCTGACTCTCCTTTGGCTAAGTTACTTATGCATGATACTACTCAGTGCATAGTTGTTTTGGAGCGCGATCTCTACTGGATTGGCGAGTTAGGGTGCCTTCGTACACACCTTCCCTGTGGTCTCGCTGGCTGCCTTCATGATCTGCACCACCTGTTTCACCGTGTATGCTCAAGCAAGCTGTCCCCCGACCTCATCCTCTGGCCAGCTGGGAAATGTCTATCTGCCTTCATCTCCGGCGATGTCCTTGCTTCGGCGATCTCTAATCACTTGGTCGCCTGGGTTTACATCTGGCGACTTCATCTTTAACCCGGTGACCGCCGGTTCTGGTGTGCTGGAGATCGGAGCACGCCAACTTAATAACTGGCGACTACACGAGCCCCCCGACTTCCTTCACTTGTACTTTCTGCTTTCCTGACGCTCCACCAAACACTCCTCCAATCGATTGACACGTGGCTTCATCAACAGTCACCTTTAATTGTCGTTTGCGCTTCCCAAACCCATTCGAAAAACCCTTAAACCCATTTCGCTTCTACTGTTCCATCACTTCTTCGTTTCCTCAAACGCTTCAAGTTTCTTCTGCAAAAGCTCACGACGCTCTTCAACTTCCTGAATCCTCGACTTTCTTCATCGTTCTTCCGATCATAAAAAGGTACCCCCTTTACTTCTTCTGCTGATTTTTCCTGCATTTTAACCGATTCGCATCATCCATTAACTGTCTGATGCATACGCTGTGGGCTGTTTCTTCTATTTCTCCTTTCTCGTAACTTAGGGCTTCGTCTTCGTTACAACGAACCTTCGTTCGTTCGTTTTTTCACCCTTCTTTCACGATCGAGTCAGCCTCTGCGAACCCTAATCACCTTTTCTTTTCTTCTTCCTTTGCAGTTTCCGCGATGGCTCGCTCAAAGATCACCCCAAATCCTCCTCCCTCGTCACGAAACCCTTCATCTCAAGCACACAACCCACCGCGAGCACCTGGTGCTTCTTCTTCCCAGGCTGAGAGGCCTGCACCCTCCCGCCCTAACCTGGCTCAGGCTACTCCACCTGTCGCCGGAGGAGCCTCCGTTCCTTCCCCAGACTTCAAAAAATTATACCCATGGGCCACCCCGACCTTGTTGAAGGAAACCTCCTCAGTAAACTCTGCTGGGGCAGTTCTTCGATTGAAGAAAGGGGACGAGCCTCACCTGTCGTTCCACAAGGAGCATGACGACAAGATGATGGTGCTACCTTGCCCCCCCGACATGCCAGTGTGCGCCGACGACAAAGGGAACAACGGCGGGTTGTTCTGCTTCGTATACACCACCCTGTTCAAGAAGGTGAAACTTAGGTTTCCCTTCACTCGCTTTGAAAGGGAGCTACTGACCGAGCTCGACATCGCCGCTGCTCAGCTTCATCCCAACAGCTGGGCATTCGTGTGGGCGTTCCAGATCATGTGCGACCATCTGGGGCTGCCAGCGTCAGTGGACGTTTTTCTTTTCCTTTTCGAAGCCAAACACCCGGGAGATCGCCTGTGGGTGAGTCTGAACGGGATTGCTGGGAGGTCGATCCTCTCTATCTTCTAGCAATCCTACAAAGACTGGAAAGGCAAGTTTGTCCAGGTGCGCCCAAACGACAAGGACGCCTCGCTGCTCAACGGCTTCCCCTTGTATTGGGTAAACAAGGGGAATAAAGAGTCCAAGGGAAGCTTCAGGAGGCCAAGGAGTCCTGACAGCATGGGTGCTTTGGACAAGGATCTGTGCTTCTTCTGGAAAAGCGTGGCAGACGCCAATATTACTTTCCTCACCACTACGCTCATCTCCTTCGAGTTCTTCGAAGATCAACTCGAAGTTCGCATAGGTTAGAACTCACCTCAACGTCTAAGTCATTACCTTGACATTACCTCTGCTAACTGTTTCTGGGCGTCTTGTCTGTTGTGCACAAGACTTTGGTTTTATTTTCTGCACCACTTATCTGCTTTTGCTGCATACTGACTTATGCGTTTATCTTTCTCTCTGAGCTAACCCATGTACCTTTGCATTATGCAGATCGTATGTTGGGCCAGGGAAAGCTAGCTGAACTGAGGGCGCTCGCCCGAGCCCACGGGTTGGCGTCGGGTTCCCAGACCGTGCCAAACTCAGTGGTGGAGATCGCCGCTGCACAGGGCAGATCGCCACCCAAAGGCCCAACTCCTTCCGAGGCCCAGCCCGGCAATCAGCGCAAAAAGCTTATCCTCAGGAAACCAAAGAGGAAAAACCCTCAAGTGGTTCATGAGGAAGAAGAAGAAGACGATGAGGTGACTGAAGATGGCCTCATCACCAAGAGGAAGAGGGTGGCGCCTTCTTCACCATCTGCTCCACCTCCTCCTCCAACATCAACACCACCTTCCACACCCGCTCCGCCTCCAACACTGCTTCCTCCACCAGCTCCCACCTCGCCAGTCCAAGCGGTTCCTCTGGCGTCCGCACTTCCTGTGATTGAGGCCGCCGAACCTAACTTCATGGAGAACCCCCCGAGCGCCTCCACGCCCTATGTATCGGCTGGAGGGGGTCCTCCTTCAAACGCCTCAACCGCAAATGTTGCACCAGTCGGGGATGAGGGTGCTCACAATTCACCTATCATCATCACTGAATCCCCGACGTTGCCACCACGCCAAGAAGCGCTCATTCCACAACCAACTCAAGAAGGTGGCGGCGAGAACCAACAACAAGCCCCCCCGGTGCCTCCACAAGCAAACCTCTCTCTTGAGGTCAAAAGGGTGTGGGAGCCCTTCTCAGCAAAACTGAAGATGATGGCGGAGGATTTCCCCTCCATCATATCTAAAGCTGTGGAGAGTTCCACCAAGAAGCTCCAGGATGACATCTTCACACTCCGAGCTGAGAATCGCTCCATAAGGATTGAGGCGGAGAGGTTATCCTGCAATCTAACGCTCGCCGAGATCGATCACTCCCGAGTGGAAGATGCTATGAGCACTGAGCTCCGGGTGGCACGCAAGGAGGCCACCGATCTACGCCATAAGGTGCAGCTCTTGGCTCAAGAGAAGATTGAGCTGAAGAGCAAGCTGGTACCCTATCGCGTCAAAGTGGCTGACCTGGAGGCGTTGATCAAAGCAGACGCCGCCAAGGTAAAGAACCTCGAGAAAAGGTCAACCGATCGGGAGGCTTCTTGGGGAAGGTGGAAAAGGAGAGAGACGACACCATGGCCAAGCTCGCCGAAGCCAACGAAGAAAACGGGAAGATCGCCGCAGAGCTGGGCCAGGTGTAGGCGGAATCCAAGAAGGTTACTGAAGACCTTCTTCAAGCTCGAGAAACAATTGAAGAACTCAAGAAACAAGCTGACGAGCTGAAGCAGCAGAACGAGGGGCTAAAGAAACAGATTGAAGAACTTGAGCTGAGCTCTGCCCAGATTCTCGCTGCTGGATTCGAGGCCGCCCGGGAACATTTCGCCTGCCTGTACCCCGACTTGGACCTTTCCATGGTGTCTCTCAACAACGAGGTGGTGGACGGGAAGGTTGTTCCTTCTGAAGACTGATTGCTTCCCTCCATCCACGATTCTTATGCTTTCTCCTTTAGATATACCTACCTTGTAATAAACTTTCTCTTTTCTTGTACATGTATCTCGAACTGATTATACCTTATGATAAAGTCTTTGTACTTCTTCTTATAACTTCTCTCTCTGCTTTATCTCTTCTTGTATAATTCACTTCAACGAAATTAACTTAGTAACTTCATAAGCGCAATTATATACTGCTCGCTACGAACCATCAGCTTTCGAACAATAACACTCTAACAACTTGTAACTTCAAGGTAATGAACCTTAGCGTAAAATCGCTCTTCAAATAACGAACTTCAACTCAACTAATGGCCTAAGACACCGCTCATCTGATCTACCTTATCAAAACGGGTCTTGACTTTCTCGCTATTGCTTGAATTTCTCCTGGTCGCCAAGGACTCTTGGCGATATCAGCTTCCTCCTGGCTTCACAACTTGGCCATTGTTCCTTTATCTGGGGGTAGAGGCGCCTTTCGGATCCTTCTCTACCTCCCTGAGCTTCAGAACAAGAGACCGGGGGGCTAGGCGTTCTCTTCGAACCTACCTTAGCCACCCTCCAAACTTCTTCCACCCTCCACACCATACCTGAACTCGTTCAAGACGAGAAGGATTTTCTCTTGCCTGAACTCGCTCATCGGCGAGAAGGTCTTTAACTCGCCTGAACTCGCTCATCGGCGAGAAGGTCTTTAACTCGTGCCTCTACATTGCCCCAGGGGTTACATCTTCTCTCCCCCCGAAACACTGAGGACTTTTTGCTGGTGCCTCTACGTTGCCCCAGGGGTTACATCTTCTCTACCCCAGAAACACTGAGGACTTTTTACTGGTGCCTCTACATTGCTCCAGAGGCTACATCTTCTCTCCTCTGGAAGCACTGAGGACTTTTTACTCTTCCTCGCCTACACTCGCTCGACGGCGAGGAGGTCTTTATCTCGCCTCAGGACGCGCGAGGGCGTTGAGGTCTTTTAACTGGTGCCTCCGATCGCCGAAAGACGATGAGGACTTTTACTTTAACTGATGCCGCCAATCGCCGAAAGACGATGGGGACTTGGAAACTTTTTAGAAAGAATGCAATATATCTTTAAGTTGCCTTAAATCACATATAAGTGACAAGGTCTTTCTTCAAAACTTTCGGAAAACAACAAGCATGCAATCTAAAACAACTTTAAGCTTCGAAAACTCTTCTTTATTGGGTGGCCTCATTAAAAACCCTCCTTAGGGAAAAAAGAGTGCCCCCTTCAAACTGTTTTAACAGAAACATTGTAAAGCTCTTCGTGTTTGTTTTACTTACAAAGTTCTTAACTGTAATATAACTTGAGGTGCGTGGCGTTCCAAGTGCGAGGAATCGCCCCTCCTTCCAATGTTTGCAAGCGGTAGGCGCCGTTCCCGAGCGCCTCGGTTATTCTGAACGGTCCCGTCCACTTAGGCGACAGCTTATTCTCCATCTCGTACTGGTGGGCTTTCCTCATCACCAGGTCGCCTTCTCTGAATTGTCTTGGCATCACCTTCGAGTTATATCTTCGTTCAATCCTTCTCTTCACCGCCTCAGCTTTCAATCTCGCCTCTTCCCTGACCTCATCCAGTAGGTCCAGGTTCAACCTTCTCTCCTCATTCGAGTCTTCCTCCACAAAGTTCTGGAATCTCGGCGAGCTCTCCTGGATCTCCACTGGAATCATTGCGTCGCACCCATAGACCAAGCTGAACGGGGTCTCATGGGTTCCTGACTGCTCGGTGGTGTGGTACGCCCAGACTATACGGGGTACCTCCTCAGCCCAACTTCCTTTGGCTTTCTCTAGCCTTCTCTTCAAACCTCTTAGCAACACCCGATTGGCTGACTCTACTTGGCCATTCGTCTGAGGGTGCTCGACGGATGCAAATACTTGTTGAATTCCCACCCCTTCGCACAGCTTCTTCAGCAGGTGACTTGCAAACTGGGTCCCATTGTCCGACACCAAGCGCTTAGGCACACCAAACCGGCACACAATGTTCTTCCACACGAAACCCTCGATCTTGTGTGCAGTGATTTGGGCCACTGGTTCTGCTTCGATCCACTTGGTGAAATATTCAATCGCCACCACCAAGTACTTCATCTGCCTGATCGCCAGGGAAAACGGTCCCAGGATGTCGATTCCCCATGTATGAAACGGCCAAGGGCTGTAAATCGACTTCAACTCCTCGGGAGGCGCCTTGTGCCAATCGGCGTGCTGCTGGCATTGCTTGCAGCACTGCGCATACCTCTTGCAATCTTCTCTCATTGTTGGCCAGTAGTAACCTGCACGGAGAGTCCTTACGGCCTGAGCTCGACCCCCGACATGGCTTCCGGATATCCCTTCATGGAGCTCTGCCATAATTCTTGTACATTTTTCCCCGTGCACACATTCCAGGAGGGGGTGAGTGAACCCAAACCTGTACAACTCGCCGTCAATCATTGTGAACTTGCTAGAATTCTTCTTTATCTTCCTATCCTCCGTCGGATCCAGCGGGAGAAGGCCATCCGCCAGGCATCGCTTGTACTGCGTTACCCAGGTGTTGGGCTCATGTGCAGCGCATACCTGCGTCATGTTCACCCTTTCTCCCCGACATGCTCTTACTCTTGGCGATCTCAAGGTCTCTTGGGTCAAGGATCTGTGACTCCTCGCCACTTTCTCCGTCGACTTGCTTATCTGAAGAACCAGGTGATCTGCCACAAATGCCATAGGCGCCTTCAGAGTTTCTTGAATCACCGTCCTCTGCCTACCTCCCTTGCCTGAACTGGCGAGCTTGGCTAGCAAGTCAGCTCGGGCATTCTGCTCTCTGGGCACATGCACCACTTCAAAGGAGAAAAAGGAACTCTTCAATTCCTGTACATACTCCAGGTAAGCCGCCATTTGTGGATCTTTAGCCTGGAACTCGCCTGTTACTTGCCCCGTGACTAGCAGCGAGTCACTCTTTGCCATCAGCACCCTAGCTCCCATCTCTTTGGCCAGCAAGATCCCGGCGATCAGCGCCTCATATTCTGCTTGGTTGTTGCTGGCCTTGAAGGCAAACCTTAAAGATTGTTCGATCAGCACGCCGTTGGGTCCCTCCAAGATGACTCCAGCACCGCTACCTTGCTGGTTCGACGATCAGTCCACCGAAAGCACCCAACAGAAGTCATCCCCTTCAACCCGTGCTGCTTCAGACGAGAGCTCGACCACGAAATCTGCGAAGATCTGCCCCTTGATCGAACCTCGGGGCTCATACTTAATATCAAACTCCGACAGCTCCACTGCCCACTTCACCATCCTTCCCGCAACATCGGGCTTCTTCAAGACCTTCTGGATGGGCAAGTCGGTCATCACCAGTATCGTGAAGCTATGGAAATAGTGGCGCAACCTCCTCGCCGAAAATACCACAGCCAGTGCAGCCTTCTCCAGGGCCTGATACCTCGTTTCGGGGCCCTGCAGCACCTTACTAACAAAATAAATAGGCTTTTGAGCCTGATCTTGGTCTTGGGCGAGCACCGCACTCACCGCCCTCTCAGTTACAGCAAAATACAACCTGAGACGGGTTCCCACCAGTGGTTTGCACAAAACCGGCGGGCTCGCCAGATATTCCTTAAGCTTGACGAAGGCTTCCTCACACTCCTTCATCCAGGAAAATTTGTTATTGCGCCTTAAACACTGGAAATATGGATGGCCCTTCTCTCCGCTAGCCGACACGAAGCGAGACAGGGCGGCCATCCGACCCATAAGCTGTTGTACTTCCTTCACGGTGGCCGGGCTCCTCATCGCCAAAATGGCGGCACATTTGTCAGGGTTGGCTTCTATTCCTCTTTCGGTTAAAAGGAAACCCAAGAACTTTCCAGCCTCCACGCCAAAGATGCACTTCTCAGGATTCAGCTTCAACCTAAACTTGGCGATCGTAGTGAACAACTCCTCCAAGTCCGCGACGTGCTTGCTTTTCTCTGGCGAGGTCACGACCATGTCATCCATGTATGCTTGCACATTCCTTCCCAACATTGGTGCAAGTACCCGATCCATCAACCTCTGGTACGTGGCCCCCGCGTTCTTCAGCCCAAACGGCATCACCTTGTAGCAGTAGCACGATCTCTCGGCCATGAAGGCAATCTTCTCCTCATCCATGGGATGCATCTTGATCTGGTTATACCCCGAGAAGGCATCCAAGAAACTCAACAACTTACACCCTGCAGCACTATCCACCAGGGCGTCTATGCTTGGTAAAGGATATGAGTCCTTTGGGCAAGCCTTATTCAGATCAGTGAAATCGACGCACATGCGCCATTTCCCATTACTTTTCTTTATCAGTACGACATTTGCCAGCCATTCAGGGTACTGGACTTCCCTGA
Organism: Phaseolus vulgaris; assembly: GCF_000499845.2. NCBI lineage: Eukaryota > Viridiplantae > Streptophyta > Magnoliopsida > Fabales > Fabaceae > Phaseolus > Phaseolus vulgaris. The sequence continues at coordinate 44,799,442 of NC_023752.2, forward strand.
TGTGGCCTGCAGCGAGGAGCTTCTGGGTTTCGTCTCTAATCGCCTGCCTCCTCTCCTCGTTGAACTTTCTCCTCCTCTGCCGCACTGGTCTCACCAAGTTGTCCATCGCCAAATGATGGCACAAGAAGTCGGGATCGATCCCGGGCATGTCCGAAGCGGACCATGCAAACGCATCCAGATGCCGCTCTATCACCTTGGCGATTTGGTCCTGGAGCTCAACTTCCAGTGAGCTTCCCAGCTTGAAGATCTTTCCCCCGATCTCTCTCTCGAGCCACTGCTCGACGGGTTTTGGCCTGGTTTCTCTGGCGATCACCGCCCTGGCGATCCCCAACTCCCTCGCTTTCTCAAGGCGATTCCTTGCCTCTTCTTCCCCTAAACCGGCGTTCCCCTCCCCCAGCTCAGCGTCCACCATCACTACGTCACTTCCGGCGGTCTCTTCTATTACCGTCGATCTGGGCTTCACACCAGGAGGCGGGGTGGTTGTCACGTAACTCACAGACCTTTTGTTTTTCAGGCTATTCTCATAGCACTTCTTCGCTTCTTTCTGGTCGGATTTGATGGTGATCACCACCCCCTCCATAGATGCCAACTTCACCTTCATGTGCCGGGTCGACGGTATAGCGCCTATTCTGTTGAGCGTGGGTCTTCCTAGCAGAATGTTGTATGCTGAAGGGGCGTTTACGACAAGGTATTTGATTTTCTCTGTTCTCGAACCCGCCTCATCTGTAAACGTAGTCCTCAACTCGATGTACCCCCTGACCTCCACCTGGTCACCAGCGAAACCATACAAACACCCCCCATAGGGCCTCAGCTGGTCAAGGGGTAGCTCCAACTGCGTGAAACTCGGCCAGAACATCACGTCTGCCAAGCTTCCTTGGTCCACCAGAACCCTGTGGACCTTCCTTCCTGCTGTGATCAACGAGATGACTATGGGATCGTTGTCATGAGGCACAACGTCCCGAAGATCTTGCTTGGTGAACGTAATGTCCACATCTGGCGAGTGTTCTTCAAACATATCCACCGTCATCACAGACCTCGCGTACTTCTTCCTCTGTGACGCGGTGCATCCACCACCCGAGAAACCTCCTGCGATGGTGTGGATTTCCCCGTGAGTAGGCATCTCGTGCTGCTGGGCCTCACCACCTGCAGGTTGGGAGCTCGACGCGCCCCCCGTCCTTCTATCCAGCAAATAGTCATTTAGGAACCCGCTCTTGACCAGATCGTCGAGCTGGTATCCTAAAGCCAAACACGAATCCACGGTGTGGCCAAAGCCCTGGTGGAACTCACACCAGGCGTCTGGCTTTGGTCCCAGCACCTTGTCACCCACCTTCTCGGGCGCCTTCAACCTGGCTGATATATTGAGAATGGCGATCAGGTCCGCCAATCCCATGACAAACTTGTGCTTTGGCGGGCGATTGTACTCCCGGCGTGCTGGTTGCGGGCGCCCTTGGCCCCTGCCCTTGTTCTTCCTTGGGTCATAAGGATGGCGAGTCCTCTGATCCCTCCTGGCCGCCGCCGTCTCCAGCACCCTCTGTGGCTGGATCCTGGTCTGGGCGCGTGGCCTGGCGGGAGCCACACTTCCCCTCTTCTCGGCGAACTCACTTTCATCGGCGATGTGGGCCACCGCAAGTCGCCTGACCTCAGCAAACGTGGCAGGGTGAGCCCTGATCAATGCCTCGCAGAATGGTCCCGGCAGCACGCCCTTCTTGAATGCGTAGACCAACATCTCTTCATCTTTGGCTGGCGATCGGACCATCTGCGCCCCAAAACGATTCAGGTAGTCCCTGAGGGACTCTCCCTGATACTGCCTTATGTCAAACAAATCATAAGACACCCTGGGCGGTGCCTTGTTCACGATGTACTGCTCGACGAAGATCTTTGAAAACTGTTGGAAGTTGGTTATGTGACCTGTAGGCAGGCTCACAAACCATTCCAGTGCCATTCCCTGGAGTGTGCTCACAAACATCTTGCAGTACACGGCGTCTGATCCTCCTGACAGCATCATCTGTGTATGAAACGTGGTGAGATGTGCCTCAGGATCCTCCACGCCGGTAAAGACTGCCTTCACAGGTACCACACTCGCAGGGATAGGCGTGTCGGTAATTGCCTGAGCGAAAGGCATAGGAAAAACACGAGGCGGTGTTGACGGCGCGACCTCTTCAGCGACTGGGCGCCCTCGCTGCTCCTGCAGAGCTTGACGCAGTTCTTCAGTCACTTTGCTAAGCTCGTCATTCCTGGCCCGAGAGGCGACCAGGTCCTCATGCATTCTCGCCTGTTCTATGCGCGAGGCTTCCACATTCGCCTGCAACGAACGCATAATCTCCACCATCTGCGCCATGGTCATGGCGGCGGCGACTTCAGCAGCATCGGGCGCAACTGGACTTGAACGGTTGCTTCTCATTTTTCTCATGAAACTTGATGAATCACAGAATGCAACGAACAACACTTCCTTCAGCGACGATCAATTCAGCGATCAATTGGTCAGAACTTCGCAAAACTTCGCAAGAAAACTCAAGAACACAGAAAACCTCCACAGAAACCCGCAACTCCACCAGAAACCAACGCTTCTTCCACGAAAAACCAAAACGAGCCAAAGAACTCTAACCTCACCGAACGAATCTCGCGTAATCAGCAGAAAACTTCGCCTCACCGAACAAGAATCCAAACAAACGGTGGAAAACGCGAAGGACGCCCTCGCTCTCCTGAAGAGCTTGTCGCAGCTCTTCAGTCACTTTGCTAAGCTCATCATTCCTGGCCCGAGAGGCGACCAGGTCCTCATGCATTCTCGCCTGCTCTATACGCGAGGCTTCCACATTCGCCTGCAACGAACGCATGATTTCCACCATCTGCGCCATAGTCATGGCGCCTTCAGCAGCAACGGGCGCAACTGGACTTGAACGGTTGCTTCTCATTTTTCTCATGAAAACTTGGCAAATCACAGAGTGCAATGAACAACACCTCCTTCAGCGACGATCGATTCAGCGATCAATCAGTCAGAACTTCGCGAAACTTCGAAAGGAACCTCAAGAACACAGAAAACCTCCACAGAAACCCGCAACTCCACCAAAAACCAGCACTTCTTCCACGAAAATCCAAATGAGCCAAAGTACTCAGATCTCATCGAACAAATCTCGCGTAAGCAGCAGAAAACTTCACCTCACCGAACAAAAACCCAAACGAACGGTGGAAAACGCGAAATTACCGAACAAAACCTAGACGAACAGCGGACAATGGTTGCACCAGCACACAACCACACAGAAAACTGCGAAAACCTCCAAGAACTCACGCTGTGGATGGGAACAGGTTTTACACGGCCCCACGGTGGGCGCCTGATGATCCTGCCTGTTGACCAAAACGCTGGAGCTTTGCCTCGTCAAACTTGGATCGATGTATGCGCCGTGTTTGCCTCCGTCCTTCGCCGCGATCCACCTCAAGAACCTGCAAAAGACGAAACGGCGCCGCTGCGGCCGATCGCACTCCAACGCCCAAGTCAGTGACTGAACCACCAATTACTAAGAGTAACACTAAAGAACTCTAAGGAACCGTGAACCAGTTCTCTCTCAGTATACTCAAGAACTCGCAAGCGTAAAGAAGACAATCTGAACGTGCGTACCTCAGAAGTTCGTTGGAAACTCTTATATACCTGGACACTTTCTCTCTCCTGGCAGTTACACATCTGGACACGTGGCTCTCATCCAGCTGTACACGTGCCATCATCTGGAGCCTCCTTGACTTGGGCGCTACTTCTGACTCTCCTTTGGCTAAGTTACTTATGCATGATACTACTCAGTGCATAGTTGTTTTGGAGCGCGATCTCTACTGGATTGGCGAGTTAGGGTGCCTTCGTACACACCTTCCCTGTGGTCTCGCTGGCTGCCTTCATGATCTGCACCACCTGTTTCACCGTGTATGCTCAAGCAAGCTGTCCCCCGACCTCATCCTCTGGCCAGCTGGGAAATGTCTATCTGCCTTCATCTCCGGCGATGTCCTTGCTTCGGCGATCTCTAATCACTTGGTCGCCTGGGTTTACATCTGGCGACTTCATCTTTAACCCGGTGACCGCCGGTTCTGGTGTGCTGGAGATCGGAGCACGCCAACTTAATAACTGGCGACTACACGAGCCCCCCGACTTCCTTCCCTTTTGCCAGCCAGGCGTCCCATCAACACGCCTATACAATAGCTTGACGCTACGTCATCACTTCCGACTACCAGGGCGGTACATAGATTAAGGAGATAATTCAACTCCCCCATCATTGACATCTCAAATTCACTCTTCATAACCTCTACAAATGCTTCACATAAACCTTCATTTGTAGAACCGAAAATGATATCATTCACAAATAATTGTACAAGTATAATGTCTTCACCATTTTCTTAATTAACAATGTCTTGTCAGATGTAGCACGGTTATAGCCCTGAGATAGTAGAAAATCACTCAATCTTTCATACCATTGCCTAGGAGCTTGTTTAAGTCCATATAGTTCCTTTTTGAGCTAGAATACATGATCAAGAAATTTATAATCCTCAAATCCCAGCGGTTGTGAAACAAAGACCTTTTCATTTATGTAATAATTTAGGAATGCACTTTTGACATCCATTTGGAATAGCTTGAATCTCTTTATGCATGAGAAGGTTAAGAGAAGCCTAACAACTTCAAGTCTTGCTACTGGTGCATATGTTTCATTATAATCGATTCTGTCTTCCTGGGTATAAACCTTGCTACCAACCTTGTTTTGTTCCCTGTGATTACCCCATGCTCATCCATCTTGTTTCTGTACACCCACTTAGTCCTTATGACACTCATCTAGGATGTTCTTGGAACTAAAGACCATACTTCATTCCTTGTAAACTGATTCAACTCTTTCTGCATAGCAAAAATCCAGATGTTGTCTTATAGAGCTTCATTCAGATTTTTAGGCTCCACTTGTGAAACAATTGCCATTGTTTCACGGAAATTATTCACAGACTTCCTGGTTGAGACCCCTTTTTCAATGTTGCCAATCACATTCTCAAGTGTTAAATCTCTAAGAGTCTTTCATTCTTTGGGCAAATTTGCAGTAACAACAGGTTCTTTGACAACACAGGAATCAGTTGTATCTAAATCAATAAATTGATTCTTTTGAAGTACAATTATTAAATCATCTACTTCAAGTTCATCCACAATAGGTTTAAGCAGGTAATTATTAAGCAAGTAATTATCAAATTCATCAAACACAACATGCATGGATTCCTCCACAGTTAACAATCTTCTATTGTAAACCCGATAAGCATGATCATTAATAGCATAACCAATATGTATACCTTCATCAGATTTAGGATCAAATTTCCCCAGATTATCTTTACCATTATTTATAATAAAGCATTTACACTCAAACACTCTAAGATGGCTTATATTAGGCTTTCTACCCTTATAGAGTTCATAGGAAGTTTTCTTAAGAGTTGGCCTAATTAAGGTTCTGTTTAGCACATATGAAGTAGTGCATACAACATGTGCCTAGAAATATTTGGGAAGATTGGATTCGTTTAACATGATCCTAGCAAGCTCCTCAAGTGATATATTTTTACTTTTCTACTACATCGTTTTGTTGGGGAGTCCTAAGGGCTGAATAACAATGTTTGATCCTATGTTTTTCACAAAATTTATCAAGCATTTTGAAATTCTCCCCCATGAAGACTTCGAATTGATTTTATGCTGTAACCATTTTCATTTTCAAATATTTTAGCCAATTTCTTGAAAGCCTCATAAGCATCATTTTTAGAAACAAGAAAGAGAGTCCATGTGTATCTTGAGAAATCATCCACAATTACCAAAGCATAGTAGTTTCTAGCTAAGCTAGCATTTCTAGAAGGCCCAAACACATCCATATGTAAAACATCAAAAGGTTTATTTGATGAAATTATGTCCTTTGATTTTAAAGAGGCTCTTGTTTGCTTACCCTTCAGACATGCATTACACAATTTGTTATCTTGGAAATTTATATTTGGTAAACCATAAACAAGTTCTTTGGATTTCAATTTGTTTAAATGATTTGAATGGATATCGGCTAACCTCTTATACCATAGCCATGACTCATCATCCTTTGATAAAAGATATTCATTTTCATAGCAATTATGCAAGATATCTAGGAGATAAATATTGTTTACCCTTTTACCCGTGAACAACACCTTACAAGAAACCTCATTTGAAATTGTGCACTTGATGGTTTCAAAGTTAATTTTATAGCCCCTGTCACACAATTGGATGATGCTTAGAAGGATATGTTTCAGTTCTTCCACATATAGCACATTCTCTATTAATGTTGATCCTTTGGTTCCAACATTTCCTCTTCCAAGGATTCTTCCATGATTGTTGTCCCCATAGGTCAAATGCCCTTCAGCTTTGAGCTTCAAATCCGTGAATTGAGTAAAATCACTAGTCATGTGTTTTGAACAGCCACTACCAAATACCACTAGTTTTGTTTTCTGCTGTTTTTCTGCATAATAAAGATCAAAATATATATGGTACCCTTTAGTGTTGGGTCCATTCAGCACCTTTCTTTAGGAAGCCATTTGACTAGTCCTTTAGGAATAAGGTAATTCTTAAACTTACATGTTCTTGATGTGTCACCAAATTTCATACAATAGAAGTAGGAAGGAGTAAACTTTTGTTTTAAACTGCTGAAAGAAGAAAAACCTGTTCTTGTTGGAACAAAAAAACTTGACAGATTTTTAATATATTTCTTTCTTCCTGGATTGTATCATATCCCATTTTTATTAAAGACAACATTTTGTGATCCTAAGAGGGTTTCAAGATTTTATCTTCCCTCAGTGAAATTGGACAAAGTTTTTAACAAATATTCAACCTTCTTTTCCAGATTCTTAAATTTTATACAGGTTTTTATAGATGCATGTAGACATGTTAATTCAAGGCTAACCAGCTCAAATTTAGCTTCAAACAATTCTTTTTCGAGTGATTTAACCTTAGGTTCAAGTACGTTATTTGCACTTCTTAGTTTATTGCATATAACAGCTAACCTATTTGCTTCATCAGGGGTTTCTTTGAAAACAATTAATAGTTGATCATAGCTTTCTAAATTAGGGGAGTAATCACTAACCAAATTAGAGCTTGAATTTTCATTGTTCACCATGAAACACAAGTTTTCTTTTTCACTCTCTGTTAATGAATCACTAGATGAAGATACTTTCTTGTCCTCCCAAGAGATATATGCTTTTTTTCCTCTACTTCTTTCAACCTTCTTGTTGGGTTGCTTGTCTTTATTTTGACTGTTTGGGCAATCAACTGCTATGTGACCTGGTTTACCAAAGCCAAAGAAAGTACAATTAGATGAATTTAAGGTTTAGAGTACCTTTTCTTTGGCTGAGTTCTGTCCCGAATTTTCCTTTTCAGGAATTTGCTAAATTTCATGGTGAGAAGACTCAAAGTCTCATCTTGTCCAGAGTTCTCTTCTTCTTCACTTGTATCATTCTACACACTGGACTTCAATGCAATACCTTTGTTTTTCCTTTGATTCTTGTTCTTTTAATCTGTTGAGTTCTAATTCATGTTCTTTAGGTTTCCCAAAAATGCATCAGTGGAGAGCTTGGATAAATTCATGTTCTTGTTACCTTAGGCTGTCAACTTCTGTCAAGACATTTTAAAATCTTGATATTTAGTTCTTATCTATCAAAAACCTTTTCCAAGTCCAGTGAGATGATTTATAATGTGTGTAAATCGTTTCTGCACGTCTGCAATAGTCTCTTATGGCTGCATCCTGAAGAGCTCGTATTCCTGGATGAGGGCATGCTTTCTTGCCCATTTTACATCATTCGTGCCCTCATGGATTACTTCCAGTATTTCCTACATTTCCATAACTGATTTGAACTAGGAAACCCTGAAGAATTCATTCATATTCAGGTTAGAGGTGATGATGTTTTTGGTTAGAGAATCATATTGTGCCTTTTTCTTTTCACTTTCACTCCATTCAGACCAAGGCTTTTTCATTGTTTCATCTTTGATTACCTGCACATGCACAAAAGGTCCATTTACCTTTGCATACCAAATTCCCATATCAATAGATTCCATAAAAAAATTTCATCCTAATTTTCCATAATACATAATTCAATCCACCAAATATAGTGGGTTTATTGATAGACACACCCTCAGCAAAAGACAATTTTTAAACTCATACATTTTGAACAAAAACTTGAGTAAGCTACAAGTCCTAGCTCTAATACAAATTGTTGGGTTTATTAGAGTCTAAGTTCAAGAGGGAAGTGAATTGGACTTATAAAATTTTCGCAAAGAAAAACTATTTCAAGAAATCATGATAGAAAATAACATATTCATTTAGAGTAAAATAGATTTATTTTCTGATTCCAAGTAGTAATTCTAGAAATACAATAGATTTGTTTTAGAAACAACTGATTGAATTTCAACTTAACAGTTTTGCACAAATACAAATAGAATCAGTTGTTTCGTCAAACAACATATTGATTTTTGTGCAGTAAACTAGTTTATAAAAAACTTAAAACTTATTTTGGAAATACTTTGTAAGAAACCCTTGTGTTTGAGCTCATCACTATGGTTATGAGATATAGGTAGATCATAGTGTAAATGGCTATTTAAACAACTTCTAACCTAACAAGGACCATGGAGACAATGTACATTAGCCTTTAAGAAGATTTTCTTCATCAAACACTTTCTTTATCTAAGTTGAGTACAATCTTCATCTTCAACTAAAAGAACCCCTACCCAACCCAATGTGGACCAGAATCAACATTGGCGATACCATAGGAATTTTGGGCATACGTTGAAAGATAAAATAGAGGAGCTGGTATAAGTCGTCCATCCGAGACGCTTCGTGAACAAGGAATAAAGAGAGGAAAGAAGGTACGTACAGGAAGACTCGAGGACCAATCACAACAACAATCGACCAAGGTAAAAAAATGCTCGAGTGCAGGATGAATGATCAAGATAGAGGTCGGATCGGATCCCTAAAAGTGGTTATCAATACCATTGCAGGAGGTTTCGTGGTATGTGGTACCTCGTATTTGCCCCGGAAACGTCACATACTGATGTGAGTTGATTTTAGGATTGTTCATTTTATGGTGCGACACTTTACTTTGATTGAGATTTTTGGAATTTAAGAGTGAAAATCTTAGGAAAATCCCCACTGTACATTAACTTAACCAAGTGGTTAAGTAGATGAGAAGGTTCATTTCACAAAGGCAAAAGGAAAAGACAAATTATAAGGTGAAAATGATGCTAGAAGGTGCGAAATTAAAGAACAAGGAAAAGAAACCAAAATAGAATTGCCGAATGGAAACAAGGAAAACCAAACAAGAACATTATACAAAGAGTAAAAATGGAATGACAATGAAAGAATAAATGAAGGAAGGAGAAAGCTCATGTGAAGGATTTGAGAAGTGGAACACGCCACTTGGAGTGTGATTGGCCTCCAAGATAAGTGAAGATAGCTGCCACTTGAGAGCTCTCAATACTCACAAGATAAGACATAAATGCTAAAAGGAATTCAAACCTCACTAACACCTCACACAATTTGTGCAGAGTAACTTTTCTTCTATTAATTTCAACTTGTAAAATACACTAGGTAGGCGTCCAATTTATAGGTGAAGAAGCCTTGGAGAACAAGCTAAAGGGGTAGGATGGGAAAAGGGAAAAAATGGGCAGCCTTAGGGTTTGACTAAGTCAAACCCGCATCCTAAGCTCGTCCTTCTAGAAACTAGGTCAAAATGCCTTCCAAAAAGGCTAGAAAGAAGCTAAATGTTACCTACACCCCCTATTATACTAAAGGCACCTTATTCTAGCCTATCTTTGCTATTTGAACCCCTATAGTGAGCCCAAATTATTTACAAACATATTCTATTTTTTAAGAAGACCAAACGGAAGAACTTTTGATATTCGGGTTTATAACTTCTTTTTTTGTTGATTCTTTCTTGAGGCTTGGTGGGGCCTGGCCTTGTATCTTGAGATGACTGACCCTTTTGGGAAGTGCTTGTTGTGTCCTTAGTTATCTGTCGGTTTGTATCATGCTCCCCAAGTTCAAAAGAATTCCTCCTCGAATTTAGAACTCCTTCAAATAACATTGTGAGTTTGTTCATATGATTTGTAATTGGTAGGTGTGAAGCAAACTTATGTTCATTAAGCTTAGGGAGATTACATGGTTGAATTCTAGCTACAGACCATGTTTAGAAATAATATTTGGGGATGAAATGATTTTGGGAGAATCCTCTTAGAAGGTGATAACATTTAGGAGGTTTTTGAATATCATCCCTAAACTTCTTAATCAAATATGTCAAGTATTTAGAATGTTTAGGCAATGAAAAAGACAAGGAAGGAAAACACCTTTGAGGTGAACTGATGATACCCGTGTTATCTTGTCCTTCGTTTTCTCTTTCATTTTCACTTTTGGTTTTTGTTTTAATTTGGTCTTGATTTACTTCTTGTAACATTGTGGTTCTTTTATTTGGACAATTGGCAGCTATGTGCCCAAAACCTAAACATTTCAAACATTTTGTGCTTGAAGTTTTGGTGGGTGACTTAGGGGTAGAGGTAGAAGGATTGTGTTTAGAAACTTTTTGGTGACAAGTGGTTTCTTTTGAAACATTGGAAGGAGAAGTTTTTGTAGAAATGTCATTTTTATCATTCCTTGAAGACTTGTATAAGTCATCATGATGAGTATTTTTGAAAGTTGTTTTCGTCAAAATATGAGAAGAGTACTCATATAATTCTACAACATTTTTGATTTCTCTCCTTAAACCATTCACAAACCTAGTGATATTTGACTCTTCACTATCATGCATATTTATCTTAGTCAAAGTTGTTTCTAGATCTTTAAAATATTCATCTACCGTCCTAGGTCCTTGATGAAGACGTTGGAGCTTCAACAAGAGTTCCTTCCTATAAGGAGGAACAAACCACGTGCGCATACATGCTTTCGAATCATTCCAAGAGACCACGGTTGGCCTCTTGTTTAGCCCAATGTCCATTACAGTTTGTTGCCACCATTGGTTGGCATAGTTTAAAAAAATTAGGGAAGCTAATATAAGGTTTTGGTCCTCGGTGACCTTATACACATTAAAGAGATGTTCAACTTTAGCTTCCCATTCTAAATACAAAGTAGGGTCATTGGACCCACTAAAACTAGGTAACGTTACAAAATCAAAAGAATGTTTTGGTTGATGGAGGTGTTGATGGTGTCGTTTTGCAAAAGTGTGCACTAGCCCATCATGTTCTTGACTCCCATAGTGCATGGATGGTCTAGGTGTTCTTGGTGGATCCAATCTCCTTTCTTGAATTTGCCTCGCTTGAGCTTCTTCTAGTCTTTGCAATTTTTTCGCTAGTTGGCTTATTTTCTCATCTTTGTGGACAAGTCGCTTCTTGACCTCCACAAGTTCTTCCAAAAGGTGGGCTTTGTGATATGATTGCGGTTTTGAAGGTTCACCTAAAGACAAATTACCCATAATTTTTTGCACAAAGGAACAAACAATTAGTGAAAATAATTTAAACACTCCTCACGTTTGAGTCACTTTTGGTGAAATTCAAGAAGAGAACACTCAAAGAACTTCAAAGAAATTCTTCCACTAACAAAGGTCTTTCTTCAGGTTGAAAACTCTCAAATGAAAAAAATCAAAGCCTTCAACACTTGATCTTAGAGGAAATCACCACAAAACTTAAGGAAAAGAAAATAAAAGACAAACAAGAAAAGCTTAAGCAAGAAAAGCTAAACCAAATTTGAGAAAGAGATTATGACAAAACTTAAAGAAAGACAATTAAGAAAAAGGCACACAAAAAGGACTCCAATTTGGTTTGAGAACCTAGAAGAAGAATATTCCCAATTTTAAAGACTTTGAAGGAACAAGAAGTTTAGCAAAATGCAATTCAATTCTCATTCACAAATTCAAAGAGAGTACAACGGGTAGGCCTCTTATTTTTAGCTAGGAGAACTCTAAACACACAATGCTCCTCCACTTATTGGTTGGCAGTGAGTGTGTAGTGGGTCATATTGCACTCTCTCCATGTCTCTGCAATTAAGGTTTTGACTTTCCTAACGGAGAGGGCTGCATGTTGACTCCTCAAATTAGGACTTTGATTCACAAGTCAAACCCTAATTAGGAAAAAAGTAATATCACTTATGGCATCTACATTTTAATCCTAATTTATATACAAATTTTTCTAATTCTATTTTATTTACAAAGCTACTCACTACTAGAAAAACGTAATTTATCTACCGAAGAACTTCGTAGGTAAGAGTCAAAATCTGTAGGTAAATCAACATTACCTACAGATTACCCACGGACAGTGTGTCCGTGTCTAAACCCTAAACCCTAAAGCCCTAAACCCCAAAATATTATTAAATATTATTATTATTAAAGATTATTAATATTATTAAATATTATTATTATTAAAGATTATTAATATTATTAAATATTATTATTAATAAAGATTATTAATATTATTAAATATTATTATTAATAAATATTATTAAATTTTATTATTAATTAAGATCATTAATATTATTAAATATTATTAATATTAAAGATTATTCATATTATTAAATATTGTTAATATTATTAAATATTATTACTATTATTAATATTATTAAATATTATAAATAGTGTTAATATTATTAATATTATAAATAGTAGTAATATTATAAATAATATTAATGATATTGATATTTTTATGAATATTATTTATATTATTAATATTATTATTATAAAGATTATTCATATTATTAAATATTATTAAATATTATTAATATTATTAAATATTATTAAATATTATTAATATTATTAAATATTATTAAGTATTATTAAATATTATTAAGTATTATTAAATATTATTACTATTATTAATATTATTAAATATTATAAATAGTGTTAATATTATTAATATTATAAATAGTAGTAATATTATTAATATTATAAATAGTAGTAATATTATAAATAATATTAATGATATTGATATTTTTATTAATATTATTAATATTATTATTACTAATATTATTAATTTTATTCGTATTATTAATATCATTAATACTATTTATATTATTAATATCATTAATACTATTTATATTATTAATATTAATAATTTAATAATATTAATAATATGTAGTACCTATTAGTTATGATTATTATTATTATTTAGGAATATAAGTTATGATTTTATAACTATTCATATTAAAAAAATGTTTTTAATATTATGTAAATAATTATTATGATTATAGTTGGTAGGTAATAGAGATTCGTGGATAATAGTTGGTAGGTAATAAAGATCCATAGGTAATAGTCGATAGGTAATAGAAATTTGTGGCTAATAATTGGTAGGTAATAGAAATCTGTAGGTAATAATTCGTAGGTAATAGAGATCCCTGGGTAATAATTGGTATGTAATGGAGATCCGTCGATAATAGTTGGTAGGTAATGCTGAATTTAGCTACAAATTCATATATGTGGATAATATGCGTATAAGTAATGTTGAATTTACCTACAGATTCAAATTCGTTGGTAATATTGAACAAATTCAAATTCAATAGTAAAATTCCGTAATTTGTAGTGACTCTTACCCATTTTACCAGACTAAAAAGAAGAAAAGAATATTAAAAATTCTTCAAATATTGATTATCCTTCTAAAAATACTTTATGTTCTCCATTCCTCTTATCTAAGAATATGTGTTTGGATATTCCTCCATAATAATTTCTATCAATTAATTTGATACAAAAGTGAATTATACATATTCAAAAGGTCTCGTTTCTCATTTTCACAGGATTTTGTAATAATCTGCATGTATATGACATGAAAATAGTCAAATTAAATCTACGATATCAAGTATATTTCCAAAGCACTAAACAAAACATGAAAATAGTCAAATTAATTTACCATAAAAGTATGTTTCCAAAGAACTAAAAAAATGAACGTAAGCCGAAATTTCATGAAAGTATAAGATGACTTGATATATCGTATAATAGAGTAAAAAAATGAATATTTTCGAAATGTCTATAAAGAATTCGACATTCAGTAAAACGATTAATAGTATATTAATGGTTGTAGTAGATATGATATTGGAAATTAAGATTCACTCATCAACTGAATATTAATTAATTATAATCCATAATTAATTACATATGTCAAAAAATTTAAATGATACAGATTTGTAAACAAATTCGGTAGTCATGGAAAATAAATATCAAGCATATATATACAAACCTATGTACTGGATCAACAGTACTCGAGTCTTGGTAGTACTTGTGTGAATGCTCGATTCTTGGACAGAGTGTGAGGACAGCTTGATTGTTGGGCCTGAACGAGACTCGTGTAGATGGTCCTTTTTCAGGGATGGGCCCAAAGCGCAATAGGGTCGTTATATGAAGCAATTTTATATGTCCATACTTATAGATATATTTGGGGTGATGAATATAATATGTCATTATTGTGTATATTTATTGTTATTACGTGACAATATCTCTTCTATTGCATGTTTTTGTTACATGTTTGTTACACGTGGCTAGTTGTTATTTATCCTAGGAAGACAGGGAGATGCACTGGTAATAGAAAGTGGGTCTGCGGATAGCACCTGAAGATTATTGGTGTCCGTGGCAGGTGTTTTTTCTGTTAGATATAAAAGTTTAATATGATTATTTTCAGTTAAGATTTGCTTGTCTCCAGGGGAAGTTGTTGCATGTGCGGTGATAAAAGGAGAGTAAGTCTCCAAGTAAAGGGACGATGTTTTTGCACACTAGACTAAACTGTTACTTTTGGTGAACCCTAGCAGACTTGATCGTCGGAGTGTAATCAACAGGTAAGCCGTCATCTATCCCAACAAAACCTTATTCTAGCATTGAGAAGTATACGTGAGTCTGATTCCTGAAGGGAAAGTTCCATAAAAAGACGTTCAACCTAGTCAATCGACAAAAAAGACAACCCGCAAGAAAAGTACCAAACAATTATATGCATATGTATCCAAGTTGCAAATGGTTTTAATCTCAATATTCATATCTCATTAAGTCTTAAGTAAATAGAAGCTTAATTCTCATATATTTTCTATCTTCTGCAAGCAAATTAGAATAAAACCAAGGGCATATTTATGTGTGAAACAATAAATATTAAAATGTATTACAATAATTTTCCAAACTATAGTGATACGTACTTGTATGCCTATAGTTTCCTATGTTACTGTACTTTTGTATTACATGATTGCCAATACTGGTATCTTGCCTAAGGTTTGATTTTATTTTTCTTTCTAAAACCTAAAAGTACATTGATTACTGAAAGAGAAATTTATGAACAACAATATAGAGAAGGGTAGATGCATAAGACTAACCTGAAAGGACGTTAAACGAGAGAAGGAAGAATGGTTAAACATGTGAACAAAAGGGACGATGACGTCTTGGGTGACGAAGGAAGAATACAATGAACGCCAAAATAGCAGTGGATGACATGAACGACACTGACATAAAGTGATAGCTTCACCAATTACATTTCCATTGAAATCTAAATAAATTATTATTTTATAATAATATAATAATAAAAACAATTATTTTTTATTATTAAAATGTGAAAAATCTTTGTTCCAACATAAAACACTTCTCAAGTTTTCGCATGTTTTACCACATTTTTATACCAATTATATAATAACCGAAAAGAATCATTTAACATTAGTTTTTCTATTGATAATAAGCCATAAAATTAAATAGGTCCACTTTAGAAATAAAAGAATAAAATTGAAAGAGTAGTTTTCAAAATATATATATATATATATATATATATATATATATATATATATCAAACAAAAATATAGTTTTCTAAGTTTACTCCAACTCTATCAACTAAAGTAGATTTAGAAATATCAAGGATCAACATTTATAAAGACATTAAATCGAATGTACCAAGGGTTCTAGGCACCCGTCAGAAAACGAGAAATTCGCTGACGGTATCTTTAAAGAGATTCAGGACCAAACTTTAACCGGTGTCAGAGAAAAAACTTCAGTATAATCAACCACTCCAACTTTAAATAAACAATTATTCATGTATCTTCAAATCTCATTAACCAACACAATCCAAACATTACCTATAATAAGATTAACTGAAGCAGACACATCCAAAATCTTGAAATGTTCGAAATAAAATTCAAGATCAATAAGATCGACCAAACTCACTCCTATCCAATCATAACAAAGATTTCAAATTAACCAAACAACTCTTGCATCCGAAAAACAAATGATTTGACGTATCACTTAACCTAAACTACCATAAAATAATAATTTCTATATCAAACTTATTGCAACAGAAATAGAAAACTTGTAGTAACATATTACAAGATTATCATCTTAATTATTTATTTTTGCATTGATTATTAAATAATTAATAGGATGCATATCCTTTCTTTAACTTTTTAAATTCTTTTAAAATTTTAGCCATTTTTCTCTGTGGGATCTCCCTGTATTTACTAAAACTTTGGATACAAAATAAGTAAGAGTAGGACTCATTTTTGGATGCATTATTTTATAAAGTTGTTCCAGCACAGGTGAAAGGAAAAACCTAGAAAGTTGTTCCAGCACAGGTGAAAGGAAAAACCTAGAAAATATATAATAATGCAGATGTGTAAAACACTAAAGTAGACAATGTGACAAAAGCCTAATAATGCAATGTTTATTTATTAATTAGGTATAGAAACTAATTGGCATATACCTGGTGGTGTCCATTGCTTTCATATGTTTCTTTTTGTGTTTAATATTCCTACCTGCCAGGAAGTGAAATTGAGTACAGATCAGACTCACTTCCACTATGGTAATGAATTCTCTTTATATCTCTAAGGTATATGTACCAAAATTTTGGCTTCTTCACACTCGTTTTCTCAATGTACTCCATGTATAAGATTCCCAATCCACGTAGTTTTATGTCATGTAACTTATTATAAAATTTGGTTAGGATTCTCTAAGGTAAGGTGCTTTATCAGGTCTTGTGCCATATGACTACCATAGTTTCCTTTGAAAAAATAAATAAAAGTGTATCTATATAATGTATAAATAGTAATTTTTTGTGTCTCAATCGTTCATTCTTTGCGATCTTTTTTGTACTCGTTCTCTTGTACGTGTTCGGAAGTGGTCCGGCAAAAAGTTTTCCATTAATAAAATAAGTGTTCTATATTAGAGTGAATAATATATTGATAAAATTGTATCCTACTCTTCTATAATCATATTTATTTACAGTGTTTATAATGAACTATTTTGTCTATAGATCGTATTTAATGCATATATTTATTAAAATAACATTATCGAATTTATCGTTTGTTACAATTTTTTTTAACATATTATTCAATTTATTGTGTATCTTTTTATATTATTTTAATATATTGAATTTATCCCATTATTCGACTTCCAATTCCGAGTAATGTGATTCTATCTGCTTTCTCGTATTTTAACTCTTAATATATTGATCTTAATTTATTGATTTAAATGCCAGTAACAGGTTTTTTTATAATTAATCAATTATATATATATATATATATATATATATATATATATATATATATATATATATATATATATATATATATATATTACCTCTACTCCTATGTACAAGAAAAAAAATACGTAATTTATTAAGATAAAAAAAATTGAAGTCGTGAATTTTATGTAGGGGAAATATTTACGACCATGTGTGTATTATTTTTTATAATAAAAAGTAAAAATATAATTGCAAATTAATTACTATAATAAAATTAATTAAAAAATACTAAAATTAATAAAGTTATAAAAAAAATTATGCATAAAAAATAATTTTAAAAATAATGATTTATTAATTTCTGTCATGTTATAATTTTACAATAGAAAAATACTTATTAAATTTCATTAAAATAAAAGAAAAGTTATAATATATATATATATATAATTAGTTATAAAAATATTTTAATTTTAATTTAAAAATCATATTTATAATTATATGATAAAAATATTTTACCTAGTCATGCACGAATGAAATCCCTAATATGAATGGATACTAATACATATTAGATCCCTCAAAGTAAAATCTCTTTTGTTTAAAGAAACAACTCAAGTCAACTCCCAATAAAGAGAGATGAGTCACAGATGCACAAACTTAAAACCAATTTTTTCCTAACCAGAGTCTTTCATAAATTGCTTTCAATTAAAAACAAATCAAAGATCCTAAATATAAAATGAAGATGATAGACTTAGCTTGCAGGCAAGTTATAAATTTAGAACAATGTCTTTGAATATCTACTCTCAAGTGTGACCAATAAAATTTACTTTTCAAAATGGCTAGAGTTTGATCAACTCCATGATATCCCATGAGACCTTTTATGACTCTCTTTCATAAAAAAGCTTTCTGATGGATCCTTCAGGTATGCAAAGTTTTCCTTTATTAAAAATATACCCTTCATAAATGTATAACACATCAAAAGGCTTCTTGAGACATTGTCCATTATGTTATCAAATCCTAGAATTTGTGAGCCCAAGGTGTTAAGTGATGAACTTTTTTACGACAAGTGTATCACGTCAAAAGTAATAATTTGTCCCTAAGGAAGGATATCAAACCCACGAGAGACAATTGAATTATCAAGTATAAGATTCACTAAATAGAAGACCAAATAATAAAGTTTGTTGGGAGTTTGTTATAATGATTGCAAAAAATTCTAAAGTAAGTTAAAAAGTTTGTTGGTTCAATTGGGAAAATTGGGATTGAGGTTCATCCTTCTTACTATTTTTTATTTTGAAAAACATAGTAATATTTTATCCTTTGATGTTGATGCACATATAAAAGTCATTTATATCGATACCACATATATAAAATTATTAAGAGAGTCTCCTAAATATCGATTCCTCAAATATTTAGAAAAAATCCTTAGCATTACAATTAGATGTTGATGGCAATTAACATTTCAAATATATTTCTAGCATTCAAATATGTTAAGCATTGTCATTTGGGTCAGAAACTTAGACATACTTTTCAGTCAAATCTAAGGATCTTGATCATGGTAAACAAGCTTTACAAATAACATGACAATATCAATCATCAATCAAAACAAAATATTATATTTAAATATCACTTCAATACATATGAGTTTGAACAAATTACTCACAATCCCAAAGGGTAGAACTTGAAGCTTTGATGTCTACAAATCCATGAAGATTGCTTGAAGACAAGATGGCTGCTTGTGGGCATGGGTTCTGGGTAGATTAGAATTTTCAATCCACTCTTAGCTTAATCCAAAACTGAATCAATCAAGTTCTTTAAAAAAAGAAAAATGTTTTTCTAAGTAGTTTAAAACAACATGTTGTTATGTTGTTTCAATCGGTTGTTTTATACTTGGTGGTTTTGGAAAGGATTTGAAAAAAGTTGAAATTGACTGACCTCACAGTCAAGGTTAATTCAATCGGTTGAATCGAGCTTTCAATCGATTGCTTTTTTAAAAATCTTAAAAAAAAATTGGTTAGGTCTGGTAAAATTGTTTTCGATGATTTAAAACTGTTTTGGCCCCTGATTGAAAGTCTAAAACAACTATTTTTTAGGCTATATAACTGGTGTTTACATCTCTAAAAGTAAGAGAGATCAGATTACCAAAAAGATTAAAAGTTTTCAAGATTCCAAGATTGCTTTAGGCTTTGCTTTGTTAAGAGTGGAATAGGAACTGTTGTAATACTTTTGTATCAGGTGTGATCTTTCCTCTTCTTACATGTATTTCATTTCATATCTGTTAAACTTGTAAGGTACTGGTGTCTACAGTTAGAGGGTGTTCTGACTTGTAGTGTTTGTGTTTCAAAGAGGGTGAGTGTTCTTGAAGGGTTCAAGATCACCTCTTTGGTGTTTGTGTTGTGTAATCTGTTGTTGATTACCTAGTGGAATACCCAGGGGTTTCTGGGGACTGGATGTAGCTCAGGTTAAGAGTGAACCAGTATAAACATTGTGTGTGAATCTTTTTATCCCTCACTGCTTTAAAACTATTTGATGTGTTTTTGTAAATTTCTCATAAAAATAATTACTTGATTCGCATAAACAATCGATTGATTTTCTGGAATCAATTTAAAACAGTTTTGTTTCTTCGCTGATATGATTGCTTCTTCTGTGATTTTGCATTAATCTTCATTCTTGTCCAGTATTTTCGAAAATCTTTCATTAAACAATTCACCCCCCCCCCCCTCTTGTCTAAAGTCTTTAATTCTAACACCCTTTTTTATCTTGTATATTCTTCTTTTTCCCTTTTATCTCCATTCTTCCCACGAATCATCAAGTTAACACAAATTTGGTAATAAATCGTTCTTATTCATATTATAATCACAAAATGTGTAAAAATATTTAAATTCATAAATTAGGGGTTATATTATAGTTATTTTATCAATTAATATAAGTGCTTGTATTTTAATATGAAATATTACTGAAATATGACACTTATCATTAAGCAAAGCATGGTGTCAAGACAAAGCATAATATACCACGTTACTCACTCCCTTCTTGTTTTTTATAACATCAGGGAATTGTTCTAGATACTCTACCCATTTTGCATGCCTCTTATTCAACTTTCCCTGCCTCCTTATGTACTTATGTGACTCCTGATTTGTATGAATGAAAAATTATTTGGTCACTAAGTAATGTTCCCATGTTTGGAGGGCCCAGATGAGAGCATAAAACTCTTTATCATAGGTGGGATAATTCAAGACGGGTCCTTTAATTTTTTTCATTAAAATAAGGAATAGGATTACCACCTTGAATTAGCACAACATATATGCCCACACCAAAAGCATCACACTCTATCTCAAAAGTTTTGGTAAAGTCAGGTAGAGCTAGAATGGGTTTGTGTTCTAATTTATGTTTTAAAATTTCCAAGGCCTTTTCGTGTTTTTCACCCCAAATAAAAGCTACATCCTTCTTGATACAACCCAAATAGCCAAGAATGACCAAGGACACAAGATAAACTTCACAATTTGATAATTCATCTGAGCATCCCCACTAAATGTCGGAAGGGCCTCAACAGAAGAAGAATTGGGCATAACCAAAGCATCAGATGTTCTTTCTTTTGGTCTTCTTACAAGACAAAATGTTTTTAAATAAATTGGGCTCACTTTAGGGCTCCAAATAGAAGAATAAGCTAGAGTAGGTTTAAATAGGAGTGTACTTAGCAAAATGGGTTGTTCCAAGCCCACTTTTCATGACACATGCACCTAAAATTAGGGCTTTTTAACCTAACTTCTAGAAGTTATGCCTAAGGTGAGGTTTTGACCATGGTCAACACCCTAGGAAATCCCTCACTACTTCCTATATAAAGAGTGCCTTCCTCCATGTATTGACACATTGAATTTGATTATAGAAAAGAAACTTTGCTTGGGTGATTAGTGAGCTTTGTCTCCTAAAGTTCTTGGGTCTTATCTTAAGAGTAGTGCACCTCAAGTGGCGACTCCTCACCACTCATCTTGGAACCATCCACCATTCCAAGTGGCGTGACACCCCCATAGTCATCTCTTCCATAAGCTTTCTTTCTCTTAATCCTTTCCTATTTTTCTGTATTCCATTATGCCATTTCTCTTTCACTATTTTCTTATCCTTGTCTTTTTCCTTTATTATTGTTTTCATCTTGCTTTGTTCCATTTTATGTTCTTTATTTTCGCAAGTCTTCATCATCATCTTCACCATATATTGTGCTTTTCTCTTTGTCCTATAGAAGTGAACATTCACATTTACTTAACCACTTGGTTAAGTTCGTTTCCAGTGGGGATCTTCTTTAGGTTCTCACCATAATTGTTAATATCAAAACTCATAAACAAAAGTGAAACCTCTAAAATGTGTCAATTTAAAATCAACTCACATAACTTCTTAACAAGTTTATTAATAGGCACAACTATAGTAAATAATTCTTGAACGAATCTTCCATAAAACCAATCTAACCCATGGAAGTTGCGGACTTCTCCTACTATTTTAGGGGTGGACCATTCTTGGATAACCTTTATTTTCTCTGAGTCTTCATGTACACCTTCTTTCCCATCAGAAGGTTTCCTTCACAAAGGTTAATTTTAAGTCTTTGAAACTTTATCTTAACTAGGCGAAGATATAGAGGCATCTGAGCTTCCACTATCATGATCTTTTATAACCATAAATCTTTTGCAGGGACACTTAGAAACATGGTATACCTTTAATGACAATGGAAACATTGAACATCTCGTGTTCTGGATTCTTTAGAGGAACGATTAGAATGGAAACTTAAAAAAAAAACACTAGAATAAATAGAATAAAAAAACTAAGAATAGTTCTGGAAACATAGATTCAAGAATTTATTTAAATTTTTATAGATTGAATTTTTCTCCCAAACTTTTACTACCGATTTATAACACAATTGGTAATATTCTCACAAAAGTTTATCTCAAAATAGTAAAGACTCTTAAGCGAGTTTTTTAAGCAGACTAGACGTAACCCTAGTCTGGACGTAACACTAGTGCAGATAAGTTAAACAAATGCGGCTATTTTAAATTTACAAATGCGGTCATAGAACCGCATTTGATCAACACGCATTTGTAAATCTGGAATTTACAAATGCGGTCCTATGACCGCATTCATGAATCACATTTACAAATGCGGTTACCTAAAACAACCGCATTTGTATATTATTCTGAATTAGGGGTTTGGGGTTTAGGATTTATGAATGCGGTCTTGGTAAACATCGCATTCATAAATCACTATTTACAAATGCGGTCATTTACCAAGACCGCATTTGTAAATACTGAATTCCCATTTACAAATGCGGTCATTTACTAAGACCGCATTTGTAAATGCGAATTCACTATTTACAAATGCGGTCTTGGTAAATGACCGCATTTGTAAATAGTGCTTTTTTTTTGGTACATCCTGTTTTGTGCAGAAACCATATATTTAAATAACCTGCATAATGATTAAACCCAGCCAGACAAATACAAAAATGTAGTAACCAATTGAAATCATCAAAATGTACATTTACAAGTGATCAAATTACATATAATAAAATCACTAATATTGTTTACTTATGCTAGAGTTATAAAAATTAATGAAGTATGTGGACCAAGAATCTCTAACATATGAAATGCCTTCCTCACTCATTGGTGTTTCTTCTGTGAATAACTGCATTGCAAAGTTGACATAAATTAGTTTCTAGATATATATATGTTCAAGAATTATAAAAATGATTTAACATATACCTCCTTCCAACCAGTTTTAACACCTAGTCTTATAATGGTAATCATCCATTGCATAATGTAATAGCCACACTCATAGCTTCCTGGTTGTTTATTACACTATATAATTCAATAAAAAGTAATATGTTAGTATATTGATAAACAATGATAATAGAGAAAGAAAAAAATTACAAACCTTTACTCTTATGTAGTTCAAATTATTTGAACTGGATCGACCTTTTAGGATGTTATATCCACGCCATGAACTGGTTAATACAAAAAACCTCGTTAGTAGATGGTTAATTAGTAACATATACAAAGTTAAGTTTATACTATACTTACGTATCAATGATATCCTTAAATTTTGTGGGCATCTTCTTGTGTAGGGAACAGAACCACACAGCAGTCTTATCAACCATTGATAAGACAAGTAACTGCCAATGATGCCTATATGATCATTGAAAAGAGTTAGTAAATATTTAAAACATGAAATAATAATAATTGATGACATATAATTAAACTTACTCATTAATGTAAGGGCATAAATAAATTTGTTTTCCCTCTTTTTCCAGGATGTTAGTGATGTATGCTTGAGTCTCAGTTGAGTTTGGTCCAACGGGATTAGTATATGCAGGATCTACGAATCCATACATATTTTCCTTCCCCTCAGTGATACAGACTCTATGCAAAAACCTACAAGTTTTTAGTTAAAGCATAATCAATAATAATTTAACATAAAGTAAATTGAATAATAGGTAAAGATACTTACATCATAAAAAATTGAATTATACTTATATTGAGCTCCTGTTTCCCAGATATAAATTCTGATAAATCTGTGTTGTAAATCATCAGTGGCAGTTCAGTGTTGATTTGAAAAAATGTATTATCCCACGGAACTGGAAAAGGATCATTGCCAATCTGACTAGCAATGAGACGTAGGGAAGCCATAGGATCGTCAACTGGAACCTCACGCTTCTTTTTCGGACTTGGTGGCTGAAAAGGTTCCTACAAGATAAACAACATTTGTATTAAATTATATGTAATATATAAATATAAATAAAAATAATATAATGAAACGAAATTATTACATGAGGTTCGGGCATAGATCGAATGAGCTCTCTGGGCCAGGCAACGAATGTCTGAAATGCATCGGCCACAGTGGTTACCTCATCTGAAGGTAGTGGAACACGAGCATCAGGAAATCGTACTTTTTCAACTGTTACCTTCGCCACATCAGGGGAGAGAGGAACGTTATGTAAGGTGGTGGCGTTTTTATAGACTTTTCCAAGTGCCACCACCCGAGGAAGTTTGCCGCCCACTACCAGTAGCTCACAATCCTCTGTCTGCCCATTGATATCATCCCCTGATGTTGGAGGAGCCGCACAACTCCCCTTTGTGCTCTTGAGAGTGGGACTAACAAGGGGTTCAATCGGCTCAGCACAAACTTGTTGCGATAGAAACTCTTGTCGCATTCGATCATTCTCCTTTTTCATCTCCAGCCACATCAAATCAGTCTCCTTTCTCATCTCCTCCATTATTTCTTCACGTAACTTAGTCTTCATTTGAGTTTCCTTCTTGGAGGAGGAGGATGGCTGTCGTTCTGAAACTCCAAAATAAAGTTTAATTCCGACCCCTTGTCCAGCGGCACGAACACGACCAGAGTGTTCAGGTCGTCCAATTGCTTCAACCAGGATATCGTGACGACCTTCAGCAACAAATGTACCGTCGGATTCCAAGGAATCCTGCAAGAGTACACAAAAATCATATTTTCAATCATTAATATAATTAATGCTTTAAAAAAATTGAAAATAACAAAAATAACTTACAATTTTTTCGATTATAACCCCGGATTGCTCGGAACTTGGTGCACCCGACTTTTTAATTCGGGCCCTCTTCCATTTTTCATGGCGAAAAGGTGGTGGAGGAGAAGTGACCCCTGTTTCCACATTCTCAGAATACGTCCCCTGTTGAGATTTCTCCTTTTCCACCATCAGTGTTTGCTCCAGTTTTCTATACCCCGAACGAGACATAACGTGCGGGGTAAGATTCTTCAAAGCTATCTCTTGAGCTTTCTTCCGACGATCCTGTCATAATTGAAATAAACAAACTGAAGTAAATAAGATAAACTTATTAATGTTATATAAACAAAAAAGTTACTTCACTTACCATCCAAGCCTCATTTTCACGGCTTTCTCTAAAAAGACGCCATGTCTCTTCATCAATATGTTGGTACTTTAAACATGGATTTTCGTCTTTAAGGTCGCCAAAAATGTATCTCGAAGTCAGTCTTGACTTAAAGGTACGAAATTTAAGTGCGATATTGGATAATATCTTTGATCGAAGCGGTTCCGCATCAGGAATGTCAAAGTTTGCCTAGAAAATAACATCATCAAATTAAAATTAATTAATCAATATTAAAAAGCATTATATGATAACAATAATAATGTAAAGCTTACCAGAACATCCTCCCATAGCATGTTCCGATCAACCACTGAAACCTCATCCCATGAATTAATCAAAATGGAGAGCCTCTCACGAGAAACAACTCCAAGATAGCTCATAAACTCATCTGCCTTAGGACCAAAAGCCACTCCAGTGTTGACGTCAATGTCAACATGTGTCTTCTCACCAGCAGCACGTCTCAATGCAAGACGCTTCAATCTAGTAGGTCCTCTACTGCCTCGTCCAGATCAAGGTCTGTCTGGAGTCTGGTCGTCATTCATGTCTCTGTTAAAAAAATTAGGTAACAAACATTAGTTAATGTGCATCGAATTAAAATCATATAAAAATAATACAAAAAATTCTAAATGTTTATTTACATGTTGCATGTGGGTTGAATGTTTATATGTAAATTCCTTCACTATGGTCTTTACGGGTTGCATGTACATCATCAAGTACATCGTCATCTTTATTAGTTATCATTGGTGTGAATGAACGAGTTTCGCCATATTCAATATCATCTATGGCTTCCCCTTGTTTTTTCCCGTGTAAAACGACATACCAATGTTCTGACGTAGGATCTTTCACATAGAAAACCTGAGATGCTTGTTGAACCATTATAAATGGCTCATCTCGATACCCTATCTTTCGAAAGTCCACTAGTGTGAATCCTGATTCATCAATTTTAACCCCACTTTTATTATCAACCCATTTACACTTGAAAACTGGAACGGAAAACTTAGTGTAGTCAATCTCCCATATCTCTTCTATAAACCCATAGTATGCCATTGATCCAAGTACTGGATTTGTATCTTTCGAAGTTGAAAACTGCATTGACTCGGCTTCAAGAGTAACACCAGAATTTTGAACTGTACTCTTTTCATCCAGGGACTTCGTGTAAAATATACAATTATTCACTTCGTACGCTGTACATGAAATGACATCAAACTTCAATCCAGCAGCCAACCAAGTCAAGGTCTCTGATGCCGTTGAATCCTTGAACACCTCATCTTTAAACCAAGGCATGAAAGTTCTATTATGTTCCATCAAGACCCATTTCTCTGCTTGTCTTGGGTTATTTGCCTTCACAATGGCTTTATGAGCTTCTATGTAAGGTACAACTTCATCTGTGTTATTCAATATGTACAAATGTGCTTGCAAGACTTCTGATCGAGATTTGCTTACAATATTCACACTACGTAAACATTTACTTGTAGAACGCCTGTGGTGCCATGAATTAGCTGAAACACCTATTGGATTTGCTTTTGTCATGTACTCTGAACAAAATTCAATACTTTCTTCAGCTATGTACCTTTCAATCATTGAAGCCTCTGGACGATAATGATTTTTCACATAACCTTTCAAAATTTTCATATACCGCTCAACAGGATACATCCATCTTAAGTACACTGGTCCACACAATCTAACCTCTCTTACCAGATGCACCACTAGATGAACCATGATGTCAAAAAAAGACGGAGGAAAAAACATTTCCAATTCACACAAGATAACAACAATTTCATTTTGAAGTTCATCTAGTTTTGAGGGATCAATGACTTTACAACAGATGGAAGAGAAGAATGAGCACAAACGGGTTATGGTGTGTCTAACATTTTTTGGTAAGATCCCACGGATAGCTACCGGCAACAACTGTTGTATCAAGATGTGACAATCATGAGACTTCAACCCAATTAACTTCAAATATTGCATTGACACTAGACTCTTCACATTTGAGGAATGTCCTTATGGCACTTTCACACCCTTTAGACATTGACAAAAACTAATTTTTTCATCTTTTGACATTGTGTAACAGGCTGGGGGCAAATATGTACGCTTACCCATTTGTATGGGTGCCAACTCGCCGCGTATGTTCATCTCAATCAAATCTAAACGAGCATTTAGACCATCCTTCGTCTTCCCGTTAATGTTAAGAAGTGTACCAATTAAGCTATCACACACATTCTTCTCAACATGCATTACATCTATACAATGTCTGACTTCTAACCTCGACCAGTACGGAAGATCAAAGAAGATTGATTTCTTCTTCCAAATATTTGTCACAGATGACTTTTTTTTGGACTTGCCGAAGGTGTGGTCTATGTTATTTACCTTTTCGTAAACCTCAACACCGGTTAATGGAGTTGGTGGACCACTACCCTCTTGGTGTCCATTAAAGGCTTTTTTCAACCTCCGGTAAGGATGATGACTTCTAAGAAACCTCCGATGCCGAAGATATACTGTTTTCCTTCCATGTTTCAATTGTTGAGAAGTAGTGTCTTCTTCGCATATTGGACACGCTTTGTGACCCTTAACACTATAACCTGATAAGTTACCATATGCCGGAAAGTCATTGATGGTGCAAAATAACATGGCATGAAGCTTGAAAGTTTCATTAGCAAATCCGTCAAATACTTCGACACCCTGGTCCCACATTAACTTCAAATCTTCAATTAGGGGACTTAGATAAACATCAATATCATTCCCTGGTTGTTTCGGACCGGATATCATCATAGACAACATCATGTATTTTCGCTTCATGCACAATCCAGGAGGTAAGTTGTAAATAACTAGTAATACAGGCCATGAACTGTGATTTGTACTCATATTACCAAACGGATTCATTCCGTCTGTAGCTAAACCAAGTCGGATATTTCTTGATTCTTTACCAAATTCTGGAAAGTCATCATCAAATTTCTTCCATTGAATAGAATCAGCTGGATGTCGGTACATGCCATCGCATTTCCTCTCATCTGCATGCTATCTAAGATTCTTAGCATCGTCTGGGTTTGCAAACAAACGCTTCATCCTTGGAATGATGGGAAGATACCACATAACCTTCATTGGGGGTCCATGCTTTTCCATGTCATCAATAGAATCATCATCTTTTTGTTTCAACTTATAACGTGATAACCCACACCTCGGACAACTTTTCAACAATTCAAAATCTTTCCGGTATAATATACAATCATTAGGACATGCATGTATCTTTTTGTACTCCATACCCATTGGACAAAGAATCTTTTTTGCCTCGTAATTACGATTAGGTAGACTATTTCCCTCTGGAAGCATATCCTTCAACAGCTGGAGCAATTCCGTGAAGATTTTATCAGTCCATCCGTTTATTGCCTTCAAATTCATCAATCTTAACACCGCCGACAACCGTGTGAAGTTAGTTGATCCAGGATACAAAGGAGTCTCTGCATCTTTTGACATACTTTCATATCCAAGCGCTTTTGCAAAACACTCAGCTCCCACATCACGAATCATGTCCTCCAATCGATCATCATCTCCATCATCGTGTACTGCTTCATCCATGGTAGAACCCACATATTCTTCAGTTACGGAAACACGTGGTAAATTTAATAATTCACCATGCCATGTCCAAGTTGTATAAGATCGAAGAAACCCATCACATAGCAGGTGTTCCCTCATGATATTCACATCCAGTATCCTTCCATTCAAACAGTTAACGCACGGACACCTGATCTTTGCTCCATCATGACCACTAATAATCGCGTTACGCTGCGCAAATTGTATAAATTCCTCTACTCCCCTTTCGTACTCATCACTTATACGAACAGCATTAATCCAACTTCGATCCATTATATATTCTGGAATATAGTTAGGATTTTCTAATAATTAGTATTCTCTTCAATCTCACACATTTGCCGAGGGTCGAACACCCCCGGACTCAATCCAAACACGATATTTCTATTCTAAAAGTAACAATAACTAACATAACATAAAACTTTTATTAAAATGTAATTAACAACTAACTAAATATGTCACTTCTAAAATTAAAATTCTAGAACAAAGTTTAATACACTATAGAATTATAATTCCATAAAGATTAATATCATATTCATTTTTATTTAAGTAAAAGTAGTTTAAAGTGACAATTATAAAAAATAAATGATGCCAGGGAAAAAAAGAAAGATATGCAAAGAGAAAGTGCAAAAAATAAAAATAATTACATGCAGAATTAGTGTTGTATGCTCATATTCTAGTTATTTGTTATTTATTATATATACTATAAAAAAAATTATTAAATAAAAATTAAAGATAAAAAATAAAAAATTATTAAATAAAATTTAAAGATAAAAAATAAAAAATTACTAAATCAAAATTAAAGATAAAAAATAAAAAACAAAAATAGAATTTATATATAATATAAATTTAAGAAAATAGAAATTATATAATACAAAAATTCAAAATACACACAAATATATAAATTATTAGTTATTAGTTATACATTCCAAGTTGTATTAGTTATTAATTAAATATATATTATAATACAGAAAAATAAAAATTCAAAATATTAAATATGAATTCAAAATTTTAAATATAAATTCAAAATATTAAATAAATACAACACCAACCTTTAGGTTGATGGTGATCGGAGACGAAGACGAAGGCGTAGGCGAAGGCGGTGGCGGAGCAGAAAAAACCAGCGAACCCAATAGAACAGTAACCACCTATATGCAGAAAACGAGTAAGGAAACGAAATTGTAATTCAATTCAGAATGAATTACAAATGCGGTCTTTACTATGACCGCAGTTGTAATTCATTTTAATTGATTTACAAATGCGGTCTTACCCTAGAACCGCATTTGTAAATCAATTTAATTACAAAAATGCCACCGCGTTTTTTACAAATGCGTTTAAACGCAAAGCCGCACTAAATAAATGGTCGTTGTTTTCAAATTTTGTACTAGTGTAACCCTAGTGTTTGCGGTGAACCAGTATAATATGCGATTGATAATATGTGATTGATTGTGTGTTTGATAAAATTGAATTGAGTTTGGGTTCTATTCAAACCGCCCTTCCCTTCTAGAGTCAATTGTACCTACACAAACTATTTTTAGGTTTTCATCTGTTAAACTTACAAATACATTTTATATAACTCTCCTTTTTGAAACATTTACGAAGATAATTTTTGAATGAAACTTTTGTGAAAAAACATTATACTTTTGAGAGAGTTATAATTCTGAGATCAAAATTGTGCTCTCAAGAATTCTTTGAAAGTCTTGGAGAACATCTTCGTTATTTTAAGGGTTGTGCACCTTATTTGTTTCTCGATTTGATTGTAATCAAGAAAATAAGGTGAAATATTTTCATTGTTATTTGTTTGGGTAGATTACGAGTTGTATTGGTAAATAGGGTGTTCAGTTTTAATAATTAAATAGGGTTTTATATGGTCTTTTAAAATATGTTCTTGTAGAGTGTAAGAAGTAGGTTATTGATAAACTAGTAATTTGAATTTTGATGTGTTTAGTGTGAGCTTAGCTAGTATGGTTGAGCAACTAGCTGTAGTTCTTTAACGAGAGTGAACTAGTATAATATTCAATCTAGAGGTTATAGTATTTTTTGCCATGCAATCATTTTGAGCCTTTTAGTTTTTAGTTTTAAACTAGTCAATCCAAGGTTTTTCAACAAGTTCATTATTTATGACTTGCTTAGGCTAGAAAAATACAAGAGTGAAACTCAACTGACTTCAGCAGACTCAAAATCTTATCATCTTGGGTCAACCTTTAGTTGTACAAATGTATATAGTAGATTAGATTTTGTTTGAGTTTGTATTTGTCA
This sequence comes from Phaseolus vulgaris, assembly GCF_000499845.2. Lineage (NCBI taxonomy): Eukaryota > Viridiplantae > Streptophyta > Magnoliopsida > Fabales > Fabaceae > Phaseolus > Phaseolus vulgaris. Next base: position 44,830,624 of record NC_023752.2, read on the forward strand.
AATAATTTGGGCCAAGTAACATTGGTTTTTGGGCTTGTGTTTTTGGTCCATAATAGACTAGGGTTTATAATTACGGTTTCAATTGGGCTTCCAAAGGTCCAAGAGAAATCCTATGTCGTTCATGAAGGAAAAGAGTGTGACATTAGGGTTAGTAAGTGTAAATTACACACCTTGATCACAAGGAAGGCATGACACACTTGGCAACAAAGTTTGAAGCCTTTAAAACTTTAATTTTCCCTCTCATTTCTTCACTCTTTGGCCGAGTTTCTAGGCTATAAATAAGTGTAATACCCCCATGTAGTTTTTAACTTATGAATGAGAATGTTATGCTGCCCAATTTTGGCCCTACAATTGTTCTTGAATCCTCTTTAGGTTAGTCTTCTTAAAAGTTTAACTTAGACTCCTTCCTAGTGAGTTGACCTCACCTCTCACTTAGCACCTTCACCTTCTTCCACTTCCTTGCACCAAAACTCTTCTTATCTTTTTCTAAGGTTCCACAACTCATATCTCTTCCAATCTCCATCCAAAAATAACAAATAGAGAAAATGCAAGAAGATGGAGGCTATCAACAAGAAGTTTTAAGATAGAAAAAAAATCATACTTTACATAATAAAATTAGATAACTAAGAATGGAAGAGAAGAGAAGAGACACTGGGAATTTGCTTATTTATGAATAAAGTGAAGTCACTAAAAGATAAAACATTCATTTGCAAAGATATTTTTATTTTCCCTTTTTTTATTTTATTTTACTTAAATATTTGGACAATTAATCTTGACCTAATTTGTTTTAAATTAGTAAATGGCACCCACCATATTATGAGCCTAGAACTTTTAATTATTTGATTAATAACCTATTTATAAATATAAAATCATTGATTACGACAAAACTATAATTATTAAAAATATTTCAAGGATTAAATTATGAGACCAAAACCCTTAATTATTTGATTAATTACCTATTTATATATATAAAAATAATTAATTAGGACAAAATTGTAATTCTTAAAAATATTCAAGAATTAAATTTTAAATAATAAAAATTATTAAAGATCAATTTGAAATTATTGAAAATATTCAAAAGCCAATTTGCAGGTTCAAGAAATATTTAGCGGTTAACATATTTTTGGAGTTAATAAGAAAACACTCCATATAAAATAATTTTTCATGTCAAGAAAAAGTTAAATATAACAAGTAATAATTAATATTACTTGCTATGTTGCTATATTATGTACATAAAAAATAAAATTAAGGTGTTACAATCATTACGCAATTGGGAATTTTAAGTAATCATGTTAAGATTTTCATTACTTGAATTAGGAAGTTGATATATTGACACCATCTACAGTGAATACATACACTTAACATCCTAAAAAATTAATATTTTATTTTATTTTTAATTTAAAATATTATTATATTATTAAAAAGAGTTGTGATGTGAGTTAATTTTCGGATTGTTCATTTAGGTGACACTTTAGATTTATGATTGAGATTTTAAGACAATTAAAGAGTGAAAACCTAAGGAAAATCCCCACTGGACATTAACTTAACCAAGTGGTTAAGTAGATGTGAAGGTTCATTTCACAAAGGCAAAAGAAAAAGACAATTATAAGGTGATGATGATGACAAGAATATGGTGCAAAATTTAAGCATGGAAAGTAATGACAAAAACAATGACCGAATGAACAAAAGGAAACCAAAAGAAGAACATATTTATGAATTAAGTGGAATGACAATGGAAGGAAAAGATGAAGGAAAAGGAAGCTTATGAGAAATGGAGTTTGAGATGATGAGCACGCCACTTGGATGATGAAATTACTCCAAGATAAGTGTTGGAAGCCACCACTTGAGAGCTCTAAAATTCTCACAAGATAAGACTAAAGACTAAGAGGAACAAGCCTCACTAGCATCTAACACAAAATGTGCAGATTCACTTTTTTCTATTTCATTCAACCTGTGAAATAGACTAGGTAGGCCTCCTATTTATAGGTTAAGGAGCCTTGAAGAACAAGCTAAAGGGGTAGGATGGGAAAAGGGAAAAATGGGCAGCCTTAGATCCTAGGCTTGTCCTTCCAAAAACTAGGTCAAAATGCCTTCCAAAAGGGTTAGGAACAAGCTAAAATGCTACCCACACCCCCTATTATGCTAAAGGTACCTTATTCTAGCCTATCTTTGCTATTTGGACCCTTAAAGTGAGCCCAAATTATTTACAAACATATTCTATTTTTTTAAGAAGACCAAAAGGAAGAACTTCTGATATTTTGGTTTATAGCTTCTTCTTCTTTTTCTGATTCTTTCTCGAGACTTGGTGGAGTCTGGCTTTGTATCTTGAGATGACTGACCCTTTTGGGAAGTGCTTGTTGTGTCCTTAGTCATCTGTCGGTTTGTATCATGCTCCCCATGTTCGAAAGAATTCGTCCTCGAATTTAGAACTCCTGCAAATTACATTGTGAGTTTGTTCACATGATTTGTATATGGTAGCTGTGAAGCACACTTATGTTCATTAAGCTTAGGGAGATTACATGGTTGAATTCTAGCTACAAACCATGTTTGAAAAGAATATTTGGGGATGAAATGATTTTGGGAGAATCCTCTTAGAAGGTGATAACCTTTAGGAGGTTTTTGAATATCATCCATAAACTTCTTAATCAAATATGTCAAGTATTTCGAATGTTTACGTAATGAAAAAGACAAGGAAGAAAAACACCTTTGAGGTGAAGTGATGATACCCGTGTTATCTTGTCCTTCATTTTCACTTTTGGTTTTTGTTTTAATTTGGTCTTGATTTACTTCTTGTAACATTGTGGTTCTTTTATTTGGACAATTGACAACTATATGCCCAAAACCTAAACATTTAAAACATTTTGTGCTTGAAGTTTCGGTGGATGACTTAGGGATAGAGGTAGAAGGATTGTGTTTAGAAACTTTTTTGTGAGAAGTGGTTTCTTTTGAGAAATTGGAAGGAGAAGTTTTTGTAGAATTTTTGTTTGTATCCTTCCATGAAGATTTGTAGAAGCCATCATTATGAGTATTTTTGAAAGTTGTTTTCTTCAAAAGTTGTGATTCCACCTTGATGGCTAGGTGAACCACTTTCTTTTAAGAAGACTACTCATATAATTCTATAATATCTTGAATTTCTCTCCTCAAACCACTTACAAACCTAGCTATCTTTGACTCTTCATTATCATGTATATTAATTTTAGTCAAAGTTGTTTCTAAGTCTTTAAAGTATTCCTCTACCGTCCTAGGTTCTTGGTGAAGCCGTTGGAGTTTCAACAAGAGTTCTTTCCTATAAGGAGGAGGAACAAACCGCGCACGCATACATTCTTTCAAATCATTCCAAGATACCACAATTGGCCTCTTGTTTAGCTCAATGTCCATTACAATTTGTTGCCACCATTGGTTGGCATAGTAAAAAAAACTAAGGAAGCTAACCTAACCTTTTGGTCTTTGATGACCTTTTAGACATTAAAGAGATGATCAACTTTAGCTTCTCTAAATACAAAGTAGGGTCATTGGACCCACTAAAACTAGGTAACTTTACAAAATCAAAAGAATGTTGTGGTTGGTGGTGGTGTTGATGGTTCCGTTTTGCAAAAGTGTGCACTCGCCAATCATGTTCTTGACTCCCATAGTTCATGGATGTTCTAGGTGCTTTTGGCGGCTCCAATCTCCTTTCTTGAATTTTCCTCGCTTGAGCTTCTTGTAGTCTTTGCAATCTTTTCGCTAGTTGGCTTATTTTCTCGTCTTTGTGGACAAGTCGCTTTTTGACCTCCACAAGTTCTCCCAAAAGGTGGGCTTTGTGATATGATTGCGGTTTTAAAGGTTCATCTAAAGACAAATGACCCATAATTTTTGCACAAAGGAACAAACAATTAGTGAATAAAATTTAAACACTCCTTACGTTTGCGTCACTTTTGGTGAAATTCAAGAAGAGAACACTCAAAGCACTTCAAAGAAAATTTTCTTTCCTTAACCAAGGTCTTTCTTGAGGTTGAAAACTCTCAAATGAAAGAGGTCAAAGCCTTCAACACTTGATCTTAGAGGAAACCAACACAAAACTTAAGGAAAAGAAATAAGAGACAAACAAGAAAAGTTAAAACAAATTTGAGAAAGAGATTATGACAAAACTTGAAGAAAGACAGTCAAGAAAAAGGCACACAAAAAGGACTCAAGATACTTACTAAACTTTTAACAATGAAACTTTTTCTTTGGAAATTGCAAAAGCAAAAGGATAAAAATTCCACAATGGTTGAAATCAATTTGCCAATCAAGTTGAATCCAAATTTGGAAAATGTTTATTTTTAGTAGTTGATACCACAAATTTGCGTTTTCACTTTTTTTTTATACTAGTTTTTTGAATTATAGAAATGAAATGTCCATAGTTTTAATCATGCATAATTTCCAATAACTCCAATTTTCACAAATATTTTGAGATTCAATATAATTGAACACTTGAAATCTTTTGTTTGGAACTTTAAATCTACTTCTACTTCTACTAAAACAAGTTTCTAATTACTTCTCAAACTTTCAAAATTAAAAGCAAAGTAAATAGAATCAAAGTAACGACCCCTAGAACACTAGTGATCATATGACTCAAAGCAAAAAGGCAAGAACACAATAAGACCCAACAAATAACAATCAAAAAACGAAACAAGGCTATGGAAAATAAAATGGCCGAATGAAAAATTGCAAGAAAATATAGGGCTGAAAATTTAAATTGCAAGAATGTAAAGAAAATAATTAGAGGTACTTGAATTTAAAGAGAAGAATTAAAGGTACTTGAATTTAAACACAAGAAATTAAAGGTGCTTGAATGTAAAGACAAGAAATTAAAGGTGCTTAAATGTTAAGAATGTAAAGTGTCAATCAACTCAAAGTAAAATAAGCTCAAGAACCTAAGCTCTAATAAACACATGATGTTAGTTGATTTTAGGATTGTTCATTTAGGTGACACTTTAGATTTATGATTGAGATTTTAAGACAATTAAAGAATGAAAACCCAAGGAAAATCCCCATTGGACATTAACTTAACCAAGTGGTTAAGTAGATGTGAAGGTTCATTTCACAATGGCAAAAGACAATTATAAGGTGATGATGATGACAAGAATATGGTGCAAAATTTAAGCATGGAAATTAATGACAAAAACAATGACCGAATGAACAAAAGGAAACCAAAAGAAGAACATATTTATGGATTAAATGGAATGACAATGGAAGGAAAAGATGAAGGAAAATGAAGCTTATGAGAAATGGAGTTTGAGATGATGAGCACGCCACTAGAATGATGAAATTACTCCAAGATAAGTTTTGGAAGCCACCACTTGAGAGCTCTCAAATTCTCACAAGATAAGACTAAAGACTGAGAGGAACAAGCCTCACTAGCATCTCACACAAAATGTGCAGAGTAACTTTACTTCTCAAAATTCAACTTGTAAATACACTTAGTTGGCCTCTTATTTATAGGTCAAGGAGCCTTGGAGAACAAGCTAAAGGGGTAGGATGGGAAAAGGGAAAAAATGGGCAGCTTTTGGGTTTGACTAAGTCAAACCCGCATCCTAGGCTTGTCCTTCTAGAAACTAGGTCAAAATGCCTTCCAAAAGGACTAGGAACAAGCTAAAATGCTACCCACACCCCCTATTATGCTAAAGGTACCTTATTCTAGCCTATCTTTGCTATATGGACCCCTAAAGTGAGCCTAAATTATTTACAAACATATTCTATTTTTTTAAGAATACCAAAAGGAAGAACTTCTGATACTTTTGTTTATAGCTTCTTCTTCTTTTGCTAATTCTTTCTCAAGGCTTGGTGGGGTCTGGCTTTATATCTTGAGATAACTGACCCTTTTGGAAAGGTCTTGTTGTGTCCTTAGTCATCTGTCGGTTTGTATCAAGTTGTCTAGTGTTTTTTTTCTGTTTGGAGTTTTATTGAAATATATATCACTTGGTATGATTTTCTATACCTAACCATTGACTTACAATAAAATATATTTGTGATTTCTCTACCTTTTGCACATAGTAATTCAATACTAGTTATTCTTTTGTAAATATTGAACGTGACAACATTAGGGTCCTATGCACACATACCACTTTCATAATCAATGGTGAAAAAAGGAATTATATTCTTGTATGTGTGATCTAAGTGGACAAGAGAAGCTTTTAAAGGCATTTCAATTCTCATTCAAAGGTAAATGTTACATGAACCAATATGTCTTATTTATAGATGTCTATCCATGGTCACCTAATGCCACAATAAAGTGGCAATAAGAAGCTACAAATTTTACACACATGTGTAGTAGATTAGCACCTCAAACATGCCTTAAAATGGCATTTCCTAGGTGATGTGAGACTTTCATGCTTCAAACCTTATTTTTTCTTCATGTTCATGTCTTGGCCAACATCTTCTAGGGTTCTAACTAACTTTTCAAACCCAAATCACTGCCCAATTGAGGCCTAAAGGAATCACACTCACGTCTCTACAAAAATACAAAGAGAATGTACACCTATACAATTTATATAAGACTAAGAAGAAAGAAGAAAATCTTAGTGTTATACTCTTTAAATGTAGAGTCTTCTTCCTTGAAGCTTTATCTTCTTCTATCATCTTATTCAAAGGTAATCAGATCCTTATCCATCTAACAAGTTGGCCAAGCACCACAAAACTGACATGTCAGGATAACTAGACAAAAATTTGGTAACAATGCAAAGTGTGTCAATATGTGGAACATTTGTCGTGAACTAATGTTTTTTGTCATCCAATGCAAGGATATTTGTTCCACACTTGTGAGTACATGGAGTGGTACAAGCTCAAGTCCATATATTTCTTATCAATTTTGCAACTACTACAAAGTCCTCGAATATAATCAAATCAATCACCTGAGTCAAACATTCCTAATTGTAAACACTTCTGATTCACCAAATGAGAAGCCTTATTGATATTCCTTCATAGTTGAACAATTCATAATGTTTGCACCACAATTTACTATGCATGACATAAAACACGCATTTGCCTCGTATTCAGTTTATTTCTTATCTAATTTTTTTGCAATGGATCTTGCAACATCACCTTCAACCAATGCTTACATACAATTTATGTATACTGCTCCTGCTAAGGAGATGGGACCTAAAACACTATTGATGAGCTTTTTTATCCTCCTTTCTATCGGACGGTTGGTTTATGCTTCAGCTTCCTCTTCCAAGCTTCTCGCTTCTCCTTTGGTCCCAGCTACTCGATCACTCGGTCTTTTAGAGAATATCGAATGGGAGGTACCTACAGAAGGCACTCTGATGCTCAAGTCGGCAAAGGGGGGTTCGATACTCAAGTGTTAGAGTACAGTAATAAATGACGTACCTACTTCTTGGAATGTACGCTATTTATATTATTTTAATGGGCCTACCTGTTGGGTCGGATTAGTGAGGTGGATCGTGCTTAGAGGTGTATTACCTAGTTCTTAGTGATGGCTTAGTTTCATTGACCTTGATTGAGCGTAATTGGACCAAAGATGTTGATCGAACCACACGGGCGTTGGATGTTCGGTCGACCCAGTTGTGGGAGCCAAGGCATGGTATTGATCGTTCGGCCCATAACAGTACACTTGCCCCCCAGGTTCGAGGATACTTCGATTCGAAGAGTCTTGAATGTTGGGTGTCGGTCGGTCTTTTGAGTATAATGTGACTGTTGGAGTTCCTGATGCCTAACGTGACTTCAGGTGGCATCTGCGCTCGTGATTTGACTCGCATTGATGAAGGGTTTTTTGGCGCAAAGCGTTGGGAACTGTTGGATCTAGCAGATCTAACGGTTGAGATCGTTGTGACGCTTCGTTTCTCGAGACACTTGGGAGCAATAAATAGTGGTCTCAACAGTGTCAAGATACTATGCTATTTCTCTGATATCTAGTCTAAGACCTGAGTGTTCCCTTGTCTTTTTGTTGTGTTTTGGCTTTTCATAAGGTTAGTTATGTCTTCCTTTTCTCGACCTACTTCTTCTTCTTCGGTTCCCCCTTCTCCTCCTTTCGTGTGTCCCTCTTCCTCGTCTTCGTCTTCGTCTTCTGGTTCCTCTACTACTGATTCCTTATCGGTCAGTGCGATTGAAGTACCGCACCCTGTAAAGGTGGTCAGGGGATGATCCGGTCAATGTTTTCGACCGGTCGAGCTCCCCCGAGTAAGCCATCCCCCTAGTGGAGTTTGGTTGGAAGGATCCTAGGTTGACTGGGATCGCTTCTGTCTTTACAACCGAGGAGTCTGTTGCCAAGTTTTTGGGGAGGTACACAGTTTTGAAGGCGGATGTGCGCTCGAGTTTCTTTAGTGTTGAGACCTGCTTGCCGACCAAGAACGTGTGTAGTCGGCCTAATACCGATCCTCCTTTCTTCTACATGTACTCGTGTCTTTTTTCAGACTTACATGTTCATCTTCCCTTTAATAATTTAACAATGAGTGTCCTTCGAACGCTCACGTGGCACCTACCCAGCTTCACCCGAATACTTGGTCGTCCATTCAAGCCTTTTGCCTAATATGTGACGTCCTGCATTTGCATCCTACCCCTTCTTGTTTCCTCAACTATTATACTTCTCACCCGGCCAACCCTGTTCTTTGGCATTCACTGATCAGTCAGTTGGGTAATGTCATTTTCAACTCCTTTGCTACCTCTTACAAAAAATTTAAAAAGAGATTTTTTAAAGTTTGTATTCGGCCAGAGGCGACGTCTTATTTCTTTGACGAGATCAGTTGGTCGAGGTTTTCCCTGTATTTGACCAAGAAGCCTCGTGACTTCAAAGAGTGGCCTCGACCGGCCGTGGGTGCTGAGGAGCTAGACATTCTCTCGTTCTTCGATACGCTCCCAAGGAAGCTTCCTACGAGGAAGTTAGTTGGCGTGTATGCGAAGTCATCGCGTTGGGAGGCCATTAAGGGTATGCTAGCTTCATTTTTTCACCGGTCGATACTTTTTTATTGTGATTAACACTTTGCTTTTCTTTGCAGAACTCATCGATCAAGACGTTCCTCAGGCGAGCAGCATGCTCGATGCCTTTAGGGATAGGGTCGTCCAACGAAAGTGTCGGCCCAATATCGAGACTTTGGATGCTGTTAAGGGGTCGACCGGTCGAGTTGGCCCTTCCGACAAGTCGAAGAAGAGGCCGAGGAAGACGAGTAATATAGTGATAACTAATCACTCTCCTGGCTCCCTGCCCATGCCTCCTCCTCTACATTGATCCCCTATCAATGTTGACTCGCCTCCGACGGACGAGTTCAACCAATTGATCACCCCTTCTTCAACCGAACGTCCTATGGAGGTCACCATGTCACCCTTGGCGATACCATGTCACCCTTGGCGATGTTGGGTGGTGACTTGCATTTTTAACGAAGGGTGAAGGTTACACTGCTCGGGCCAACCCGAAAGGTCAATCCGGCCATTCTGACGACAAATTTGTTGAAGGACAGCATGGAGATGTTGTGTCGCACCCTGGTCATGGTTTAGCTGAGAACCGAGACAACTATGCTGAGGAGATATCCCGACTGGAGCATGAACTCTCTGAGGCTTCAAGCAATTTAAAGCAATTTCTTTTTGCAAACTCTGAGTATGCAGAAAATCTTGCTCGGGAGGTTGCCGAGAAGGAGAAGGCTCAGCAGGAGGCGGCTGAGGTTGAGCATCAGGCGGTGGAGATGGCGGCTGAGGTGGCTCAGCTAAAGAAGTTGGTGGGGGAAGGTGAAGGTAAGATCTCGGCACTGGATGCCGAGGTCACTCGCTTGGAGGCTGGCAATTGAGAAGGCTGAAGCGTAGCTGGACCGCAACTTCGACCAAACCTTAGAGTTGCTTAACCAGAACTTCCTCCAGGCCATCCGAGAGGCCCATGTGTTGTATGGGGGGCCGCCGACGTCTGGTAGCTTCAATCCTGAGAATGAGGTGTTCGAGGGTCGAATCATGCCGAGGGCCGAGGCGAGGGCGTTGGCGGTCCCAACGAAGGAGAAACTTGCATCAACTGGGGAAGCTGAAGGTGAAGACCAGTAGACCTAGGTTTTCATTTGTTGTTTCCTTCGGTCGGGGTGTGGCCCTTTTGTACTTCTTCCTCCGAGGTCAGGGTGTGGCCTTCTCCCCATATTTTTATTAATGAATCAGTAGTTTTCTTTGCATATTGTGAATGATCGGCCAGATTAACTAATTGGTTAAAGAAAATTAACAAGTTATAAGCTAACAGTCGATAACTTATATAAACAATTAAAAATTGAACGTTTAAATAGGCGGTCGACCATTGCTTCGTAAATTTTTTCTTTGTTTAGGCTTGGTTTTGATGCAACAAAGGTTGTGAGGTGTCGGTAGGATATGCCGATTGAGGCTTCATACAAATTGAACCGAGCGTGCAAGGCGTTGGCAAGGTATGCCTATTAAGGCTTCATCTAGACCAAACCAAGTTGTGAGGTATCAGTAGGGTATGCCGATTAAGGCTTCATCCAGATCGAACCGAGTGTGAATGTGTTGGCAGGGTATGCCTGTTAAGGCTTCTTCCAGACCAAACCAAGTTGTGAGGTTTCAATAGGGTATGCCAATTAAGGCTTCATCCAGACCGAACCGAGTGTGAAGGTGTTGGCAGGGTATGCCTGTTAAGGCTTCATCCGGACCAAACCAAGTTGTGAGTTTTCGGCAGGGTATGTCGATTAAGGCTTCATCCAAACCGAACCGAGTGTGAAGGTGTTGGCAGGTATGCATGTTAAGGCTTCATCCAAACCAAACCGAGTTGTGAGTTCTCGACAAGGTATGTCGATTAAGGCTTCATCCAGACCAAACCAGTACTTGAGATGCGCGAGCTTAGATTATTATTGAAGGGAGCCGCCTCGTTAAAACCTTCCCGAATGAAAACCCTCCTTAGGGATAAACGGTCGGGTCAGGAAAGAGTGCGTAAATTTTATTAATTTAACTATAGTAAAATTTGAGGTGCGTGGAATTCCACGTCCTCGTACAATTTTACTTGAGAGCCACTCTAAGTGGTATGCCCCCCAGCTGCAACTTCTCGGATTCAGAACGGTCCTTCCCAATTGGAAGAGAATTTGCTTTTGTTTCTTCTTCCGTCATTTCTCATTCTCCAAACGAGATATCCTTTCTGGAAGCTCCTCAGTCGAACCTTGGTGTTGTAGCGTCTTACCACCCGAAGCTTGCATGCTGCCACTCGGATCTTGCTCTTGTCAAGGAGCTCGTTGACCAGGTCAAGGTTGACCTACAATCTTTTCTTATTGAGGGTTACGTTGAACATCTGTCTTCGGACGGCAGGCTCACCTACCTCGACAGGGATCATTGCTTCGGTTTCGTACGTCAGGTTGTACGATGTCTCTTGTGTGGTTGTCTGGAGGGTGCATCAATATGCCCATATGACTTCTATTAGTTCTTCAATTCATTGACCATTCGCCTTTCCAAGCCGTTTCTTCAATTCATTTAGGATAACTTTGTTAGCAGCCTCAGCCTGCCCATTGGTTTGGAGATGTTCGGCTGAGGTTGTAATAGACTTGATGTCAAGGTCGTCATAGAAGGATTGAAGGCCTTGGTCAATGAACTACCAACCATTATATGTTATTATTGTGTTGGGTATGCCGAACCGACACACAATACTTCGCCATACGAAATTTTGTTTGACCCTTTCCTGGTGCAAAAGGGTCAATGATGTCCATCCCCCAGATAGCAAATGCCATGGGGATGTCAGGCTATGCAACACTTCTGATTTTGCATGATGTAAGGGGCCAAACTCTTGCCATTTGGCATTTCACATATTCTACGCAATCCCCCTGAACGGTCGGCCAGTAGTAGCCAACTGAGGACTTTCGCAGCCATTGTCTGGGCTCTTGAATGGTTGTCGCACACCCCCTCGTGTATCTCCTTGAGGACATACTCGGCCTGCTGCTGGGTGATGCACTTGCGTAGGTGGGCCAAGTAGCCTCTTCGGTACAGATCCTTGTTCAGCATAGTGTACCTTGCACACTGTTGCTTCATGGTTTTCTCCTCTTCTGGTTTACATGTGCCATGTTTGAGGTACTAGACAACAAGGGTCATCCAGTTGTCGGTACCGGCATAATGACCGCTAAGCATTTGGTCTTTGATACGTTGGGGTGCCTTAGCCATATCTACATGACTGATCTCTGGTGGCTCTTCTTCTTAGTTACCGATAGCCGAGATAATGCATCAGCCCACTTGTTCTCTTGCCTTGGGATGTGCTCCACCAGTGATTTCTCGAAATGGGAAATGTTGTTATGAGCGGCATGGTAGTATCGTTGTAGCAGGGGTTCTTTGTTGATCAAGGATGATCTTGAAACTTTGATGTCTCCAAATCCATGGTGTTTGATGGAAGGCTGAAGTTGCTGCTTGTGTGGGTGGGATCTGGGTAGATTAATGTGTTATCCACTCTTTGTTTGAATCTAAAACAGTTTAGAATCAAAACCTTTTTGAAAAATATTGTTTTATAAAGAAGTGGAAAAACAACTAGTTGTTTTATCGTTTCAATCGGTTGTTTAACACTTAATGGTTTTTGAAAAGGGTTTGAAGTTGTTTGACTTAGTTGACTTTGTTGTCAAACCAATTCAATCGGTTGTTTCGAGAATTCAACCGATTGTTTGTTGAAATCCATAATAGAATTTCTGTTATGTTTGCAAATCAACTTTAAATGTTTTCTAACTGAATAGGTTCCTACTTTAAATGTTTTTAGCAAACTTTTGGAGTATTTAAAAAGGTTGTTATACGCTCCTAAAGGAAGATAACAGTTTTTAGAGATTTGTGAAAGTGTGAAAACAAATTTGAGTTTTCAAGATTTGCATTCAAGCTTTTGGGTTTTCTCAAAGAAGTGGAATCAGATTGCTGTAATCTTTTGATTTGATCTTCATCAGGTGTAATCCTTTCTGTATCTCTTGTATTTCTAAATACTGGTGTGTAAGTGCAAAATCAGAGGGTGTTCTGATTTCTGTGGTGTTTGTGTGTCACAGGAAGTGTGTGACTTGAGGTGTTCAAGGTCATTTCTTTGGTGGTGTGTTTGTAATCTGGATTTTGATTGCATAGTAGATACCCAGTGGTTTATGGGGACTGAATGTAGCTCTTAGGATAAGAGTGAACCAGTATAAATTGCTTGTGTGCTTTTCTCTTGCCCTAAACTCATTTAAATTCTGCTTTTTAAGTTGTTTTTAACTATGTTGATATAAACAATCGGTTGAATCACAAAAACAACGTGTTGATTTTCTAACAATCAACTTAAACAGTTTTTTATTGATTGCTTTCTGGATTTCTGTATTTGTGATTCTGCATTAAACTTCATTATACCTTCAAAGTTTGCGAAAATCTTTCATAAACAATTCACCCCCCCCCTTTTGTTTAAGGCCATATATTCTAAAAATTGGCATCAAGAGCTTGGTTCTTGAAAAATATTCAAGTTTGATCCTAAAAATCTTTTTCTTATGGCTAAAAAATTACCCTTTGGGGAGGGTGCTTCAATAAACATACCATCTTTGTTCTGTGGTTTGAATTACCAATTTTGGAAGGTACGTATGAAGATCTTTGTTGAATCTCTTGATAAAGGAATATTGGATGGAATTGAAAATGACCCTTTTATTCGTAAGCTTGAAAAGGATGATGTTTCTATTGAAAAGCCTTGGTCCCAATGGGCTGATGCAGAAAATAAAAGTGCAAACTTTGATTGCATTGCAAAAAATATTATCACCTTTGCCTTAGATTCTGATGAGTTTTTCAAGGTCTCTCAATGCGGATTTGCTAAGTAGATGTGGGATACTCTAGAAGTAACTCATGAAGGAACAAACGATGTAAAAAGGGCAAGGGAACATACTCTAGTCCAAGAGTATGAGATGTTCAAAATGCTTAAAGGAGAATCGATTGTCGATGTGCAAAAGCGGTTCACTTATATTGGTAATCACCTCATGAGTCTTGGAAATGTCTTTGACAAAAAAGAGTTGAATATCAAGATTCTCAAATGTCTTGATAGATCTTGGCAACCTAAAGTCACGGCTATCTTAGAATCAAAGGACTTGACATTTTTTACTACGACCTCCTTGTTTGGAAAGCTTAGGGAGAATGAGCTGGGGATGAATAAACTCAACATTCAAGAGAGTGAAGATAAGCATGTGAGAATCATTGCCTTGAAAACTGCCAAGCACAAGAACAACCAAGTTTCAAGTGATGAGAGTGAAAGAGAAACTATTAGTTTGCTATCCAAAAAGTTCAGCAAATTCTTGAAGAAGAACTGCAACAAAGAAAGGTATGGCAACAAGAAAACTAGTGATTTTAATGCTAACAATTATACTTGTTATAGTTGTGGAGAACATGGCACATAAATGTTGAATTCCAAAATAAAGAGAAGAAGTCAAGCAAGAAGGAAAAGAAGGAAAAATTAAAAAAAAAACCTAATTGCCTAGGATGAAAATGATGTCTCTTCATCAAGCTCCTCATCAAGTAAAGATAAAGAAGCTAATTTGTGTTTGATGGCTAAGGAAGAGGATGATGCAAGTAGTGTAAGTTCTTGTACTTCTTTAAATGCTAAAAATTATAATCAACTTCTTCAAGCTTTTAAAGAAACACATGAGGAAGCTAACCGATTGGCACTCTTGAACAACCAATTGAAAGGGTTGAATAACTGGCTTGAAAACAGAGTCAAGGCACTGGAAAAAGAGTTGGAGAATTCAAAAACTGATTTTGAAAATCCAGATAAATGCTTTACAAGAACTCTTCTTGCAACTGTGACTCACTTGTAAGTGAAAATTGTGAATCTCTTGAAAAGAAACTTCACTACCTTGTGAAAACTGTGGATAGGCTTTCAAAGGGTAAATCCAACTTTGAGACTATCTTGGCATCTCAAAATTGTTTTTTTGGAAAAGTAGGTTTAGGTTTTAATCCACAGAGTAAGAAAAATGAGTTTTCAAAGTCATTTTCAAAACTGCCAGAAAAACAACCGATTGAAAAATTGAAACAACCGGATGTTACATGTTTTATTGCATGAAGAGAGGCCACTCAGTTAGATTCTGCAATATTAGGAAATATTTTGTTCCTAAAGGTGTTATGAGATGAATTCCCAAGAATTATGAGGTTCCACATGATAAAGTTAATGCCAAAGGACCCACATTTGTAAGGGGACCAAATCTTGTTGCTTGAATTTCTCTTTTGTAGGTAAGCTTGAAGGAAAACATGGAGATGTGGTACCTGGACAGTGGTTGTTCCAAACACATGACTGGAGATAAATCTAAGTTTGTGAACATCAATTTCAAGCAAGAAGGACATGTGACTTATGGAGACAACAATAAAGAAAAGATTCTTGGAAGAGATACCATTGGAGACAAGAACAACTTCTTGGTTCATGATGTCTTATATGTGGAAGGTCTCAAGCACAACCTTCTTAGCATTAGCCAGTTATATGATAAGGGTATCAAGTAACCTTCAAGCCCAACTCTTGTGAGATATGCCTACCCAATTCAAAGGAAATAATGTTGATTGGTAAAAGGGTCAACAATGTTTATCTTTTAGATATCTCTTATCCTACATCTATTGGTTGTCTTCTTTCAAAACATGATGAATCTTGGTTCTGGCATAGAAGAATAACTCATATTCACATGCATCATTTAAATAAATTGATATCAAAAAATCTTGTAATAGGGTTACCCAAACTCAAGTTTGAGAAAGACCATTTAAGTGAAGCATGCCAAAAAGGGAAACAAAATCAAGCATTCTTTCAAATTGAAAAATATTGTTTCTACTTCAAAACCCCTTGAGCTGCTGCACATGGATTTATTTGGTCCTTCAAGAACCATAAGTCTTGGTAGAAACTACTATGCATTTGTTGTTGTTGATGACTTTTCTAGGTATACATGGACGTTGTTCTTGGAGTCAAAGAGTGAGGCATTCTCTGCATTCAAGAAGCTTGCCAAAAGATTGCAAAACTCTTGTTGCAGCAACATCATTGCAATTAGAAGTGATCATGGAGAGGAGTTCCAAAATGAAAAATTCAGCACCTTTTGTGAAAAGCTGGGAATTTTTCACAACTTTTCTGCACCAATAACTCCTCAACATAATGGAGTAGTGGAGAGGAAGAACAGGTCTCTTGAAGAACTAGCAAAAACCATGTTAAGTGAATCTTCCTTACCCAAGTATTTTTGGGCTGATGCAATGAGCACTTCTTGTTATGTGATGAATAAAGTGCTTATAAGGCCAATCTTGAAGAAAACTCCATATGAGCTTTTCAATGGAAATAAGCCAAACATTAGTCACCTAAAAGTGTTTGGATGCAGATGTTTCATTCTGAATAATGGGAAAGAAAATCTAGGCAAGTTTGATGAAAAAGTCGACAATTCTTCAACTAACCATGCATATAGAGTCTACAACAAGAGACTCATGATTGTGGAGGAGTCTGTCCATGTGTTGTTCGATGAAATCAATCATACATATCAAGGTTCTACAAAGAATTATGCAAAAGAAGATGAGCAAAACATCATTATGCAGAAGCTGGAATCCTGCCTAGAAAAACAACTGATTGATTCTGCGAAACAACCAGTTGAAATTCTGCAACAGAAAGAGCTGCCAAAGGAATGGAGAATTCCAAGGGATCTTTCAGTGGAGAACATCATTGGCCAGATCTAGAAGGGTGTTTCTACACGTAGTGTTGTCTCTAACTACTACAAGCATATGGCTTTTGTTTCCCAAATTGAACCTAAGTCAATTGAAGAAGCTCTCAAGGATGATAAATTGGTAGCTGCCATGCGTGAGGAACTGCATCAATTCATAAGAAATTATGTTTAGTTTCTTGTTCCAAAGTCTGACCAGATGAACATCATTGGATGCAATGGGTTTTCAGAAACAAGCTGGATGAATCTGGAGTGATAACAAGAAACAAGGCTAGGCTTGTGGCTAAAGGTTATAATCAAGAAGAAGGCATAGATTATGGTGAAACCTTTGCTCCAGTTGCAAGATTAGAAGATGTAAGGTTGTTGATGGCCTTTCCTTGTATGAGTGGATTCAAATTGTTTCAAATGGATGTTAAGAGTGCTTTCCTCAATGGAATCATCAATGAGGAAGTCTATGTTGAACAACCACCAAGCTTTGAAGATCATCAACATCCTAACCATGTATACAAGTTGAAAAAGGCCTTGTATGGGCTTAAACAAGCTCCAAGGCAGTGGTATGAAAGGCTTAATAACTTTCTTTTATCCAATGGCTATGAGAGAGGGATGATAGACAAGACTCTCTTTATCAAGAATCAAATTCTGAAATTATCTTGGTCCAAATCTATGTTAATGACATCATTTTTTGTGCCACCAAAGATAGTTTATATGAAGAGTTTGTGGTTGCCATGCAAGGAGAGTTTGAAATGTCAATGATGGAAGACCTTTCATTCTTTCTTGGACTACAAGTCAAGCAATCCAAAGATGGAATTTTCCTAAGTTAATCAAAGTGTAGCAAAGAAATTCTCAAGAAGTTTGAAATGGAAAGTTACAAAGAAGCTAGCACACCTATGCCATCAAGTTGCTATAGGGATGGTGATGTGGCTAGAAAAGAGGTAGATCAAACCAAATATAGAACGTTGATTGGTTCCTTACTCTATCTCACAACAAGTAGGTCAGATATCATGTTTGTCGTGTGTCTATGTGCAATATTCCAAGAAAATCCAAAGGAATCTCATCTCAAGGTTGTAAACGTATTCTCAAATATCTCAAGGGGACAACCAATGTTGGACTATGGTATCCTTCTTACTCTCTGATGACTTTTTACGGCAAGTGCACCGTGTTTGTCAGAAGTAATAATAATTGTCCCTAAGGACGGATATCGATCCCACAAGGAACAGTGAATTATCGAGTACAATAATCGCTAAATATAAAAACAGAACAATTAAAAGAGTTTTGAATTAATTGTGTTGGCACTGATCAATAAGAAAACAGACAAAGAATTAGTTGTTTCAATTGGAAAAATAAGGATTAGTTTCATCTCTTCCACTCTCATGTATTTTGATTAGCATGTTAATATTAAGTTCTTTGATTGAAATTGATGCCCGTAAAAAATTCATTTATATCGATCTCTCGCATATAAAATCCTTAAGAATGTTTCCTAAATATCGATCTCTCGCATATTTATAAAAACAACTTAGAATCACACTCAGACGTTAATGGCAATTAACATTTCAAGTCTATCCCTAGCACTCAAATATGCTAAGTATTGATGTTTAGGTCCAAACCCTAGAAATACCTCTCGGTCATATTTAAGATTCTCAATTTGTCACGGAAATTTAAAAGTAAAACAACAATACCAATAATCAATCAAGAACTAAATATTAATATATAAGATATCACCTCAATACATAAGAGTTTGAGCAGATTACTCCCAATCCCAAAAGGTAGAATTAGCTACGCATACTTCTAGCACCTTCCATTCTCCCAATTGGTTACAATTCACTCTATGGTGTTTTCCTCTCAATCTGGCACCCTAAGGTTGAGCCTCTAGCCCTCTATTTATCCTAGTTTTCTAGGGTTAGGTTGTTTATTGTGTCGCGCTAATGGGCTAAATGATAAAACATAAAAAAGGCCCAATCTTTCTTTGCATCTTTTTCCATTCTGGGACCTTCTATCTTTATCTTTTTGGCTCAAATCATTCATCTTTAATCCAAATCTCCAATCTTCCTTAGAAATCTGCAATTAACACCAAATTTGGGAATAAAATACTCTTATTCAAATAAAGATCATAAAAAATGTAAAAAGGTATAAATTCATAAATTAGGGATTATTTTATATGTAAATTAGCAATAAATCCTCATAAGTGCCTATATTTTAATATGAAATATCACTTAAATTAGACACTTATCACTCTCCTATACACTTAATTGGATATTTTGATTCTGATTTTGCATGGTGTAAGCTGAACCGGAGAAGCACAAGTGGGACTTGTCATCTTCTTGGATCAAGTCTTATTTCTTGGCATAGCAAGATACAAGCTTGTGTGGCTCTTTCCATTGCAGAGGCAGAATAAATTGTTGTTGGAAGTTGTTGTGCACAAATTCTTTGGCTCAAACAACAACTAGAATATTTTGGTTTAAAGATTAGCATGGTGCCTTTGCTTTGTGACAACACAAGTCCTATAAACCTCATTAAGAATCAAATTTAGCACTCAAGAACAAAGCACATTGAGATTCGTCATCACTTCATAAGGCATCATGTGAACAATGAAGATTGTGAATGAAATTCATTGAGATAAGATTGCAGCTTGCTGATATATTCACAATGCCTTTGCCAAAGGACATGTTTTCCTTTTTAAGAAATGAGTTAGGTATTCTTGATTCACAAACTCTTTCTTAATTATGTTTTATCCCTTTCTTCATTATATTTGTGAAGACAAATAGGGGGAAAAGGTATTGGTTTATGTGTTGTGTATACTACAACTACAAAACTCTGATTTAAAGTTGGAAAATTGTTTCTGTTGCTACACTCACTGGTTTGGCACTGTTTTTGCCTGGTTTTTCTGCTCTTTTGGTAATGCAGAAAGTTGGTTTGTGTGCCTTCATAACGTGTTATTATATATGCTCTGTGTTTGCATAGTTTTTGTTTTGCAGGTGCTGGTTCAGATTCAAACAGATCAACACAAGCAACCAGGGATTTGTCTTCATCAAGGATGATCTTGAAGCTTTGATCTCTCCAAATCCATGTTGTTTGATGGAAGGCTGAAGTTGTTGCTTGTGTGGGTAGGATCTGGGTAGATTAATGTGTAATCCACTCTTTGTTTGAATCTAAAACAGTTTGGAATCAAAACCTTTTTAAAAAAGATTGTTTTATAAAGAAGTGGAAAAACAACTAGTTGTTTTATAGTTTCAATCGATTTTTTAACACTTAGTGGTTTTTTAAAAGGGTTTGAAGCTTTTTGACTTGGTTGACTTTGTTGTCAAACCAGTTCAATTGGTTGTTCGAGAATTCAATCGATTGTTTGTTGAAAATCCATAACAAAATTTATGTTATGTTTGCAAATCAACTTTAAATGTTTTCTAACTTAATAGACTCCTGCTTTAATTGTTTTTAACAAACTTTTGGAGTATTTAAAAAGGTTGTTATACGCTCCTAAAGGAAGATAACAGTTTTTATATATTTGTGAAAGTGTGAAAACAGATTTGAGTTTTCAAGATTTGCATTCAAGCTTTTCGATTTTCTCAAAGAAGTGGAATAGGATTACTGTAATCTTTTCATTTGATCTTTATCAGGTGTAATCCTTTCTATATCTCTTGTATTTCTAAATACTGGTGTGTAAGTGCAGAATCAGAGGGTGTTCTAATTTCTGTGGTGTTTGTGTGCCAAAGGAAGTGTGTGACTTGAGGTGTTCAAGGTCACTTCTTTGGTGGTGTGTATGTAATATGGATTTTGATTGCATAGTAGATACCCAGTGGTTTATGGGGATTGGATGTAGCTCTTGGGATAAGAGTGAACCAATATAAATTTCTTGTGTGCTTTTCTCTTGACCTGAACTCATTTAAATTCTGCTTTTAAGTTGTTTTTAACTATGTTGATAAAAACAAGCGGTTGAATCACAAAAACAACCAGTTGATTTTCTAACAATCAACTTAAACAGTTTTTGATTGATTGCTTTCTGGATTTCTATATCTGTGATTCTGCATTAAATTTCATTATACCTTCAAAGTTTGAGAAAATCTTTCACAAACAATTCACCCCCCTCCTGTTTAAGGCCATAAATTCCAACATTTTGACCTCGAACTCTCCCTTGATCTGGCCAACCTTAACTTGGGAGTCGCCTTTGCACGTTACTTCGCGAGCTGCCATATCATACACTAGGTTAACCCAGCCAGTAGGGCCTCGTACTCGGCCTGGTTATTGGTGGTCTTGAATCCGAACTGGAGTGCTTGCTCCAAGAGGAGATCACTTGGTTCTTCTAGGATGAATCCTGCTCCACATGCAGTCTTGTTGGAGGAGTCGTCAACGTACAATGTCCACCCTCTCAATATATCTGGCAGCGGTGTGAGCTCAGCCGAGACGTCGGCTAGGCATTGAGACTTGATGGCGCCTCTCGAGTGGTACCGAATGTCAAATTCGGAGAGCTCGACTAACCATCTTATCATTCGCCCTACTAGATCGGGTTTAGATAAAATTTTAGAAATGGGATAGTCAGTCCTTATAGTGACGGAGTGGTTCTAGAAGTAGGGGCGCATTCGTCTTGCCATTAGGACGAAGGCGAGAGCCACTTTCTCTATCATTTGGTATCTTATCTCAGCCGCTTGAAGTGTCTGACTGACAAAGTATACTGGTCGTTCTTCCCTTTCTACCTCTTGCACCAACGCGACACTGACCGCTTCTTCCAGACAGCTAGATACACCAGTATAGGCTGATCAGGTCTCGAGTTTTGAATGACCACTGGTGACATTAGAAAGTTCTTTAGTTGTTTGAAGATCTCTTTGCATTTTTCATCCCAACTAAACTTAGCTGCTTTCGGATTAGTTGCACAATCGGCCCCGTTCGCTCGGCTAAGCTGGGTACGAATCTGGAGAGGGTCGTTAGGCGCCCTAGAAGTTGTTGCACCTCCTTTATGTTTTGGGGGCTTCGCATGTCGTTGATCGCTCGACATTTGTTTGGGTTGGCCTCTATCCCCTGATGGGTTAACATAAAACCCAGAAATTTCCCTCCCTCAATCCCGAACGTGCACTATTCGGGGTTGAGCTTCATGTTTGCCCTTCATGTTTGCCGTCCTGAGAGCTTCGAACACCTCCTCCAGGTCCTTGATGTGTTGGTCAAAGGAGTCGAAATTTACAACGATGCCGTCCATGTAGACCTCAACACACCGACCGATCATATCTCGGAAGATCTTGTCCATAAGTCGTTGGTAGGTTGCTCCAGCGTTTTTCAGGTCAAATGGTATGACCTCGTAGTAATAGTTGGCATCGGTCGTCATGAAGGTCATCTTCTCTTTGTCCCAAGGGTGCATGCTTATCTGGTTGTAGCCAGAGTAAGCATTCCAGAAGCTGAGAATTCTATGGGCGGTTGCTCTATGCACCAGCCGGTCGATTTTGGGGAACGGGTATGAATCCTTCGAGCATGCACTATTCAGGTTTCTATAGTCCACACACATCCTCCAGTTGCTATTCGGCTTGGTGACCATGTTGACATTGGCCAACCAAGTTGTGTACCGGGCCTCGTGGATGAACCCGACCGACAAGAGCTTTTGGGCTTCCTCCTTAGCTGCAAGACGCTTTTCGTCGCCATAATCCTTCTTCTTTTGTGTGATCGGTCGTGCTTCCTTGAATACCGACAACTTGTGGGTGATAATGTCCAAGCTTATCCCCGACATGTCAGATGGGGTCCACGCGAGCAAATTTACATTTCTTTCAGCATGGTGTGCATTAGTTCGGTCTTAGCGGCTGCAATGGTCGTGCCAACACAGGTGTTGTGCTCCTCATCGAGGAAAGGCACTCGACGCAACTCTTCCTTGGCTTCCAGCTTGCCCTCGGTCATTCGGGGATAAATGTCCACCAAGGCGACCGTAGGTACCACTGGTGCCGGTTGGGCTTCTTGGGGAGAATCATGCCTCCGAGAATATTTGCGTTTAGAGGAAAGGCACTCGACGTAATTCTTCCTTGGCTTCCAGCCTGTCCTTGGTCATTTGGGGATCAATGTCCACCAGGGCGACCGTAGGTACCACTAGTGTCGGTTGGGCTTCTCGGGGAGAATCATGCCTCCGAGAAGATTTGCGTTTAGGGGGGCGGTCGTCCCTTAGAGGCTCGACACTAATGCTCTCGGCGTAACATTTTCTCGCCACCTTCTAGTCAACATGGACAGTGAGGATGTCTCCTGACGGTGAAGGGAACTTCATCGTCAAGTGGGGTGTTGACACGATCGCCATCAGCCGGTTGATGGACGGTCATCCAAGGAGGATATTACAGGAAGAGTTTGCATCGATCACCACGTATTGGATCTTAATGGTTTTCAATTCTTTTCCTCGCCGAAGGTGGTATAAAGCTCAATGTAGCCTTTAGTACCCACCCTTTCGCCCGAGAAGCTGACTACATGGTCGTCATACAACACCATTTTTGCCTCGGGTATCCTCGTAGCCTTGAAGGTGTTTCAGTAGAGGATGTCTACTGAACTTCTCTAGTCCACTAGCGTCTTCCTGATGGTGAACCTATCGATATCGACCGATATCACCATAAGATCGTCTTCTCAATAGTCAACACCTTTGAAGTCATCATTAGTGAATATGATGGGTGACATCCTCGGCCGGAATGACACCACGTTTACATACTGCACCGCTAGAAGGTGCTTCTTTCGGGCACTGTTGGTGCTTCCTCCACTGGAAAATCCCCCGGCGATTGTGTTGATGACGTCTCGGTACCCTTTCTCTTGGTTTCTCGTGGGGGATCCTCTCTTCGTGGAGGGTCATCCCTCCTTGATTGTCGCTCAGGTCGTCATTCGTTCGTGGCCTTGGGGGCGAATGTCTTCGCTTCGCGGGCTCGTCTTTGCGGGGAGAATACATCGTCCCTTGGCTTCTCCAGACGATCCGAATCAGGTGCCCTGTCTGGATGAGTTCTTCGATTTTTTTCTTTTAGAGCTTGGCATTCTTCGGTAGAATGTCCGGTGTTTTGGTGATACCGACACCGCTTGCCTTGGTCGGCATTGTCTGGGCTTGTTGCCTTTCTAGGGGGAGGAATCAGCTCGACGCTGAATACCTCATCCATAATTCTTCCCCGACTGTCTCTACGCCTGTCACCATGATGGCTCGATCGGCCTTGACGCTCCTTCTCCTCCTTTCCTTTCTCGCCATTGGCCTCTGCTTGGGCTTGGTTGCGAAATTCCCTCAGCTCCTCCAGTTGCATGAACTTAGTTGTTCTTTACCTGAGCTCGTCTAAGTTGGCGGCCGCTGCATACACAAATTGTTGGCAAAGGGTCCTGGTTGCAGGACCGTCAGCATATGGTGCATGGAAACGTCTGGACTAAGGTTCCAGATGCTCATTGCCAACTTGCTGAACCTATAGAAAAAGGTTCGGAGAGATTCTCCCTTCTCCTGGTGAATGCCCACCAGGGTGATGAAGGTTAGGTGATGCAGCTGGCTAGTGGCGAACTAGGTCTCGAACATCGATACAAGTGTCGTGAAGCTATCGATGGAGTTGGGCGGGAGTTTGGTGAACCAATTGAGGGCTCCTCCCTTCAAGGACGTGGGAAACACTTCGACGTGTAGAGACTCATATGGGTGGTATATGCGCCCATATGTTCATTCGGGTCAGTTGTGCCATCATACCGATCCCTGTTGAAGCCCTTCCACTTGTCCGGCAGTGGAGCTTCTATGATGGCGTTGGTGAAGGGGTGTCAGCAAACCGAGTCAAGGGTGTCAGTCGTCCTGGCTAACTTATTGAGACAGGACTCACCATCCATCTCATGGGTGGGAGCCTTATCCTTGGTTTCCTCACTGCTCTCGGGTTGGGAGGGGATGTGAATGACCTGCCGACAACATTCGTCTGCCTAGTGGATGGTCTTCCCTCCACCAGCTTCTTCCTCATGTCCTTATTATGCAGAGAGCTTGGATCTCTTGCTCGTTCTTCTTAGTGACTTTTTCATTTTTTTTTCTTCATCTCGGTTATCCCTCTTTGCAGAGACAAAATCGCCATCTGGTCGGTCTCACTCATCCTCTCCATGCTTCGGGTTGATGTCATCTACTATTGCTTCTTCAATTGATTTCTCTCGGCCCCGCTGTGGGCGCCAATTGTTCCTGCTAGGGAGATGGTACCTAGAGAACTGTTGATGAGCTTTGTCTTCCTCCTTCCTATCGGGCAGTTGGTTTATGCTTCAGCTTCCTCTTCCAAGCTTCTCGCTACTTCTTTGGTCTCAACTACTCGATTACTCAGTCTTCTAGAGAATACCGAATAGGAGGGGGGGAGGGTACCTGTACAAGGCACTCTGTCGCTCAAGTCAGCAAAGGGGGTTCGACACTCAGGTGTCAGAGTACAATAATAAATGACGTGCCTACTTCTTGGAATGTGCACTATTTATATTATTTTAATGGGCCTACCTTATTGGACCAGATTAGTGAGGTGGATCGTGCTTAGAGGTGTATTACCTAGTTCCTAATGATGGCTTAGCTTGACCTTAATTGAACGTAATTGGACCAAAGATGTCGGTCGACCCAGGACGTGGGAGTCGAGACATAGTATTGACCGTTCCAACCATACCAGTACACTTACAATACACTTGAGTAATCAAGTTAATTTAACTATAGTTACCATGAGGCTTGAGTAATCAAGTTAATCTAACTATAGTTACCACGAGTGTGGAATTGGTCATTATTATGAAGACTAAAAGTTTATCACTGAAATAAATATTATCTAAAAGAATCTTAAGATATAATTAGTGAAATTTCCAAAAAAAATTATTTTTTAAATTTCATGTTTTCGTTTTCATATAGCTTTCGTGCAATCGTCCGTTCTCCAGCAAGAGGTTGGAAAATTTCAATTTTTAAAACCCTAATGTACCGTGACCATGGTTATATTAATATCGTGCTTTTTCTCGTCAATTTACTACTTTATTATCTAGTTGCTTCCCAATCAACATGCAACTTCACTAGCAATACATATTTGTTTCAAAACATGTGTAAAGAAAGCAACTGGGGATCACTTCTCAGCCATACGTGCATAATTGCCATACGTATTTTTTGACTTACAAAACTTAATTTCATTTAGTTATCATTGCACTATATTATTATCTTTTTATTTCTCTAATGCTTGCCAATTCGATAGACATTACATCTTTCCTCATTTGGTGGAATAGCAACTAAAAGCAATCATTTGGGATGAGGCATAAACAGTGGGTTGATTTGTTTTATATCTATGGGCCATGAAGTTATTCATATTATAAAATTAACTTGTTTTAACATTAAGTAATCTGTACATTCAATATTTAACATGTTACAGGATAATATACTTTCTAGAGTTTTTTTAGCAATCAACTCATGTATAAAATATTAAGAGGTGTAAAAAATATTAAGATAGAAAGTTTAAGTTTGAACTCAACTTTACAAAATTAACTTATAAAATGAGTTCCGCATCTATTTATATATATTATGAAATGTTATTATTTTAAGTCGACGTGGGATTTAACACATCTCTCTTATGTCGAGACCTTCCAACTTGTGCGTGTAACTATATATTTAAAATTGGTTCGATAGGAGATGACTTGATAAACCTAACAAACTCTCGTTATGATAGATTTTAAATGACTGTGATATCATATTAAGAAGTAAACTAAACCTAACTCAATTTTGCAAAATCAAATTAGCTTACAAAATTTGTATCCACTTATATATTATAAAATATATGTAGTAGTTGTGAGATTTCTAACACCAGAGTTCATAAAAGAAAAAAATTCATTAAGGTTAAGACAACTACATGTCGATCAGCAGAAAGACCAGCAAGTTTTTGCGTTGGTACACCTGCAAAACAGCTCCTCCCTTCATGAAAGTTGCTGTTTATCAAGCCAAATTTCAGGATTACTATCCCAAAGCACATCCCAGACCTATACTTTGTAGAACATTGATGCAAAACAAAGGAGATTGAATTTCAAAGATGTAGTAATTTTTTACGTTTGATAATAGTAGTATAAAATATAATTTGTAGATGCGTTATTGCAGTGGAAAGAATTTGAATTTTAATGAGAGGGTTTAAATAGCTTTTATGTTCTTTACATATATAGTTATTTTTGCTTGAAATATACAATTGAAACTCTTCATTTTTATCTTTGCTGCTTTTTAATTTTATTTATTTTAATAATTTATGCCAAAATATTGTGTGATGAAGCTAAAATCTTTCTTAGCTAAAAATAATAAAAAACCAATATATATATATATATATATATATATATATAATTTTTTTTTTCATTTCATGTATATTAGGAGAAATATACTGTGAAAGAAAAACTCCATCTTTAACAGTAAAATATCACACGTGTTTAAGCAATTATAATTTAAATTAGAAACGATTTATTTCGGTTTTTCTTTTGTGAAATATTTGTGCGAGACAGTGTATATACTAGAATTAAACACGATTCGACATTCGTAATCCAAATGAAGTTGGATTGTTTGGTACTGTTGATGATGAGTCATCTGGTGGCGAACATGATACATATATCCATAGAAAAAGTGATAGAAGATCTGACTCCAATAATTCTAGTAAAGAAATAATTCAGTGGATTTTGACGTTTACATGCTGTTGAACCTGAAGTGGAAGTACAGGACGGTACAAAAGTGATCAACCCATGTAGTGGATTTAAGGATTGCACGACGCAAAAATTGTTTTTGTGTAAAAAAAATCCATCAAAAAAAGAGATGACAAGATACGAAATAATTAATTTAATAACAAAAATCCATCAAAAAGAGATGAGAAGATACGAAATAATTAATTTAATTTTAATTATAAGAAGGATACGAAATAATTAACTTAATAACAAAAATACATCAAAAAGTGTACCGGTACTGGGCGAGGCCGGGACCCACCTGCCTGCCCGACTCCCAGTCAAGCCTGACCGAGAGACTGATAAGTCAATATCTTCAGAAATCTGGCCGAACGGCCGGCAGACCTAGACCTTTGTATACTTGGCTGACAGACGATTGTCCGAGACCTTTATATACTTGGCCGACTGACGAATGGCCGAGACCTTTGTATACTTGGCCGACTGACGAATGGCCGAGACCTTTATATACTTGGCCGACTGACGAATGGCCGAGACCTTTGTATACTTGGCCGACTGACGAATGGCCGAGACCTTCGTATACTTGGCCGACTGATGAATGGCCGAGACCTTTGCATACTTGGCCGACTGACGAGTGGCCGAAACCTTTGGAGACTTAACTGAGATGGTCGAAGACCACACTTATTTGGCCGATGGCCTACCCTCACCATGAGAATTTGGCCGACGGCCGAACCCTATTACGATTAACGCTCAAACCGAGATCAGTAAAGCTAATTCATCATCAAGAATTAGGTAATGCAATCCTAAGCGGTATCCACCTCGATAAACGGGCCCAACAAGGTAGGCCCATTAGAATAATATAAATAGCACGCATTCCAAGGAGTAAGGTATGTCATTATTACTGTTCACCTACCTGAGAGCTAACCACCCGCTTTACTGACTTGAGCGTCGGAGTGCCTTCGCAGGTACCCCCACCATCCGGTGTTCACCTGACGACCGAGTGCCGAGTGCCGAAAGATAAGCAGAAGGAAGAGAAGGATCCCAGTTCATCACTCAGCCACCTGCCCGACCGAAGGAAGGAGAAGAAGACTTCAACAGTTCCATAGGTCCCATCTCCCTAGCAGGAACAATTGGCGCCCACCGTGGGGCCGAGGGAAACTAGCTGAAGGAAAAAAGTAGATGGTTTCGACAAGAAGCATGGAAAGGATGACTGAAGCCGACCAAACAATGTTGCTGCTGTCTCTCCAGCGGAAGATGGCCGAGATGCGAAGAAAAGCCGAGGAGGCCGCTCAGAGAAATGAGCAAGAGCTGCAAGTTCTCCGCAGGGAGAACGAGGATATGAGAAAGAAGCTGGGGGAGGGAGGACCCTCTGTCATACCGACGAACGTGGTCGGCAAGTCTTACACCTCTCCCCCCAACCCGGATGTGGCCGAGGGGACGAGAGGCCGACCCCCTCCCCGCGAGACTGAAATGGGCGACGACTCGTGCCTAATCAGATCCACCCGGACAACCCTGACGGCCGACCCGAACCGCCGTCACCCCTTTACGAACAAGATCATCGAAGTCCCACTTCCTGAGAAGTGGAAGGGTTTCAACCGAGACCGATATGACGGGTCGACCGACCCGGACGAGCATATGGACGCCTACACCACCCATATGAGTCTCTACACCTCGGACGACGCCGTCTTGTGCCGAGTGTTCCCCACATCCTTGAAGGGTGCAGCCCTTCGCTGGTTCACCAAGCTCTCACCCAACTCCATCGACAGCTTTGCCACGCTCGTCGCAAAGTTCGAAACACAGTTCGCGACCAGCCGGCCGCATCATCTGACCTCAATCGCCCTGGTAGGCATCCGCCAGGAGAAGGGAGAGTCGCTGAGAGCCTTCGTGGATAGGTTCAGTAAAGTGGCGATGAGCATCCGAAATCTGAGTCCGGATGTCGCCATGCACCACATGCTGACGGCCCTGCGCCCGGGGCCCTTTGCCGACAACCTATGCATGCAACCGGCCGACAGCCTGGATGAGCTGAGAAAGAGAGCCGCTAAGTACATGCAGCTGGAGGAACTAAGAGAGTTCCGCAACCAGGCCCGTGCCGAGGCCGGCGGAGAAAGGAAGGAAGAAAAGGACCGCCAGGCGCGGCCGATACAGAGAACTGACCGGCGACGGGAGAATCGAGACCGACCAATTCGATTCTCGAGATACACGCCGTTGACGGCTGAGAGAGGGAGGATCTTGGACGAGGCCCTCAACGCCGAGTTGATCCCTCCCCCAAGGAAGGTAGCCAGCCCAAATAATGCCGACCGGAGGAAGCAGTGTCAGTACCATCAAAACACCGGACACTCGACCGACGAGTGTCAGGCCCTCAAGGATAAGATCGAGGAACTTATCCAGGCTGGGCATCTCCGCCGTTTCGTCAGGAATGGCCGAGACCCACCCGGCCGAGCAGATCCACCCAGGCGGACGAGGTCACCCAGCGCGGCCGAGAAAACCAAAATAACAGAGGCGACCGACAACGCGCAAGGGCCGACCCCCCTCGAAGGGACGATCCCCCAAGGGAGGGCGATAGGAGAGGTAACCGAGAGGTTATCAACACCATAGCCGGCGGTTTCGCCGGGGGAGGAAGCACAAACAACGCCCGGAAGAAGCACCTCCGGGCGGTACACCAGGTAAACGCCGTGGCGTTCCGACCAAGGATGCCACCCATCACTTTCACAGACGAAGACTTTAAAGGCGTGGACTACCGCCAGCAGGACGACCCGATGGTGATAGCGGTCGACATAGATCGATTCACCATAAGGAAGACCCTCGTGGACCAAGGAAGTTCGGTAGATATCCTCTACTGGAAAACTTTCAAGGCCATGAGAATGACCGAGGCCGAGATGATGCCATACGACGACCACGTGGTAGGATTCTCGGGCGAGAGAGTGGGTACCAAGGGATATATTGACTTGTACACCACCTTCGGAGAGGGGAAGAACACCAAGACCATCAAAATCCGGTACTTGGTCATCGACGCCAACACCTCCTATAACATCCTCCTCGGCCGACCATCCATCAACCGGCTGATGGCCATAGTATCAACCCCCCACCTCGCAATGAAATTCCCTTCAAAGACAGGAGACATTCTCACGGTCCACGTGGACCAGAAAGAAGCACGAGAGTGCTACGCCGAGAGCCTCCGGGTGGAGCCTCTAAGGGCAGACACCTCTCCCCTTCGGGCGAGGAAGTCCTCCCGAAAGGACCGCTCCCCCAGGAAGGACCGGCCGAGAGAGGCCCAGCCAACCGTGGCACTAGTAGACCTTGATCCCCGGGCAACCGAGGACAGGCTAGAGGCAAGAGAGGAGCTGAGGAGGGTCCCCCTCCTCGACGAAGAGCACAGCACGGCTGTAGGGACAGCCTTGGCGGCGGCTGAGGCCGAGGTCATGCACGCCGCGCTAAAAAATAATGTCGACATGTTCGCATGGACGCCGGCCGACATGCCGGGAGTCAGCCCGGATGTCATCACCCATCGGTTGTCCATATTCAAGGAGGCCCGCCCGATCTCCCAAAAGAAGAGGGACTTGGGCAACGAAAAACGACTCGCGGCGAAGGAGGAGGCCGGCAAGCTCCTGTCGGCCGGATTCATAAGGGAGACCCGGTACACGACATGGCTGGCCAACGTCGTCATGGTTACCAAGCCTAACGGTAACTGGAGGATGTGCGTCGACTACAGAAACATCAACAGCGCATGCCCGAAGGACACCTACCCCCTCCCGAACATTGACCGCTTGGTGGATGGGGCGGCCGGCCATAAAATTATGAGCTTCCTGGACGCTTACTCTGGCTATAACCAGATAAGCATGCACCCGCGGGACAAGGAGAAGACGGCCTTCATGACGGCCGACGCCAACTACTACTACGAGGTCATGCCATTCGGCCTCAAGAACGCCGGGGCAACCTACCAGCGCCTCATGGACAAAATTTTCAAGGGTCTAATAGGTCGGGCGGTAGAAGTCTATGTGGACGACATAGTCGTGAAGTCCGACTCGTTCGAGCAACATCTGAAGGATCTGGACGAGGTCTTCAAGGCCCTAAGGGGGGTCAACATGAAACTCAACCCCGAAAAATGTACTTTCGGGGTGGAGGGAGGAAAGTTCCTAGGCTTCATGCTCACCCACCGAGGGATAGAGGCCAACCCCGACAAATGCCAGGCCATACTCAGCATGAGAAGCCCGAACACCGTGAAGGAGGTACAACAACTCCTTGGGCGGCTGACCGCCCTCTCTCGATTTGTCCCCCGCCTGGCCGAGAGGACGAGGCCGATCGTTCAGTTGCTCCGTAAAGGCAAAAAATTCGTCTGGGACGACCAATGCGAGGAAATCTTCAAAAAATTCAAAGAGTTCCTCACATCTCCGGCCGTCATCCAGAAGCCGAGACCCGACGTCCCAATCCTCGTATATCTAGCAGTCTCGGAAGAAGCAGTCAGCGCTGCCCTAGTGCAGGAAGCCGAGGGCGAGGAGCGACCCATATACTTTGTCAGCCGAACCCTCCATTCGGCCGAGACCCGATATCAGATGATTGAGAAGGTGGCTCTCGCACTCGTCCTCACGGCAAGACGGATGCGCCCCTACTTCCAAAATCACTCCATAACTGTAAGAACCGACTACCCTATTTTCAAAATTTTATCTAAACCGGACCTTGCAGGGAGGATGATAGGATGGTCGGTCGAACTCTCCGAGTTCGACATACGTTATGAGCCGAGGGGCGCCATCAAGTCTCAATGCTTGGCCGACTTCTCGGCCGAGCTGACACCACTGCCCACCCTCTCGGACGGTTGGACTCTCTACGTGGACGGCTCATCAAATAAAACAGCCTGTGGAGCGGGAGTCGTCCTGGAAGGGCCGGGCGACCTCCTCCTGGAACAAGCCCTCCAGTTCGGATTTCGGGCGACCAACAATCAGGCCGAGTACGAGGCCTTGCTGGCCGGGCTGAACCTAGCTTACGACATGGGAGCGCGCGAGGTTACATGCAAAAGCGACTCCCAGGTGATGGTCGGCCAAGTCAACGGAGATTTCGAGGTTAAAGAGCCTTTGCTGCAGCGGTACTACCACGCGGCCAAAAACAGTATCGCCCGCTTCAACAAAGCGCCCTTGCAACACATACCGAGGGAGGACAACAAAAGGGCCGACATCCTGTCCAAGCTCTCGATCACCAAAAAGAAGAGCCACCAGAGGTCAGTCATACAAATATGGCTGAGACACCCTAGTGTGACGGAGGCCGAGGCCAAGTGTCTGGCTATCGAAGAAGAAGAGGCCGACGCTGAAAACTGGATGACACCCGTCATCCAATATCTAACGGTCGGCACATGCAAGGCCGACCAAGAGAAGGCGATGAAGCAGAAATGCGCCCGGTACACCATGATTAACGAAGATTTGTATCGGAGAGGCTACTCGACCCCCCTGCTAAAATGCATCACCAACAAAAGGGCCGAGTACATCCTGGCCGAGATCCATGAAGGAATCTGCGGAAATCACGCCGGGACGAGGACGATGGCCGCCAAAGTTTTGAGGGCCGGCTACTACTGGCCGACCATGCAAGGCGACTGTGCCGAATATGTGAAGAAATGCGCCAAGTGCCAAGAGTTCGGCCCCCTCCACCACACCAGGCCGGAAGAACTGCATAGCATCATCTCCCCATGGCCGTTCGCCATGTGGGGGATGGACATTATCGGGCCATTCTCCCCAGGGAAGGGGCAGACCAAATTCCTCCTGGTGGGAGTCGACTACTTCACCAAATGGATCGAGGCCGAGCCCCTCGCCTCCATCTCGGCGAAGAATGTACAAAACTTCGTATGGAGGAGCATAGTTTGCCGATTCGGCGTCCCACACACAATAGTAACTGACAATGGCCGACAGTTCATCGACCGAGGCCTACAATCCTTCTATGACGACCTGGGCATCAAGTCCGTCACAACCTCGGTGGAACACCCACAAACCAATGGGCAGGCCGAGGCCGCCAACAAGGTCATACTCAACAAGCTGAAGAAGCGTCTGGGCAAAGCAAAGGGCCGATGGACCGAGGAGTTGATCGAGGTACTTTGGGCATACAGGTGCACTCCCCAAACTACCACACAAGAAACGCCCTACAGCCTGACATACGGAACCGAGGCCATGATCCCGGTAGAGGTGGCCGAGCCCACCATACGACGACAGATGTTCGATCTCACCCTAAACGAGGAAAGCCTAGCGGTCAACCTCGACCTGGTAAGTGAGCTTCGTGACAAAAGCAAGATTCGGGAGGCTGCCTGCAAAGCCCGGGCGTCCAGACGGTACAACACCAAAGTCCGGCCTAGAGGTTTCCAGAAGGGCGATCTTGTCTGGAGAATGCGCAGCGACGCAAGAAAAAACGAAGGGAAGTTCTCATCCAACTGGGAGGGGCCTTTCCGAGTCCGAGAAATCGCACAAGGAGGGGCCTATCATCTAGAATGGCTTTCAGGAAAAATTGTACCGAGGACGTGGAATGCCACGCACCTCAAATTCTATTACAGCTAAAATCAATAAAATCACGCACTCTTTCCTCACCCAATCAGGGAGATTTTAACGAGGCGTTTTCATCAAAAGTGTTGGAAATATTCTACCGAGAGTACCGGCCGACCGCCCACTTGCTCGATTAACATCGCAAGTGCCGGCCTGCCGAACGCCCGCTCGCTCGATTAACATCGCGAGTGCCGGCCCACCGACTGCCCACTCGCTCGATTAACATCGCGAGTGCCGGCCCACCGACTGCCCACTTGCTCGATTAACATCGCAAGTGCCGGCCTGCCGAACGCCCGCTCGCTCGATTAACATCGCGAGTGCCGGCCCACCGACTACCCACTTGCTCGATTAACATCGCAAGTGCCGGCCCACCGAACGCCCACTTGCTCGAATAACATCGCAAGTGTCGGCCTGCCGATCGCCCACATTTCACGCGCTCGAATCCAACATTCGCTAATAGCCGATCGCCCTTATCTTAATTGCTCGAATTTAACATTCGCAATTTTATGGCCGATCGCCCTTATCTTAATTGCTCGAATTTTAACATTCGCAATTTTATGGCCGATCGCCTATATTTTGACTGCTCGAATTTAACATTCGCAATTTTATAGCCGATCGCCCTTATCTTAATTGCTCGAATTTAACATTCGCAATTTTATGGTCGATCGCCCTTATCTTAATTGCTCGAATTTAACATTCGCAATTTTATGGCCGATCGCCCATATTTTGACTGCTCGAATTTAACATTCGCAATTTTATGGCCGATCGCCCTTATCTTAATTGCTCGAATTTAACATTCGCAATTTTATGGTCGATCGCCCTTATCTTAATTGCTCGAATTTTAACATTCGCAATTTTATGGCCGATCGCCCATATTTTGACTGCTCGAATTTAACATTCGCAATTTTATGGCCGATCGCCCTTATCTTAATTGCTCGAATTTAACATTCGCAATTTTATGGCCGATCGCCCATATTTTGACTGCTCGAATTTAACATTCGCAATTTTATGGCCGATCGCCCTTATCTTAATTGCTCGAATTTAACATTCGCAATTTTATGGCCGATCGCCCATATTTTGACTGCTCGAATTTAACATTCGCAATTTTATGGCCGATCGCCCTTATCTTAATTGCTCGAATTTAACATTCGCAATTTTATGGCCGATCACCCTTATCTTAATTGCTCGAATTTAACATTCGCAATTTTATGGCCGATCGCCCTTATCTTAATTGCTCGAATTTTAACATTCGCAATTTTATGGCCGATCGCCCTTATCTTAATTGCTCGAATTTAACATTCCCAATTTTATGGCCGATCGCCCACATTTTACTTGCTAGAATTTAACAAAAATTTATGGCCGGCGCCCGAACGAATGGCTGGCCGACTGTTTAAACTTCTCAAATTTCATGCCAAACTCTGATAAAAGAAAAGATGGACGATGTGGATAAAAATGAAAAAAGCACTGGGCGATACATCAAAAACAAAATAAGAAGGCCACGCCCCAGCCTCGGAAGATGCTAAAAGAAAAAGGGGAAAGGCCACAACCCGGCCAAAGGTATAAACCTAATCCCGCACTTCAATGCACTCACCCTCGTCGACTTCGGCCTCCCTACCCTGAACCTCGGCCTCCCCTCCTTCGGTCCCGGCCGGTTCAGCCCTTTGAGCAGTCAGAGCGGCCACCTCAACACTCGGCATAATCCGACCCTGATGAACCTCACAATCAAGGTCGAACTCCCCAGTAGCCGGCGGCCCTCCATATAACACGTGCGCTTGACGCACGACCCTTTCAAAACACTGCTTCAGTAACTCCTCGGCCTCGTCATAGTTCTCGTCGAGTTCAGCTTCGACTTTGGCCTTGGCAGTTTTAAGGGCAAGCACCTCAGCGGCCGACTCCGCGAGCTTCTCGTCGGCCCACTTCTTCAACTGGGCGACCTCAGCCGCCGCCCTCCTCCTCTCGGACTCCAGTTGACGCCTCGCCTCGCCGGCCTCACTTTGGGCCAACTCTTTCTCGGCCACCTCCTTGGCAATCTTGGTGGACAAGTCATCATTAGCGGCCAAAGATTGCTCCAAGGACTGAGCGGCCTCCGAGAGCTTGTGCTCCAACTGCGACACGGTCTCCACGTGTCGGTCTTGCGCCTGGAGACCGTGTTGGAAGAGAACGACCAAGCGGCAAACGAGCTCAAGGCCGCTCCTCATAAGCTCTGAAGGGGCGACGTCCCGAAGCGACTCCCGAGACTCATCGGGGAGCGCCACACGCACCCGCCGTGTGAATTGATGGCCGCGCCCCAGGAGATCGAAGGGGGTCGGCCCAGACCTCGCCACGGCATCAGAAGAACCCGGGCGAGAGTGGGGAGAGGGTGGCACCGCCTCGGCCGCCTCTCGACGAGGAGGAGGAGGCGTCGGCATCGAGCCGGGCGACCTGACGGTAGTTGCAATGTTGCTACCCTCCCTCGGCCGCTTCTTGGACTTTTGGGAAGGACCGGCCTGCTCCCTGGTCGCCACTTCATGAACCGGAGGCATCACCTCCAAACTACGGCGACCCTTACGTGCGGCCGCTTTCTGTCGGTGCTTGTCAAGCACGCTAACAGCGTTAGGTCGTTCGTTCACCATGGTCTCTGCAAAAAAAAAAAAAAAAAAAAAAGAAGAAAAATACAAGTTAGAAAAGGCCGAACGATAGAAATCGACTGACCGACTGACTGGCTAAACGCAAAAATAAAGCCCATACCCCGAACGGCCGCCCAACGCCCAGGCTTAGCGTAAGCCCCGATCAGCGTCCGACAGGGAAGCCTCCTCGGGAGGGCGTCAAAGAGCGCAAGAATTTCTAGCTCATCGGCACCCTCTGTCGGCCTCGGCCACTCTTTGAAGCCACAAGGCTCGCGAGTCCAGTAGAGAGGGAACCTCGATCCACCGGACTCGTCAAAAAAGATGGCCGTCGCCTCCGGCCGGATGATAACTTTAACAAAACGCTCCTTAAATCTCTTATAGGAGCCAGCAAATAGGTCGAACAAAACGCTACCCGTCCGCCCAACCAACGAATGCCACGAGGCCTTCTTAGCCGGATGAGAAGCATAGTAGAAAAGAAAGCAAGAGGGAGATGGATGGAGGCGCATCACGTCGCACAACAAGCGAAAGGCCTGAAGGGACGCCCAGGTGTTCGGATGAACCTGGGTGGGCGCCACGTTAAGCGCCCGAAGAACGCCCATCGTGAACGTGTCAAAAGGCAAAGACACGCGCAAGTCAGAAAAAAAGCAGGTGTACATATAAAAGAAAGGGGGACCGTCGCCCGGTCTCCCCATGCATACTCTCTCCGTTGGTCCGCAAGGAACGACGTCGAAATAACTGGACAGTCCGCCCGGCTTTAATGCTGGATTCTTGGCGAAGAACCGGGCCACGCCCTCCGCGGTACTATAGGTGGAGGATTTCTCAACCACGTTGGGATCCACCCAGCTAAAGTCCATAAGCGGTATGGCCGAGGGAGGAGAGTCCGACCGGTCACACGCAACCGCCGGATCATCCTCCCTCACGACTTCTACCGGGGACGAAGTCTCGGCCAAGCCGGTGGTAGAAAAAGAAGAAGAAGAAGAATAAGAGGAAGAAGACGAAGAGAAGGACTGGCCGATTGGGACACACTGGACGGGCGGGGGGAGAAGATGTTCGACCAGATGAAGAAGATGTCGGCCGAGACCGGCTCGACATGACTAACCTTTTTCTGGGAAAGAAATGTGGGCGAAAGGTGACTCGGCTATCAGAGATGAGGGCGAGAGATCACTCGGCTACCAGTTCGCTCGCTCCAATAGAAAATACAAGAGTATGACACTGGTGGACCCCTATATATAGGGCCCATGGGCCTCGGAATTCGAAACGTCGTATCAATCTCAACCGTTAGATCTAAGAGATCTAACGGTTCACAAATTCCCCCGCCCAAAAAAAAACCCCTCATCAATGCGCGTCACGTCGCGCCGTCTGAGGTCATGTCACGCCGCTTAGTCAAATCACACCTCGAAAAACGAAACGACCGCGCGGCCAAGGGAGCCCAACCGTCTCCCATCATCAAAGACTCATCGGACATATCTAACACATCTGTCCTTGAGCCTGGGGGGCAAGTGTACCGGTACTGGGCGAGGCCGGGACCCACCTGCCTGCCCGACTCCCAGTCAAGCCTGACCGAGAGACTGATAAGTCAATATCTTCAGAAATCTGGCCGAACGGCCGACAGACCTAGACCTTTGTATACTTGGCAGACAGACGATTGTCCGAGACCTTTATATACTTGGCCGACTGACGAATGGCCGAGACCTTTGTATACTTGGCCGACTGATGAATGACCGAGACCTTTATATACTTGGCCGAATGACGAATGGCCGAGACCTTTGTATACTTGGCCGACTGACGAATGGTCGAGACCTTCGTATACTTGGCCGAGACCTTTGCATACTTGGCCGACTGACGAGTGGCCGAAACCTTTGGAGACTTAACTGAGATGGTCGAAGACCACACTTATTTGGCCGATGGCCTACCCTCACCATGAGAATTTGGCCAACAGCCGAACCCTATTACGATTAACGCTCAAACCGAGATCAGTAAAGCTAATTCATCATCAAGAATTAGGTAATGCAATCCTAAGCGGTATCCACCTCGATAAACGGGCCCAACAAGGTAGGCCCATTAGAATAATATAAATAGCACGCATTCCAAGGAGTAAGGTATGTCATTATTACTGTTCACCTACCTGAGAGCTAACCACCCGCTTTACTGACTTGAGCGTCGGAGTGCCTTCGCAGGTACCCCCACCATCCGGTGTTCACCCGACGACCGAGTGCCGAGTGCCGAAAGATAAGCAGAAGGAAGAGAAGGATCCCAGTTCATCACTCAGCCACCTGCCCAACCGAAGGAAGGAGAAGAAGACTTCAACAGTTCCCTAGGTCCCATCTCCCTAGCAGGAACAAAAAGATATGAGAAGATGCGGAATAATTAATTTAATTGTAATTATAAGAGGGATACCAAATAATTAATTTAATGACAAAAATCCATAAAAAAGAGATGAGAAGATAACAATAATTAATTTAATTGTAATTATAAGAAGTTGAAAAGGTCTCAATCCTTTCCTTTTTTAAACCACTTACTGTTAATTTGGTTAGATATCTCACCACACTATAAGAAAAACATAAAATAAAAACTAATTTTATAAATAAGAAATAATTAGTTGCTATAATAATTAAATTAGAGATCTTTAAAATAAAATTTGATTTTTAAATTAATTTTTATTATTGTTAAAGAATTTTTAAATTAGTGTCTAATTAGGTACTAAAGTTTTTTTACCAAATTTAGAATCTAAATAATTGGTAGTTAAGACCTAGTAGTTAATTAAATACTAATTTAGAAACTATTTAACAATAATAAAAACTTTTTTTAGTTTATAAAATGGTCTTTAATTTAGTTATTATAGCAACTAATTACTTTTTTGTCCCTAAAATTGATTTTTATTTCATAATTTTCTGGTAGTATCAGTTTTTTTTTATCTTTAATCAATATAGGTGATGCACCTATAAAAGGTATTGATACATAAATTAGTGTTCAGCTTGAGATAATTGAATATAATAAATATTATTTAATGTATATATTTGGTTTAGTTAGTGTACCTATTTATAAGATCATGATAAACTTCGGATGAGATCGTGATTAAGATAAATTGTTGGATTAATTTCAAAAAGTTTAGATGAATTTTCGTATTAAATATTGTTAATTATTTTATATTATAAGATGTTCGTGAGAACTATATATGAGGAGTGTTCAATGAACTCTTGATCAAGAACTCTTGGAATCGGTACATTAATAAAAAAATTAATATTTTAAAATGTACAAATATGTATTTAGAATATTTGCGGCTCAATTCCCATAATAAATCCAGATTATATCTATCTCGAATATAAGTGTTGGCGAAAGCCAATGACAAGATATAGAATTGTTTGTATTCAATACTTAGCCTAGAACATGCTTATTTTGTTGCCACGTCAAAATAGTTTATGTTTGCAAACATCACAAAAGTGGTTTTTTCACTATAACGTGAATGCTATTAACTTTTTTGTTGTTGATGTGTTCCCACATATGCCTACAGTTGCCGTTCAGAGGTTAGATTTTGAAATACAAAATCCAACTCATTTATCGTTATGTTAACTATACATTTTTTTATTCTAATTTTAGTAACAAAGTGTCAATATTAAAAAATAACTAAACTGAACCGAATTGCAATAATTGAATTAAATTATAAAAGTAATTTATCAAAATTGAATAGAACCGTCAATTGAACCATACAAATGGGCAGGAATGGAAATAGAAGCAACAACATACTCTTTTTCTTTTCTTTTTTCTCATTTCTCTACTAATTATGGAGAGTTTGATATGCAGAAGATATTAGGAGATGAAGAAGAGTTCACCAAGTATTTATACCAAAGAAGCTAGATTCAAGAGGAAATAGATTCGACTTGTCATATATATAAATGTTAAGAATGAAGGTGAACTTGAAAGAGAGTTAGATAAAATTGGGATTGAGAATATGATCATCGAAGTAAATAAATCCAAATATATATATATATATATATATATATATATATATATAAAATACAATTGGTGGAAGAAAATATAAGAAGAATTGCTCATTACTAGTCATGCTCGGCCGTAAAGGAAGAAAACACAAGCAATAACAATGTTGAATGAGAAGGTGATGTGACCCAAAAATACATGAAGATATTATTAATTAAATTTTTGCTTTGTATCTATTTTTCCTATAAATGTATGTTAACGTATAAGAGTATCTTATCAAAATTTTGTTACAAAATGTTTGAATGAATATGACTAATTTTTTAACTATTCTATTGAAATATCTTCTTTATATTATTTTTTTATTAACAAATTTTAAATAAAGACTTTACTTCAAACTAAATCCACTGTCAGTCTTAATACTAATTCCTTTAGATGATTAAAATAATACATTCATTTTTAGTACATTAAATTCAATTATTTTTTAAATAACATAAAATAAAGGTTACAACTCACAACTGCAATAGTGGGTGAATAAGGTAATATTTTTTTACAAAAAATAAATTATTATTTTTATTTATGTAGTCTACGGGGCGACCTCCATGGCCTACCCCACATTGTCATCCCTACTCAAAACCAAGTCACTCAAGTGACTAAAGAAATTTTAACCACTACACCAGACAAATTTTGTTGTTATACTATAATTATTATTCTACTTATTATTATAATTATTAATATTATTAATTTTATCAATAGTATAAGTATTATTAATATTATCAATAGTATAAGTATTATTAATGTTATCAATAATGTAAATGTTATTAATAATATAAATATTATCAATAATATAAATAATATTAATATTATCAATAATATAAATATCATTCATATTATTAATTCATTAATATTATTTAAATTAATAACATTATTAATTATTATAATAATATTATTAATATTATTAATACCGTTAATCTTATTATTAATAATAATATTATTATTAGTATTAATAATATTATTTATATTATTATTACTTATATTATTATTATTATTAGTATGAATATTATTATTATTATTATATTCATAGGATACATAACTATCAAATCTATTTGTAGATAATATCCACCAAATTCAATTTGTAGGTAATACTAATTAACTATAGTTCGTAGGTAATACCACCAACTTCATTGTGTAGGTATTACCTACCAACTAGGGTCCGTAAATAATACATACCAACTTGAGTCCGTAGATATACCCACCAACCTGAATCTCTAGGTAATACCTACCAACTCTAGAATGTGGGTAAATTCATAAGTAATCTTGCATATCTTTATTTAATTTTTTCATTATTCTCTTATCTTTTTATTATTATTTATGATTATTATTTGTACTAGTCGGACGTGTTCGGGTCCTCGACCCAAACACTTAAGTGTAATAGCTTAGTTAGACAGGCCTATTTGGAAAATACTTAGCTCGGCCTGGGATGAATATGAGCCCAATGACATGTCATGAAGTTGACCTAGATATGTGGCAGGCCATATTGAAAAGGCAATTAAAAGTAAAACCAGGGGGAATAACTAAAGTAGTTAAGCGTATATATATTTTCGATGTAAATAAAAGTTTCTAGGAATGTTGTTGCATTGTACCTGAAAAATAAAGGTACACATTAACAAAATATTCTTTCCATTTAAATTATATTTCTAGTGTTAAATTATATTCTTGTTGATGAAATTGTTGAAGGAATGTCTATAAAAGGGTTTAAGACCCTGAATAAAGGTAAGTTTTTTTTTTTTGTGAACTTAAGACTGAAACAAATTTTATAGTTTGAATGCTCTTACTGACTTGATTGTCGGAGTGTGATCAAAAGGTAGAGCCCCCTTCATCACAAAGCATCGACATCTCAGTTGAGCAACATCACGTGAAGACGAGTCAAAGTGGAGCTCATTACCAAGTCCGACCAAAGTCAACTGACAAGAACATTTGGCACCCATCGTGGGGTACGATAAAATTTGACCCCACTTGCATTTATGGCTAAGGAATATGACGTGATGAGAAGTACCAGACAAGGAACACAAGGATCCAAAGGAGGCGAGGCCCC
This sequence comes from Phaseolus vulgaris, assembly GCF_000499845.2. Classification (NCBI taxonomy): domain Eukaryota; kingdom Viridiplantae; phylum Streptophyta; class Magnoliopsida; order Fabales; family Fabaceae; genus Phaseolus; species Phaseolus vulgaris. The sequence goes on from NC_023752.2 coordinate 44,872,940, forward strand.
AACCTTGCAATAAATTATAGAGGCCATGAGAGCTCTCTAAGAAAAAAAATGAGGAATACTGACGTGAGCAAGAGCGAATTTGGGAATAAGCTATGGTGGATCAAGAATGCCTCCGTGAGGAAACGCGGCTGAACCAGACACACCTTATGGCAGAAATTGAAGCTTCCCGAAAAGCTATGAAAGAACATGCATAAGCTAATGAGGAGTTGCGCAGGGCCAATGAGTTGATGCAGAGGGACATGCACCGCCATGGCCGACGTCCCACTCGGGAAAGTTCCCCGAACATGTCATCGAGGGACGATTCAAAACCGTTATCTCAGAAAATCATGGAAGAGCCTATGCCGCCCCATTATATCACACCCAATATCACTCTCTTTTTTGGTGTAGAGGACCCTGAGAATCATTTGAAGGCGTTCAGGGCTCAAATGATTATCTCTGGTGGGTCGGATGTAGTACGATGTAAGATGTTCATGGGCACATTTACAGAAGAGCTTTGCAATGGTTTAGTGGAGTCCTGGATGAACACATCACCTCTTTCCCTCAGTTCTCTAGAATGTTTAAGGAGCATTTCTCGACAAATAAGTTCAACCCCCCATGTTTGTATGATCTCTTCAATGTCAAACAGAGGGAAGAGGAGTCACTCTCAAAGAATACTTGAATAGATTATGTGCAGTCTTAGTGCGACTCCAAACTCAGGACGAGGAGATGCTGGTTGTTGCTTTCCTGCAAGAGATGACAGCAAGCCCGTTCAATGATTCATTAATCAGAAATCGGGCGGAGACGTTATCCGAGGTGCGTGAATGATCTATAGCCCCTATCAAGGCCGAGGAGGCCGTGCTCATGAAAAAAGGTAGCTCGCGGTTGAAACAACCCAGAAACAAGGAGAACAAACAAGATGGTTCTGCCAGAAGCAGTGAAGTATCCATTGAGAAAATAACGGACTAGAGGTACGTCTCGTATGTTGCCAAGAAGGATGAACCTAAGACAAAGGCCAGGGAAGAGATGGCTATCAGACCCAGATTTCGGGTATCCTGCAAAGAACTCATAGGCATGCTCGGGGTTTTGGATAGATTGAAGTTTCCTTAAAAGATAGATCAATTTTTGGGATCATGGAAGGATATTTGATGTGATTTTCACCGAGCTTATGGGCATGGTATCGAGCGACGCATTGCCCTAAGTTATCAACTGTCAAACTTAGTCAAAGAGGGTTTCTTGATAGAATAACTTGAGGTCAGCCAAGAGAAGCCGAAAGTGGAAACCACATCCTTGGAGCAAAAGCATGAAACTCCAATCCTGGGAGAACTTAGCACCATCGCGGGAGGATTCTTTGGAGAGGGAAGTTCAGCTTCTAAGCACAAATGTTATGCTCGAGCAGTAATGGCACTAGATGCAAGGAGGCCCCACTGATCTACTGAGCTTTCCCTTTGTTTCACAAATTCTGACTTGGAGGATGTGCTTCCCTATGAAGACAATCCAGTGGTAATATCTGTTATCACTGTGGGACAAAAGGTGCAGAGTGTCCTAGTTGATAAACGGAGCTCAGCTGACATAATGTTTTGGGGAACCTTTACCAATTTGCAGATATCTCTTGACTAGTTAAGGCTATATGATGACCGTCTAGTCAGTTTCATAGGCGACCAAGTGGAGGTGCAAGGATACATCGAGCTAAGAAAAACCTTCTCTGATGAAAGTACAGCCAAAACGATAACTGTCAAGTACATCATCATCAACGCATCTTCCGCATACAACCTGCTCCTAGGTCGACCTTCCTTGAATAGGTTGGGCACAGTAGCCTCAACCACTCACATGAAGATGAAGTTTCCCTCGGCGAAAGGAAGGGTAATCACGATCAAAGTCGACTAGAAGATGACTCGAAAGTATTACAAAAGTAGTTTGAAAAATCGTAGGGGAACTTATGCAGTCACTATCCAACCCGAAGAGCCAGGATGGGTAGATGACATCAGCAACAAGAGGCGACCTGGGCCCATTGAAGAAGTCCGGAAGAGAGAGATAAAGGAAAGGAAATTCAAGCTCGGAACCTCACTTTGTAAGGAGCTAGAGGATAAGATAACTGATGTCATCTCGAGAAGTATGAGCGCTTTTGCGTGGTCATTCGCAGATATGCCTATTGTACCGCCCTGGTGGTCGGGTGTGATGACGTGGCACCCTGCTACAGTGTAGGCGTGTTGACAAGGCGCCAGGTTGGCAGATAGGAAGGAAGTCGGGAGGCACGTGTAGTCGCCGATTGTTAAGTTGGCGTGTTCCGATTTCCAGTTTACCAGAATAGGCGATCGCCAGGTTGAAGATGAAGTCGCCAGATGTAGACTCAGGCGACCAAGCAGTCGGAGATCGCCAGAACAAGCACATCGCCGAAGACGAAGGAGAAGCAGATTACGAAGGCGGCCGGCGAGACCACAGGGAAGGTGTATGAAGGCCCTAACTCGCCAGTTTCAGTAGAGATCGCACTCCTAAGTTTGCTATGCACTGGGCAGTACCATGCATACGTAACTTAGCCAAAATGAGAGTAGAAGCAGCGCCAAGTCAGGGAGCCTCCAGATGATGGCACGTGTACGGTTGGATGCGGGCCACGTGTCCAAGTCTGCAACTGCCAGGAGAGAGAAAGTCACCAGGTATATAAGAGCTCTTAACAAACTTTCTGAGGTACGCACGTTCAGTTCGTACACTTTACGCTTGCGAGTGAGAGAGGATTTGCACGGTTCTCGTTCTTAGTTTTTGGTGATACCGTCACTGACTTGAGCGTCGGAGTGCGATCGGCCGCAGCGGCACCGTATCGTTTCTTTGCAGGTTCTTGAGATAGATCCCGAGGAGGAACGGAGGTGAGAAGCGGTGCGCACGTCGATCCTTTGACGAGGCATTCTCCAGCGCTCCGGTCAACAGGCAGGATCATCAGGCGCCCACCGTGGGGCCGTGTAAAGCTTGCTCCCATCCACAGCGTGAGTTCGTGGAAGTTTTCGAGGTTTTTCGGCGTGGTTGTGTGCTGGCGCAACCATCGTTTGCAGTTTCTTTGAGTTTCGTTCGGTGAGTTGCGTTTTGTACCGTTTGTTTGGCTTTCAATCGGTGGAGTGAGGTCTTTTGTTGCTTGCGCGCAATCTGTTTGGTGGAAGTTCGAGTTCTTTCGTTTGTTTGGTTGATTCGCGGGGAAACGGTGGCTTTTGGTGAAGCTGTGGTTTTCTTCGAAGGTCTGCGGTGTTCTTGGGTTCTTGCGCAGTTTCTTGAGTTTTCTCCGGTTGATCTCTGATTCGATCGTGGTTGAAGTGTTGTTTGCTGTATTTCTGTGGTTCGCTGAAGTTAATGAGAAAAATGAGAAGCAATCGTTCCAGTCCCGTGGTGCCTGTCGCAGCTGAAGGCGACGCAGCCATGACCATGGCGCAGATGGCAGAGATGATGCGCTCGTTGCAGGCAACTGTGGAAGCCTCGCGCGTCGAGCAGGCAAGGATACATGAGGACCTGGTCGCCTCTCGCGCCAGGAACGAGGAGCTCAGCAAGGTAACTGAGGAGCTGCGTCGAGCTCTTCAGGAGCAGTAGGGACGTTCTTCTGTTGAAGAGGCGGCGCCGTCGACGCCACCTCGTGTTTTCCCAATGCCTTTTGTTCAGGCGATTACCGACACGCCTATTCCCACGAGCGTGGTTCCGGTTAAAGCTGTTTTTACCGGCGTGGAGGATCCAGAGGCTCATCTGACCACGTTCCACACGCAGATGATGCTGTCGGGAGGGTCAGACGCCGTCTACTGCAAGATGTTCGTGAGCACGCTCCAGGGAACGGCGAAGGAGTGGTTTGTGAGCCTGCCTAATGGCCACATAACCAGTTTTCAACAATTCTCGAAAATCTTTGTCGAGCAGTACATTGTGAATAAGGCACCGCCGAGGGTGTCCTATGATCTGTTTGATATAAGGCAGTACCATGGGGAGTCCCTCAGAGACTACCTCAATCGCTTCGGAGCGCAGATGGTCAGATCGCCGGCCAAGGATGAAGAAATGCTGGTCTATGTCTTCAAAAAGGGCGTGCAGCCAGGGCCATTCTGCGAGGCCTTGATCAGGGCTCATCCAGCGACGTTTGCTGAAGTCAGGCGACTTGCGGTGGCCCACATCGCCGACGAGAGTGAAGTCGCCGAGAAGAGAGGCAGCGTGGCTCCCGCCAGACCACGCGCCCAGACCAGGATCCAGCCGCAGAGGGTGCTGGAAACGGCGGCGGCGGCCAGGAAAGACCAAAGGACTCGCTATCCCTACGATAGGAGAAATAAGGGAAGAAGCCAAGCGCGCCAACAACCAGCACGCCAACAACCCGCACGCCGGGAATACAATCGCCCGCCTAAGCACAAATTTGTCATGGGACTAGCGGACCTGATCGCTATCCCTAACATATCGGCTAGGTTGAAGGCGCCCGAGAAGGTGGGAGACAAGGTGCTGGGGTCAAAGCCGGACGCCTGGTGCGAGTTCCACCAGTGTTTTGGCCACAACCTGGACTCGTGTTTGTCTTTAGGATACCAGCTCGACGATCTGGTTAAGAGCGGGTTCCTAAACGACTATCTGCTGGATAGAAGGACGGGGGGAGCGTCGAGTTCCCAACCAGCAGGTGGAGAAGCCCAGCAACACGAGATGCCAATCCACGGGGAGATCCACACCATTGCAGGGGGTTTCTCAGGTGGTGGATGCACCGCATCGCAGAGGAAAAAGTATGCGCGATCGGTGATGGCAGTGGACATGTTTGAAGATCACTCGCCGGAAGTGGACATTACGTTCACAAAGCAGGATCTTCGGGACGTTGTGCCTCACGACAACGATCCCATAGTTATTTCGTTGATAACAGCAGGGAGGAAGGTCCACCGAGTTCTGGTGGACCAAGGAAGCTCGGCAGACGTGATGTTCTGGCCGACTTTCACGCAGCTGGAATTGCCCCTTGACCAGCTAAGGCCCTATGGAGGGTGCTTATATGGGTTCGCTGGTGACCAGGTGGAGGTCAGGGGGTACATTGAGCTGAGAACCACGTTTACAGATGAGGCTGGGTCGAGGACGGAGAAAATCAAGTACCTCATCGTAAACACCCCTTCAGCATACAACATCCTGTTGGGTAGGCCCACTCTTAACAGGATAGGCGCCATTCCATCGACTCGGCACATGAAGGTGAAGCTGCCGTCCATGGAGGGGGTGGTGATCACGATCAGGTCGGATCAGAAAGAAGCGAAAAGGTGCTATGAGAATAGCCTGAAAAACAAAAGATCAGTGAGCTATGTAACAACCACCCCACCTCCCGGTGTGAAGCCCAGACCGCCGGTATCAGAGGAGGCCGCTGGAAGGGATGTAGAGATGATAGACGCTGAGCTAGGGGAGAGAAATGCTGGCCTGGAGGAGGAAGAGGCGCGGAATCGCCCCGAAGAAGCGAGAGAACTGGGAATCGCCAAGGCGGTGATCGCCAGAGAATCCAGGCCCAAACCTATCGAGCAGTGGCTCGAGAAGGAGATCGGAGGGAAAGTTTTCAAGCTCGGAAGATCTCTGGAGGTCGATCTCCAGGCCCAGATCGCCAAGGTGATTGAGCAGCATCTGGACGCGTTTGCTTGGTCTGCTTCGGACATGCCCGGGATCGATCCCGACTTCTTGTGCCATCATCTGGCGATGGACAACATGGTGAGACCGGTGCGACAAAGGAGAAGAAAATTCAATGAAGAGAGGAGGCAGGCGATTAGGGACGAAACACAGAAACTCCTCGCTGCAGGCCACATCAGGGAAGTCCAGTACCCTGAATGGTTGGCAAATGTCGTACTGGTAAAGAAGAGTAACGGGAAATGGCGCATGTGCGTCGATTTCACCGATCTGAACAAAGCTTGCCCAAAGGATTCGTATCCTTTACCAAGCATTGATGCCCTGGTTGATAGTGTTGCAGGGTGCAAGCTGCTGAGTTTCCTGGATGCCTTCTCGGGCTATAATCAGATCAAGATGCATCCCATGGACGAAGAAAAAACAGCCTTCATGACGGAGAGGTCGTGCTACTGCTATAAGGTGATGCCGTTTGGGCTGAAGAACGCGGGGGCCACGTACCAGAGGTTGATGGATCGAGTACTTGCACCGATGCTGGGAAGGAACGTGCAAGCCTACGTCGATGACATGGTCGTGACCTCGCAGGAGAAAAGCAAGCACGTTGCGGACTTGGAAGAATTGTTCACGACGATCGCCAAGTTCAAGTTAAAACTCAACCCGGAGAAATGCATTTTCGGCGTGGAGGCTGGAAAGTTCTTGGGTTTTCTCTTGACTGAAAGGGGAATAGAAGCTAACCTAGACAAGTGCGCCGCCATCTTGGCGATGAGAAGCCCGGCTACAGTGAAAGAAGTCCAGCAGCTGACGGGTCGGATGGCAGCCCTATCTCGCTTCGTGTCAGCTAGCGGAGAAAAGGGGCATCCCTATTTCCAATGTCTGCGGCGCAATAACAAGTTCGCTTGGACGAAAGAATGCGAGGAAGCTTTCGTCAAGCTGAAGGAGTATCTGGCGAGCCCGCCGGTTCTATGCAAACCGCTGACGGGTATCCCTCTCAGGTTGTATTTCGCTGTGACTGAGAGGGCGGTGAGTGCGGTACTCGCCCAGGATCAAGATCAGGCTCAGAAGCCTATTTATTTTGTGAGCAAAGTGTTGCAGGGCCCAGAAACGAGATATCAGGCCCTGGAGAAGGCTGCGCTGGCTGTGGTGTTTTCGGCGAGGAGGTTGCGCCACTACTTCCACAGTTTCACAATACTGGTGATGACTGACCTGCCCATCCAGAAGGTCTTGAAGAAACCTGACGTTGCGGGAAGAATGGTGAAGTGGGCAGTGGAGTTGTCAGAGTTTGACATTAAATATGAGCCCCGAGGCCCGATCAAGGGGCAAATCTTTGCAGATTTTGTGGTCGAGCTCTCATCAGAGGCGACGCGGGTTGAAGGAGACGATTTCCGTTGGGTACTCTCGGTGGATGGATCGTCGAACCAGCAGGGCAGCGGTGCTGGAGTCATATTGGAAGGACCCAACGGCGTGCTGATCGAACAATCGTTGAGATTTGCCTTCAAAGCCAGCAACAATCAAGCAGAATATGAGGCGCTGATCGCCGGGATTTTGCTGGCCAAGGAGATGGGAGCTAGGGTGCTGATGGCTAAGAGTGACTCGCTGCTAGTCACAGGGCAAGTAACAGGCGAGTTCCAGGCTAAAGATCCACAAATGGCGGCTTACTTGGCGCATGTGCAGGAATTGAAGAGTTCCTTTGCCTCTTTTGAAGTAGTGCATGTGCCCCGAGAGCAGAATGCCCGAGCTGACTTGCTTGCTAAGCTCGCCAGCTCAGGCAAGGGGGGTAGGCAGAGGACGGTGATTCAAGAAACTCTGAAGACGCCGAGGGCATTTGTAGCAGATCACCTGGTCCTTCAGATAAGCAAGTCGACGGAGAGAGCAGCGAGTAGCCATAAGTCTTTGACGCAAGAAACCCTGAGATCGCCGAGAGTTAGAGCATGTCGAGGAGAGAAGGTGGACGTGATGCAGGTCTGCGCCACCCATGAGCCAGACACTTGGATAACACAGTACAAGCGGTGCTTGGCTGATGGCCTCCTCCCGCTAGATCCAACAGAAGCTAGGAAGGTAAAGAAAAATTCCAGCAAGTATACATTGATTGATGGCGATCTGTACAGGTTCGGGTTCACTCACCCACTCCTGGAATGTATACACGGCGAGAAGTGCACGAGAATTATGGCAGAGCTCCACGAAGGTATATGTGGAAGCCACGTCGGGGGTCGAGCTCTGGCCGCGAGGACTCTCCGTGCAGGCTACTACTGGCCATCCATGAGAGAAGATTGCAAAAAGTATGCCCAATGCTGCAAACAATGCCAGCAGCACGCCGATTGGCATAAGGCACCTCCCGAGGAGTTGAAGTCGATCTATAGCCCTTGGCCGTTTCATACTTGGGGAATCGACATCCTGGGACCTTTCCCGCTGGCGATCAGGCAAATGAAGTACTTGGTGGTGGCGATTGAGTATTTCACCAAGTGGATTGAAGCAGAACCAGTGGCCCAGATCACCGCACACAAGATCGAAGGTTTTGTATGGAAGAACATTGTGTGCCGGTTTGGAGTGCCTAAGCGCCTGGTGTCAGATAATGGGACGCAGTTTGCAAGCCACCTGTTGAAGAAGCTTTGCGAAGGGGTAGGAATTCAACAAGTGTTTGCATCCGTCGAGCACCCCCAAACAAATGGCCAGGTGGAATCAGCTAATCGGGTGTTGTTGAGAGGTTTGAAGAGAAGGCTTGAGAAAGCCAAGGGAAGTTGGGCTGAGGAGGTGCCCCGTATAGTTTGGGCGTACCACACCACCGAGCAGTTAGGAACCCATGAGACCCCGTTTAGCTTGGTTTATGGGTGTGACGCCATGATTCCGGTGGAGATCCAGGAGAGCTCGCCGAGATTCCAGAACTTTGTAGAGGAAGACTCGAATGAAGAGAGAAGGCTGAACCTGGATCTGCTGGATGAAGTCAGGGAAGAGGCGAGGCTGAAGGCTGAGGCGGTGAAGAGGAGGATCGAGCGAAGATACAACTCAAAGGTGATGCCAAGGCAGTTTAGAGAAGGCGATCTGGTGATGAGGAAGGCCCACCAGTACGAGATGGAGAATAAGCTATCACCCAAGTGGACTGGACCGTTCAGAATAACCGAGGCGCTCGGGAACGGGGCCTACCGCTTAGAGACGCTGGAGGGAGGGGCGATTCCTCGCACCTGGAACGCCACACACCTGAAGTTGTACTATAGTTAAGAGCTTTGTAAGTAAAGACAAACACAATGTTATATTACAATGTCTCTGTTAAAACAGTTTGAAGGGGGCACTCTTTTTTCCCTAAGGAGGGTTTTTAATGAGGCTACCCAATAAAAGAAGAGTTTTCGAAGTATAAGGTGTTTTCAGATTGCATGTGCGCTATTTTCAAAAGTTTTGAAGAAAGACTTTGTCATTTGTACATGATTTAAGGCAAGAAAAGATATATCGCGTGCTTTCTAAAAGGTTTTAAGTCCTCATCGTTTTTCGGCGATTAGAGGCACCAGTTAAGTTTTCAAAGTCCTCATCGTCCTTCGGCGATCGGAGGCACCAGATGAAAGACCTCAACGCCCTCGCGCGTCCTGAGGCAAGTTAAAGACCTCCTCGCCGTCGAGCGAGTGCAGGCGAGAAAGAGAAAAAGTCCTCCGTGTCTCTGGGAGCGAGAAGATGTAACTCCTGGGGCAACGAAGAGGCAAGTTAAAGACCTCCTCGCCGTCGAGCGGGTGCAGGCGAGAAAGGTCCTCAGTGCATCCAGGGGGGAGGAGATGTACACCCTGGGCAAGTTGAGGCACCGGATAAAGTCCTTATCGCCGTTGTGCGAGCTAAGGCCAGTTAAAGACCTCCTCGCCGTCGAGCGAGTGCGGGCGAGAGAAAGAAAGGTCCTCAGTGCATCCACGGGGGAGGAGATGTACACCCTGGGCAAGTTGAGGCACCAGATAAAGCCCTTCTCGCCGTTGAGCGAGTTAGGGCCATATAAAGTCCTTCTCGCCGTTGAGCGAGTTCAGGCGAGTTAAAGACCTTCTCGCTTATGTGCGAGCGTAGGCAAGATAAAATCCTTCTCGTCTCGAACGAGTTCAGGTATGGCGAAGCGGGTGGAAGAAGCTTGAAAGGTGGCTAAGGTAGGTTCGAAGAGAACGCCTAGTCAGCCGGTCTTTTGTTCTGAAGTTCAGGGGGGCAAAGGAAGATCCCAAAGGGCGTTCCTACCCCAGATAAAGAAACGATTGCCAAAGCATGAGGCTAGGAAAAGCTGGTGTTGCCAAGAGGTCTTGGCGATCGGGAAAAGTTCAAACACGGCGAGAAGATTGAAAGACTTGTTTTACAAAGCAGGTCGAGTGGGACGTTGTTTGAGCCAATGATTGAGTTACAGTTTGTTGCTTGGAAGCTATTCTTATGATCAGGTTAGTGCCTCAAGAGTACAAGTTGTTTAAAGCGATTATTGCTTAAGTTTGAATTAGCTCGAGGCAGTTACGTCAAAGGCCGCGTTTGCAAAATCGCTAAGTTAAAATCGACAAAGTTAAACATACAAAGAAGGCTAAAGCGCTCAAAAGGAGTCAGAAGAAAGAATATCCAAGTTTTTGCGATTGAAATAAGTAACTGTTCAAAACACATATGCACGAGTTTTTGTTACAAGGTATATACAAGCGAAATTATAAAGTAGCAGATGGGGTGGAGTTGGTTGAGTCTTCGGTGGGAACGACCTTTCCATCTACTACTTCGTTGTTTAACGACACCATGCTGAGGTCGAGATCAGGGAATAGGCATGCGAATTGTTCCCGAGCGGCCTCGAATCCGGCAACCAGAATCTGAGCAGAGCTTAACTTAAGTTCTTCAATTTGCCCTTGAAGTTCTTCAACCTGTTTCTTGAGCTCCTTGTTCTGCTGCTCCAGCTCTTCGACCTGTTTTCGGAGTTGTTCGTTGGTCTCTTGAGCATGAAGAAGGTCATCAGCAACCTTCTTGGATTCCGTTTGGGCTTGGGTCAACTCGGCAGCCATCTTCCCTTTTTCCTTGTTTGCCTCGGCGAGATCAGCCATGGCGTCGTCCCTCGCTTTTTCTACTTGCCCAAGTAGCTTCTCACGATCGATTGACCTTTGCTCCAGTTTTTGTACCTTATCGGCACTAGCTTGAATGTGAGCCTCCAGGTCGCTCGCCTTGGTGCGCAGAGGCACGATTTTGCTTTCTAGCTCAACTTTCTCTTGGGCAAGATCATGAATTCTGCGGCGGAGGTCAGTGGCCTCCTGGCGCGCCAATCTGAGCTCGGTGCTCATCGCGTCTTCTACTCGGGAGTGTTCCATCTCCGCGAGCGTCAGATTGGCAGACAATTTCTCCACCTCGAGCCTCATGGTGCTGTTGTCAGTCCTGAGGTTGAAGAGATCATCTTGAAGCCTCCTGGTGGAGCTCTCCACAGCCCTTGTTATAATCGATGGGATATCCTCTGCGATGGTTTTCAGTTTAGCAGTCAGAGGTTCCCACATCCTTGTGACCTCGAGGGAAAGGTTTGCGACTTGGAGAGGCGCCAGGGGGGCTTGTTGAGGGTTCTCGTCGCCACCTTCCTTAGCAATATTTTCAGTGGTTGCTTCCTGGTGTGGCGACGCAATCGGGATTCGGTGATTAGGATTGGAGAGGTGTGAGCGACCTCATCCCCGATTGGAACGATTCCTGCAGCTGAAGTGTTTGAAGGGGGGCCCCCTCCTGCTGACATATGCGGCGTAGAGGCGCTCGGGGGGTCCTCCAAGAAATTTGGCTCTTGGGCCTCAGCTGCAGGTGGCGCAGTGGCCAATGGAACTGCTTGGACTGGTGATGAAGGGGCTTGTGGTGTTGGCGACGAGGGAGGAGGAGCAGGCATTGATGGTGGTGGTGAGGTTGGAAGAGGGGGTTGAGCAGGTGGAGAAGATGGTGCCACCCTCTTCCTTTTCGTGACAAGGCCATCCTCTGTGACCTCGTCGTCCTCTTCTTCCTCCTCTTGGACGATTTGGGGGGCTTTTCGTTTTGGCCGTCTTGCGCTGGGTGGGTTCCTTGGGCGGTGATCGCCCATGAACGATAGCCTTCTCGACCGCCGAGTTGGGAACCGTCTGGGAACCGGTCGCCAACCCGTGGTTTCGGGCGAGCGCCTTTAAGTCGGCGAGCATGTTCTTTCCCAACATGGTGTCTGCATGAAACGAAAATACATGAGTTAGCTCAGAGAAGAAAAAGATAAGTGCAAGAGGTAATGAAACAGCAAAACAGGTATATGCAGAAAAGGAAAAACCAAAGTCTTGTGCGTATCGCACAAGACGCCCAGAAGCAGTATCAGAAGCAATATCAAAACAAGAGTGTAGCGTCCTAACCTATTTGGAATTCCAACTGGTCCTCAAAGAACTCGAAGGAGATCAGGGTGGGGGTCAGGAATGTTATGTTGGCATCTGCCACCCTCTTCCAGAATAGACAGAGGTCTCGGTCCAAAGCTCCCATGCTATCAGGACTTCTGGGCCTCCTGAAGCAGCTCTTGGACTCCTTTTTCCCCTTGTCCACCCAGTACAAGGGGAAGCCGTCGAGAAGGGAAGTGTCTTTATCGTTTGCGCATATTTGGATGAACTTCCCCTTCCAATCTTTGTACGACTGCTGGAAGATGGTGAAAATGGATCTCCCAGCAATGGCATTCAGGCTGACCCACAGGCGGTCTCCTGGGTGTTTGGCCTCAAACAGGAACAAAAACACGTCCACCGACGCGGGCAACCCCAGGTGGGCGCACGTTATTTCAAAGGCTCGAACAAACGCCCAGCTGTTGGGGTGAAGCTGGGCGGCAGCGATGTTGAGCTCGGTCAAGAGTTCCCTCTCGAATCGGGTGAGAGGGAACCTGAGTTTGACCTTCTTGAAGAAAGTGGTGTAGACAAAGCAGAAGGGCCCGTCGGCGCTTACTTTGTCATCGGCACACACTGGCAGAGCGGCGGGGCAAGGCAGCACCATCATCCTCTCGTCGTGCTCCTTGTGAAACGATTGATAGGCCTCGTCCCCCTTGTCAACCGCAGAACTGCTCCCGCAGTGTTCACCGACGAGGTCTCCTTTAGAAGGGTTGGGTTAGCCCAGGGGTATAGAGTTTTGAAGTCCAGCAGAGGGACGGGGGCTCCTCCAGCGTTAGATGGAGTCGCCTGAGCCAGGGCAGTTTGGGAAGATGCAGGCCTCTCAGCCTGCGAAGAGGAAGCACCACGAACTTGTGTTGAGTCGTGTGCTTGTGAAGGAGGGTTTCGCGCTGATGGAGGGGGGTTCGGGGTAATCTTGGTGCGAGTCATGATGGCAACTGCAAAGGAAGAAGAAAGAAAAAAAAATAATCAGGAGGGTTACAAAGGCTGACTCGATCATAGAAGGGAGGTGAAAGACGAACGAATGTGAGTTCGTTGCGACGATCGACAAAGCCCTAAGTTACGCAGAAGGAGAAAAGAAAAAAACAACCCACAGCGTATGCACCAGGCAGTTACAGGATGATGCAAATCGGTGAAAATGCAAGGAAACCCAGCAGATGAAGGAAAGTAGTTACCTTTCGATGATCAGGAAGATGGTGAAGGAAGGTAGTGATCTAGGGCGTTGAAGAGCGTCGAGAGTTTTCGCAGAGGGAAGTGAGAGCGTTTTGCAAGCACGAAGAAGGTGATGGAACAGTGGAGCGTAATGGGTTTAAGAGTTTTCGAAATAAGTTAGGAAGCGTTAACGGCAGATGAAGAGAGCCGTTGATGAAGCCACGTGTCGAACGATGTGTGAAGGGTTTGGTGGAGCGTCAGAGCAGCAGAAAGTACAATCGCTTGGAATTCTGCGTCAGTGCCACGTAGATCGGTGTTAACGAAGGCTCTTTCAGTCTTTTCGCTAGACAAGTCTTCGCTTAAGACTGGGGGGCTTGTGTACCGCCCTGGTGGTCGGGTGTGATGACGTGGCACCCTGCTACAGTGTAGGCGTGTTGACAAGGCGCCAGGTTGGCAGATAGGAAGGAAGTCGGGAGGCACGTGTAGTCGCCGATTGTTAAGTTGGCGTGTTCCGATTTCCAGTTTACCAGAATAGGCGATCGCCAGGTTGAAGATGAAGTCGCCAGATGTAGACTCAGGCGACCAAGCAGTCGGAGATCGCCAGAACAAGCACATCGCCGAAGACGAAGGAGAAGCAGATTACGAAGGCGGCCGACGAGACCACAGGGAAGGTGTATGAAGGCCCTAACTCGCCAGTTTCAGTAGAGATCGCACTCCTAAGTTTGCTATGCACTGGGCAGTACCATGCATACGTAACTTAGCCAAAATGAGAGTAGAAGCAGCGCCAAGTCAGGGAGCCTCCAGATGATGGCACGTGTACGGTTGGATGCGGGCCACGTGTCCAAGTCTGCAACTGCCAGGAGAGAGAAAGTCACCAGGTATATAAGAGCTCTTAACAAACTTTCTGAGGTACGCACGTTCAGTTCGTACACTTTACGCTTGCGAGTGAGAGAGGATTTGCACGGTTCTCGTTCTTAGTTTTTGGTGATACCGTCACTGACTTGAGCGTCAGAGTGCGATCGGCCGCAGCGGTGCCGTATCGTTTCTTTGCAGGTTCTTGAGATAGATCCCGAGGAGGAACGGAGGTGAGAAGCGGTGCGCACGTCGATCCTTTGACGAGGCATTCTCCAGCGCTCCGGTCAACAGGCAGGATCACCTATAATATATATAGATTTCTTGTGCCACCAGCTAACGATGAAAGGGTTAAACTCGTGATTCAAAGAAGAAGAAAAGTGTTTTGACATCTGAGAAGAAACTCAGAAACTATTAGTTGTTGGTCACATAAGGGAAATCCAATACCTTGAGTGGTTGACAAATGTTGTAATGGTAAAAAAGGCGAATGGGAAGTGGAGGATGTGTGTTGACTTCACCAATTTGAATAAGGCTTGTCCCAAGGACTCCTATCCTTTACCGAGCATAAACTCTTTGGTTGACAACGCCTCAAGATGTCATTTATTGAGCTTTCTAGATGCTTTTTTAGAGTACAAACAGATCTGTATGTACCCAAAAGACGAGAGTAAGACTACTTTTACAATCGAGGTCGCTAGTTATTGGTACAAGGTCATACCTTTTGACCTGAAGAACGCTGGGGCGACCTATCAAAGACACATGGATCATATCCTTTCACCAATGCTCGGGCACAACATCCAAGTGAACCCGGATAAATGCACAACGATCATAGAAATGAGAAGTCCGGCTAATGTGAAGGAAGTACAACAACTAACCGGGTGCATGGCCACCCTGTCTTATTTCTTATTAGCCAGTGGAGATAAGGGATATCCTTATTTCCAATGTCTTAAGAAGAATAATCGTTTCGCATGGACTGATGAATGCGAAAAGACTTTTGTCAAGCTCAAGTAATACTTGGCTAGTTCCCAAATTTTCGGTAAACTAATTCCGAAAATCCCTATTCGCTTATATTTTTCAATAATAGATCGGGCTATTAGCTCGGTTATTTTGAAAGAGCAAGAGAAGGTCCAAAAGCCAGTCTATTTCGTAAGCAAGGTGTTACAAGGACTAGAGGTTCAATATCAAGCCATCGAAAAAGCTGTTCTAGCTGTGGTGTTCACAACTCGACGACTTTTTCATTATTAAGGTTTAGGTTTTAGGGTTTTTGAAACACATTTTATTGGTATGACCATCATGTAAAACTTTTCTATCATATTGCCAAGGCCTTCCCAATAGAATATGTGTTGCTTCCATTGGCACAACATCACATAAAACCCCATCTTTATACTTTCTTATAGCAAAAGTTATCAAGACTTGTTTATTAACCATGATTTCACCCTCTTCACTAAGCCATTGTAGTTTATAGGGCTTTGTATGAGAGATAGTGGGGAATCCAAGCTTCTCCACTACTCTTGTACTTGCCACATTAGCATAACTACCTCCATCTATTATCATGGAACATAACTTGTTGATAAGGTAGCCGGTGTGGAAAATATTTTCTCTTTAGGTTTCGTCCAAAGGTTTTGGAATTGTTCCCAACATTCGCCTTACCACCAATAAGTCACCTTCACAAGGTATCTCACATTCATTTTCACTGAGGGTTTTTGAAGCGGTAAGGGAGTTAGACCTAGAAGATTGATCACTATTGTCACTTACTACTATTCCCCGTTTTACCATCTTGGTTCTTTTGTTAGGGCAATTATGTATTGATATGGCTAAAACCTAAACATTTAAAGCATTTTGTACTTGAGGTTTTGTTTGGCGATTTAGTCCTAGAAGGAGAAGGGTTGTCTTTAGAAGTTTGTGGGGTGGATTCTTTAGAGGAATTGGAAGGATTATCTTATTTTGGAAATTATTTTTACCCTTCTAAGATAAGTTACAAAAGACATCATTATGAGTATGTTTGAATCATAGCAACAGACCACGACTAGCCTCTTTTTCAAACCAATGTCCATTACAATTTGATGCCACCACTGAATGGCATAATAAAAAACTCTAGGGAAGCTAGCTTAACTTTTTGGTCTTCTTCGACCTCATACACATTAAAGATTTGTTCTACCTTAGCTTCCCATCCTAAATATACATTTTGGTCACTTTCCCCACTAAAACTAGGTAACTTTACAAAAGGAAAAGAATTCTTTGGTGGTTGGTGTTGATGGTGCGTCTTTCTTCAAGATTGTGCACTCTCCAATCTTGTTCTTCTTCTTGACTTCCATAGTGCATGTAATTTCTAGTAGCTCTTCTAGGCTCCCATTTTCTTTCTCTAGGTTGTCTGTTTTGAGAGTGGGCAAAACTCGAAGCCAAGTCCCTTGAATGACCAAAGAAGCTTTAACCACTACACCAAACAAGTTCTTTTGACATATTATGATTTTTATTATACTTATTATTATTATTATTATTATCATTTATATTATTAATATAATTTATATTATTAATATTATTAATATCATTTATATTATTAATATTATTAATATCATTTATATTATTAATATTATTAATAAAAATAATATTATTAATAAAATAATATTATTAGTATTATTATTATTATTATAATTAATAAAAATATTATGTATGTAATACTTTATGTACGGATACAATACATATGTAATTATTCCCGTTTCATGGGGCCAAAATTACATAATGATTAAATCCGTATGTAATCACTTTTGGCTTACATACGAAAAAATTCGTATGTAATGTCTATTTACATACTGAATTAAATCCATATGTAAATATCTGTATGTAATTACTTTTGGTTTACATACGGAAAAATCCATATGTAATCACTTTTATTCTTATATACGGAAAAATCCGTATGTAATCACTTTTATTCTTACATACGAAAAAATCTATATGTAATGTCTATTTACATATTGAATTAAATCTGTATGTAAATATCCGTATGTAATGCTCACTTTACATACGGATTCAAATTCGTATGTAATAATAGGTATGTAAATGGACAATTTCTTGTAATGCAAACAAGAAAATCACTTATAAAGACTCAAAGAAGCTTACTTAAACTTTAACTATGAAAGTTTAATGTCCTTAGAAATTGTTAAAGCAAGAAGGATTAAATTCCACAAGTATGAAAACAATTTGCCATATACTTAAAACCCCCTTTAGTAATTTAAAATTTGAAATGTGAATGCGCTCAAATTGTTTGTTTTTTTTATCCTAGGTTTTATGGATTCAACATATTCTTTTGTTCATGCATCTTTGAATTCACTTTTCAATTTTTGGAAAAGATATTTAGATTGGGAGTCAATTCATATGAACACTTGCATTCAATGTTTGAAATGAAATCAACCACTACTCAAACAACTTCTAATTTGATTTAAATTCTTCTCAATTAACATCAAAATAAGCATAATGGATGTGAGGCTACTAGAACACTGAGAACATAAGACTCAAGCAAAAGAGGTAAGAGAAAAATAATTGACAAAAAAAAATAAAATTCAAAACCAGAATTTAAAAGTGCTTAATGAATAAAAAACGAAATTGTAAATGACAAGAATTTAAAGGCAGAATTGAAATTGCTTGAAAATAAAAGCAAGAATTGAAATGTGCTATAATTTTAAAGCAGGAAATAAATAAAAAAATAAGCACAAGTTAAAACCATGCTCTGAATACCACATGATGTGAGTTGATTTTGTTGAACCAAATGGTGTTCAAGCTTTGAAGAATCCAAACCCTTTTAAGGATGTTGAAGCTTGATTGTGCTTGTTGTTGTTGTGCTGTTTTAGTTAGGATCTAGGGTAGATTGTGTATGTAATCCACCTCTTGATTGAATCCAAAGCATAAGCATTCTCAATCTTTTTGAAAGAAAACTGTTTTTCAAACTATGTTAAAAACAACCGATTGTTTTGTCGAAACAACCGATTGTTTATACTTAGATGTTTTTAGAAAAGATTGAAAACTGTTTTTCAAATGGTTGAGTTGTTAAAACCAAAACAACCGATTGTTTGTTTTGGTACCGTAACAGAAAAATTGTTTTATCTTTGACTGAGCTTTAAAAGTTTTAATTTCTTACGCTCCAGTCTTTAAATGCTTTGACCAATCTTTAAATGCAATTAAATAGTTTGTTAAGATTTGATAACAAACAACATCTTTGAATAAATTCAGAAAAACAGATTTGAGTAACAAGATTTTGAATATAGTTTTTGAGTTTTTGAAATAGTTGAGATTGCTTAGAGTTTGTGATTGATCAAAGTGCGTGGAATAGAATTCTGCTTGTATTGATTTCAGATTATCTTCAGTAACAAATGTAATCCTTGTACTCTATTGAACAAGTTTCGTTTGTGTGTTTGCTGAGATTTGATGTGTGTTCTTGAGGGGATCAATATTAGCAATCTTAGTGGTGGTGTGTTGGCCAAGAGAAGTGTGTGTCTTGAGGGGATCAAGGTCACTTTCTTGGTTGTGGTGTAAGTAATCAAGGTGTGGTTGCTTAGTGGATTTCCTCAGAGGTTTATAAGAAGACTGGATGTAGCTCTGGGTTTAGAGTGAACCAGTATAAACATCTGTGTACATTTTCTCTATCACTAACTCTTTAATTTCAGTTTTGTTATTTGTTTACTTGTATAAAAAACCGATTGTTTCTGCGAAACAACCGATTGTTTTGCTGGTGTTGTGCTTTAAGCTTTGTGTTTTTGGAAAAATGATTTCTAAATCAAGGTATTCTCGAAGTAATTTCATTCCAGGCTTAAAAGATTGTGAAAACTCTCTTTAAACAATTCACCCCCCTCTAGTTTAAAACCATATATTCTAACAATTGGCATCAAGAGCTTGGTTCTTGAAAATTATTCAAGTTGATCCAAAAATCTTTTTTCTATGGTTGGAAAACAATATTTTGAGGAAGGTGCTTCAATCTATAAACCACCTTTATTCTGTGGATTGAATTACAAATACTGGGAAGCCATAATGAAAATCTTTGTGGAATCTGTTGATCAAGGAATTTGGGATTCAATTGAGAATGGTCCTTACATTCCAAAGTTTAAAAAGAATGGTTCTTTCATTGCAAAACCTTGGTCTCAATGGACCAATGATGAATGTAAGATGACCAAGCTTGATTGTACTGCTCAAAACATAATAGCTTCTGCACTAGATACTAATGAGTTTTTCAGGATATCAAAATTCAAAATTGCTAAAGATATGTGGGACACACTCAAGGCTGCTCATGGACACAATGAACCAAAGGAGGCAATGACAAGGAATCAAGCAAGAAGGAAAAGAAGGAAAAATAAGAAAAGCCTCAACCTTTGCTTCATGCCCAGAAAGGAGGATGACTCAAGTAGTGTAAGTTCATCAAACTCCTCAAACTCTGAAAATTATGGTCAATTACTTCAAGCCTTTCAAGAAATGCATGAAGAAGCCAACCGATTGGCTCTCTTGAACAATCGATTAAAGGAAAAGAACAGCTGGCTTGAAAACAGAGTAAAGACACTGGAAGAGGAATTAGAAAATTCAAAAATAGATTTTGAAAATCTTGAAATCATCTACAAAAACTCCTCTTGCAAGTGTGATACTCTAGTTTGTGAAAATTTCGAAAATCTTGAAAAGAAGGTCCACTATCTTGTTAAAACTGTGGATAAGCTTTCTAAAGGCCAATCCAACTTTGAGAGTGTTCTAGCATCTCAAAACTGTGTTTTTGGAAAAGCTGGATTGGGTTTTAATCCACAAAACAAACAAGATAGATTTTCAAAATCATTTTTGAAAATGCCAGAAAAACAATCGATTGGACCATCAAAACAACCGATTGTTACATGCTTGTATTGCATGAAAAGAGGCCATTCTGTGAGGTTTTGCAAAATCAGAAAATATGTTGTTCCTAAAGGTCTTATGAAGTGAATTCCAAAGGGTAATAAAGCTTTAATTGATGAGTGTAAACCAAATGGACCCACATTCATAAGGGGACCAAATCTTTGTACTTGAAAATCTTTTTTGTAGGGAATCTTGGAGGGGAGCAAGTAACTGTGGGTACTTGGACAGTGGATGCTCCAAGCGCATGACAGGGGACAAATCAAAGTTCCTGAGCATCTCCTTTAAGCAAAAGGGTCATGTTACCTATGGGGACAACAACAAAGGAAGGATTCTTGGGAGAGGATCCATAGGAGACAAAGACATCTTGGGCATCCATGATGTGCTTTATGTAGAAGGCCTAAAGCATAATCTACTGAGCATTAGCCAACTATGTGACAAGGGATATCAAGTGATGTTCAAGTCAAACACATGTGAAATCTGTCTACCCAACACCAAAGAGGTAATGTTGGTAGGTAAAAGAGTTAATAATATGTATCTTCTAGATATCTCATCACCATGTTCAATTGGATGTCTTTTATCAAAGCAAGATGACACTAGTGCAAAAAGAAGAAAAGGATACGCTTTATTTAATGCGGCTTTTGCGCTACCCGCTTTCGAAAAAAACGCGGTGGCATTTTTGAAATTATTTTGATTTACGAATGCGGTTATTTGAATAACCGCATTCGTAAATCAAAGCGCTTGATGAAAAATCTTGGCTTTGGCATAGAAGAATTGCTCATATTCACATGAATCACTTGAACAAGTTAATTTCAAGGGATCTTGTGATTGGGCTACCAAAACTCAAGTTTGAGAGGGATCACATTTGTGAAGCATGCCAAAAAAGGAAACAAGTGAAAAGTTCTTTCAATTTTAAAAATGTTGTTTCATCTTTGAAACCTCTTGAACTTCTTCACATGGATCTCTTTGGACCCTCAAGAACTATGTGTCTTGGTGGAAATTATTATGCTCTTGTTATTGTTGATGACTATTCTAGGTACACTTGAACTCTTTTCTTGGAATCAAAGAGTGATGCCTTTTCTGCATTCAAGAAGTTAGCAAGAAGATTGCAGAATACAAAGAACAACAACATAGGTTCTATTAGAAGTGATCATGGAGGAGAATTTCAAAATGAGAAGTTCAGCAAATTCTGTGAGAAGATGGCAATTCTGCACAACTTCTTTGCTCCAAGAACACCACAGCAGAATGGAGTAGTAGAGAGGAAGAACAGGTCTATTGAAGAGCTAGCAAGGATAATGTTTAGTGAATAATCTCTTCCTAAGTACTTTTGGGCAGATGCAGTGAGCTCCTCATGTTATGTGATGAATATGGTGCTTATTAGGCCCATTTTGAAGAAAACTCCATATGAACTCTTCAATGGAAGGAAGCCTAACATCAACCATCTCAGAGTTTTTTGATGCAGTTGTTTCGTTCTCAAAAGTGGAAAGGAAAACTTGGGAAAGTTTGATGAGAAAGCGGATCTTGGCATCTTCATAGGGTATTCACTCACAAGTCATGCATATAGAGTCTACAACAAGAGGTTGATGACTGTAGAAGAATCAATTCACGTTGTCTTTGATGAGGTAGATTGCAGAATCAATCAAATCCCAAAGACTAGTGCTGAAGAAGATGAACAGAACATCAGTTTGGAGAAGCTGGAAATCTGTGCAGAAAAACAACCAGTTGATTCGTAGAAACAACCGATTGAAATTCTGCAACAGAGAGTTGCCCAAGGAGTGGAGGATTCCTAGAGATCTGTCGGTGATTAACATCATAGGGCAGATAAAGAAAGGTGTCTCCACACGTAGCTCCATCTCAAACTTCTACAGGCACACAACTTTTGTCTCTCAAATTGAACCAAAGTCAATTGAGGAAGCTCTCAAGGATGAGAAGTGGATTGAAGCTATGCATGAAGAGTTGAATCAGTTTGCAAGGAATGAGGTATGGTTTCTTGTCCCTAGAACTGATGAAATGAATATTATTGGTTCGAAATGGGTTTTCAGGAACAAGCTAGATGAAGATGGTGTGATCACAAGGAACAAAGCAAAGCTAGTTGCCAAGGGCTACAATCAAGAGGAGGGTATAGACTATGGTGAAACTTTTGCTCCTATTACTAGATTGGAGGCTATGAGGCTGTTGTTGGCTTTTGCTTGTATGAGTGGTTTCAAGCTCTTCCAAATGGATGTCAAGAGTGCCTTCTTGAATGGCTACATCAATGAGGAAGTCTATGTAGATCAACTACCGGGCTTTGAAGATCATAAGTATCCCAACCATGTCTTCAAGTTGAAGAAAGCTTTGTACGGACTGAAGCAAGCTCCAAGACAGTGGTATGAGAGACTTAGTAACTTTCTGCTATCTCATGGTTATGAAAGGGGAATGGTAGACAAGACTCTCTTCATCAAAAAGTCAAATGCAGAAATAATTCTTGTGCAAATCTATGTTGATGACATCATCTTTGGTGCTACACAAGATAGTTTGTGTGAAGAGTTTGTGGCTGCAATGAAAGGTGAGTTTGAAATGTCTATGATGGGAGAACTGTCTTTCTTTTCTTGGATTGCAGGTTAAGCAAACAAAGGATGGAATCTTTCTAAGTCAATCAAAGTATTGCAAAGAGATTCTCAAGAAATTTGAAATGGAGAGTTGCAAAGAAGCAAGCACTCCAATCTCATCAAGCTGTTACATGGATGCTGATGTTGCTGGAAAAAGTGTAGATCAAACAAAATACAGAGGATTGATTGGCTCTTTGCTTTATCTAATAGCTAGTAGGCCAGACATCATGTTTGCGACGTGTCTATGTGCAAGATATCAAGAAAATCCTAAAGAGTCACACTTCAAAGCTGCAAAAAGAATTATGAAATATCTCAAAGGAACATCATCTGTTGGTTTATGGTATTCTTCTCACTCTCCAATTCATTTAATTGGTTATTCAGATTCTGACTTTGCAGGTTGCAAGCTAGATAGAAAGAGCACAAGTGGCACTTGCCACCTTCTTAGCTCAAGCCTAGTCTCATGACATAGCAAGAAGCAAGCATGTGTTGCTCTCTCTACTGTTGAGGCGGAGTATATTTCTGCTAGAAGTTGTTGTGCACAGATTTTGTGGCTCAAACAACAACTTGCAGACTTTGGATTACAAATCAGCAAGGTTCCTCTGATGTGTGATAACACAAGTGCCATCAATCTTACAAAAAATCAGATTCAGCACTCAAGGACCAAACATATTGAGATAAGACATCATTTCATCAAGGATCATGTAAACAATAGGAACTGTGAAGTGAAGTTTGTGGAGACCAAACTGCAGTTAGCTGACATCTTCACGAAGCCATTACCAAAAGAGAGGTTTTTCTTCCTAAGAAATGAGTTAGGTATTCTTGATCTTAATAATCTCTCCTAAATCTGTTTTGATACATGCTAAAGTCTATTTATGAAGACATATAGAGGGAGAATTAATTGGTTCTTGTATATCTTTATCTGATAACTGTTAAATCTTTGATTTAAAGCCGTATTCTGCTGCTGCTGATAGAAACAACCGATTGTTTCGTGTAAACAACCGATTTTTTATCATGTTTTATGCTTTGAATGTATAAAAATCTAACCTGCTGCTGTAAGAAGCATTGGATAGTATGAATGATATTTTTGTAGGTACTGCTTCAGATTCAATCAGATCAAACACAAGCACCAGGGATTTGTCTTCATCAAATAGGGGGAGATTGTTGAACCAAATGGTGTTCAAGCTTTGAAGAATCCAAACCCTTTGAAGGATGTTGAAGCTTGGCTGTGCTTGCTGTTGTTGTGCTGTTTTAGTTAGGATCTGGGGTAGATTGTGTATGTAATCCACCTCTTGATTGAATCCAAAGCATAGGCATTCTCAATCTTTTTGAAAGAAAAATGTTTTTCAAACTAAGTTAAAAACAACCGATTGTTTATACTTAGATGTTTTTAGAAAAGATTGAAAACTGTTTTTCAAATGGTTGAGCTGTTAAAACCAAAAAAACCGATTGATTCGAGGAAACAACCGATTGATTCAAGGAAACAACCGATTGTTTGTTTTGGTACCATAACAAAAAAATTGTTTTATCTTTGTCTGAGCTTTAAAAGTTTTAATTGCTTACGCTCCAGTCTTTAAATGCTTTGACCAATCTTTAAATGCAATTAAAGAGTTTGTTAAGATTTGATAACAAACAACATCTTTGAATAAATTCAGAAAAATAGATTTGAGTAACAAGACTTTGAATACAGTTTTTGAGTTTTTCAAAGAGTTGAGATTGCTTAGAGTTTGTGATTGATCAAAGTGCGTGGAATAGGATTCTGCTTGTATTGATTTCATATTATCTTCTGTAACAAGTGTAATCCTTGTACTCTGTTGAACAAGTTTCGTTTGTGTGTTTGCTGAGATTTGATGTGTGTTCTTGAGGGGATCAAGATTAGCAATCTTAGTGTTGGTGTGTTGGCCAAGAGAAGTGTGTGTCTTGAGGGGATCAAGGTCACTTTCTTGGTTGTGGTGTAAGTAATCAAGGTGTGGTTGCTTAGTGGATTTCCTCAGAGGTTTCTGAGAAGACTGGATGTAGCTATGGGTTTAGAGTGAACCAGTATAAACATATGTGTACATTTTCTCTATCCCTAACTCTTTAATTTCAGTTTTGTTATTTGTTTACTGGTATAAACAACCGATTGTTTTGCTGGTGCAGTGCTTTAAGCTTTGTGTTTTTGAAAAACTGATTTCTAAATCAAGGTATTCTCGAAGATAAGACCCAAGAACTTTAGGATACAAAACTCACTAATCACTCAAGCAGAGTTTCTTTTCTATAATCAAATTCAATGTTTGAAATACATGAGGTAAGACACTCTATTTATAGGAGAGTGTCTTGGAGAACAAGATAGAAGGGTAGGGGTGTCATTTGTGAGAAGCCTTCTAGAAGGTAGATGAAAGAAACCCTAAACCTAGAAGAACTTGTCATGAAAAGTGGGCTTGGCACAAGCCTAAATTATTAAGCACACCCTACTCAAATTACTAAGCACACCCTACTCAAATTACTAAGCACACCCTACTCTAATTAATAAGCACCCCCTACTCAAATTACTAAACACATCCTACTTTAGTTTATTCTTCTATTTGGACCTCCATAGTGAGCCCAATTTATTTACATAACTTGTGGAAAGACAAGAAGGAAAAACTTTTGATATTCTGGTTTATATCTGGTTTTTCTTCTGCTGATGCTCTCTCGAGGTTTGGTGGAGCCTGACTTTGTATACTGAGATGACTGATCACAATGTGACTTGTCGCTTGTGTCCTTGATCATCTGCTTGGCTTATTAGGTTTTATCATAGTCTTAGGATTATTTTCACAAAGTATGAATGAAGGGTGGGGTCTATAGGTGAGTGAACTAGGAAGGTTCATGCAGGTATTACTTTGTGGCCTAATGAATATTCCATTCAAGTAACTAGGAAGAATGTGTCAGAAGGTCTGACATTGGGGAATAAGGAGATTATATGTTGCATTTTGTTGATGACACGTTATTTATGTGTAAAACTAACACTGCAAATGTTTTAGTAACAAAAAACATTCTCATATATTTTGAACTTGCATCTACTTAGGAATAATTTTCACAAAAGTATGATTAGAGGGTTGGGTCAACAAGTGAGTGAACTAGGAAGGTTCTCACAAATATTAAATTGTGGCCTGATAAATATTCCATTTAAGTACCTTGGAAAAATATGTTAGAAGTGTTCAACAAGATGCTTTGATGCCTCCAAATCTATGTGGAAGCTTAAAGATCTTGATGTTGGGTGTGTGTGTTGTCTAGTAGTTTTTAACTTGTTAATTCACTCCATAAGATGATCCAAGTTCATTTGAATCTTTATCTATTTTAAAATATGGGTTTTCTAAAAGACTGTGAAATTTCAACCTATTGAAATGTCGAATCAACCTGTTGTTTGACACTTAGTGGTTTTTAAAATGATTTGGAAAAACTTTGCTTTGTTTTGATAAATCAACTGGTTGTTTTTATGAAAATGTTAACAAAAAAATTATTTCAATCAATTGTTTTGGAAAACAACTTATTGTTTTCATAACAAAATTTTGTTAAGTTGTTTGAACTGATTTTAAATATTTCCAACTGCTTTTAGTTTTTGACCACTTGATTGTATTTATATAAAGGCTTTTTAACATTCTTTTGAATGAACTAAGAAAGAAAGATTGCTTAAAAATGTTTTTCAAGAATTCAAAAGCTTTAGATCATCTCAAGTGTATGGAATATGATTGAGTTTTGTATTCTTCTGAAATTAGGCTTTGTATATCTAGGTGTATTCTATTCTCTTCTCTTTGAACATTGTATTTCTATGTGTTCTTGTGTAAGGCAGTTTTAGAAAGGTTTTTATGGAAACTGTGGTGTTTGCCAAAGAGTGGTGTGTGTTCTTGAGGGGTTCAAGATCATCACTCTTGGTGTGTGGTTTGAAATCTAGGTTTGATTACGTATTGAATTCTCAATGGTTAGCTAGGGACTGGATGTAGCTTTTGGTTAAGATTGAACCAGTATAAACATTTTGTCTGATTCTCTCTATCTCTACTCTCATAAATTGTTTTAACTTTGTTTTAAATTCTACTGATATAAACAACTGGTTGTTTCGTGAAAACAACAGGTCAATTTTATGGAAATAAACTTAAAACAGAATTTTATTGAATTGAACAGAAAATCAATTAGTTGATTTTTTAGAACTTTTCACTCTACCTTCAAACTCTACGAAAATCTTGTGAAAACAATTCACCCCCTCTTATTTAGGCCACTAATTCTAACAAGAAGGTGTGTGACATTAGGGAATAAGGAATAATATGTTGTAGTTTGTTCATGACACATTATTTATGTGTACAACTAACACTTAAAATGTTTTACTAATAAAAATCATTCTCATATGTTTTGAACTTGCATCTAGTATTATGATTAATTTTCACAAAAGTATGATAGAAGGGTTAGGTCTACACATGAGTGAACTAGGAAGGTTCTCGCAGATATTAAATTGTTGCCTAATGAATATTCCATTCAAGTACCTAGGAAGAATATGTTAAAAGGTGTGACATTGGGGAATAAGGAGATTATATGTTGTAGTATGTTGAGGATACATTTATATGTGTACAACTAACACTCAAAATATTTTAGTGATAAAAAGCATTCTCATATGTTTTGAACTTCCATATAGTCTTAGGATTAATTTTCACAAAAGTATGATAGGAGGGTTGGGTCTATAGGTGAATGAACTAGGTAGGTTATCGCAGATATTAAATTGTTTCCTAATGAATATTCCATTCAATTACCTAGGAAGAATATATTAAAAGGTGTGACATTGGGAATAAGGAGATTAAATGTTGTAGTTTGTTGATGACACATTATTTATTTGTTCAACTAACACTGAAAATCTATTAGTATTAACTTTTTTCAGAAGAGGTATTAAGGATTCCTTTAGATAGGGAAAATGAGGATACTTGGGTGTGGAGAGAGGAAGAGGATGAATCATACATGGTAAAGTCAACTTATTTAAAGTTTCAGAACAATGACAAACATAGGGTTATTCGCTATGTTTTGGAAGGTAAAGGCTCTGCCATCAACACAATATTTGGAAGGAGGGTAGTGCTAAATGTTGTGGCAAATAAGGGAAACTTAAAACACAAGGTACTAATAACAATAGATTATCAGTTTGCAATGTGTGGAGAGTGGGGGGAAACAATTATTCATTTGTTCTTTAGATACAAGGTAGCTATTAGGGTATAGAAAATTTGTGATAGATGCCTAGGGGTAAGTAATGAGAATCATAGTCAAGTTAAGGACCACTTTTAGCAATTTTATCTAGTCAAGCTTAGTGGTAAAAGGAACATGATATGGAGAGACATGTGGATAATTGTCATTTGGAGGCTATGGAATCAGAGTAATAACATTGTATACAAAAATAAGAAGGTTGATGGGGAAGAGGTGTTTAGTAGAACACAAATGAGGGTGTGGGTATGGATGAAACATACATTTCTAAAGAAGAGTTTTTCATACTTTGATTGGTACTTATGTCCAATAAAATACATAAAATCTATGGTTAATAAACATAGAAGGGGACAAGACTAGGAAATAGTATCCAGGTTATATGCCAAAATTATAATCGATCAATGAGAAACTACATCTTTGTTAGAATGTAATAGTGCATTATATGATGGTAGAGTCAGAGAATCTAGTGTCATAAGATTTGTTATGTAGACTGTAAGGTATAAAAGAGAAACATAATGAAAAATTCAGAAAATACACTTCAAGGCCTAGGAGATTTGAGTATTAAAGTAAGGATGGAGTAATCTTTACTTGAGCATATAACTTGGATATAAAGATAAAATAGATGTGGCAAACGACACAAAGGTAGGAGTGAAATTACTCAATAGGAGAAATAAGGATGAAGGAGGAATAAAGATACAGGTGTAGGAGAGAATGTGAATTTCGTGTATTGCTTATTGTGTGACATGCAAGTAGGCAGGACACATAATATATAATTTTTTGTTTGAATATACAAATACAAAGGTCTTGACTAGAGTTAGGACAAATCATGTCACTTTATGTGTACAACTTTTAGTTTCTTTTTACCAGCAAAAAAAAATGAATTAAGAGAGACACTTCAAGGATGTCTCAACCCTTATACACGTACAATTTTTAGTAAAACCTAACCTATAACTACATACATAAATATCTTTGTTAGGATAACACATAAGTAGTGAATATGTATAAATGCACATGTTTTAAAGATTAGTTGTTTTTGTGTAGGAGTAGTCAAGAGCTTATGTACTCCGAATATATATATATATATATATATATATATATATATATATATATATATATATATATATAAAGGGTTGAAGAATAAAGTATTCTAATTTTGATATGCTTTTATTGATAAAATAAATAAATTGAACCGATTTTCCTTTTATTTGTCTATTTTGTAAAGAATGATTTTGAAATACAAGAAACTGATTTTAGTTTTCACAATAATCATACAAAATACTATAATAGATTCCATTGTCCATTGTAAATTGTAGAAGTGCTTATACGTTAATCTTGGTAAATAAGTAGAATACTTGAGAGTTTAAAATATATCCTGTCTTATCTAGCAGGGTTAAATGAAGAGGCAAGTAGAAAAACTTGTCTATTTTATTTCTTTTATCAAACACTTATCTTAACGACTAGAATTTCTGGGAGGAGAGTTTTTCTTCCCATGACCTCTTTGCCAAACATCTTTCTTTGCAAATTTCCTGGACGACCTATATATAGCATGTCAAATGCTTGTTTTAGTGGTTCACGTATGGAGTGCTTACCTAAAACTTTCTTTTCAACTAACGATTCCGCCACACACGTTGAGTTTTCTTGTAGAAACCACGTGCATTGCTATTTATTTATACTATAAAGAGCGTCATTAAAGTTTCACGGTTTTTTTCTTTAGAGGATAATTATAACTCAGTTTAATTAGCTAGGAAAATCACAGTGAAACCTTTATTTTATATATAAAGGTTGTATGATGTTTTCTTTAATGAATTATCGATTATAACTATATTATTATTATTCATTATAACTATATATGTATATGAATAACTAAATGTATATATACTTAAAAAATATATTATTAAAAAATATCAACAATGAAAGTTCACGATTTCATAATATTGTCACTATAGTTTTTTAATATGATAATTAAATATTAGTTTTCTCATTTAAAATATAATGTTTAAAAGAGTCGGCGTTTTAATTAGTATATATCATTCAATGACTAAGTTTGATATGATTATAAATGAAGAATCAAATAAGAAAGAGGAAAGATTTAAAAGATTATCAAAGAGTCCTAAAAATATATAGAATTGAGACTTAAAATAATTGAAAAAGAAAGTGAGAAGTAAAATAACTTACAATTTTTATGAGATTATACAATATTTTAAGAGGATAAAAAATATTCTAGAATCTCTTAGAAAGATGAGTAGAGATAAAAAAAAATATTCTTCTTTTGTACAAGTTTAATTTTTTTTTTGTTATTGTAGGATTTTGTAGAAAAATATGTGTACTGGTTTTAAATCTTAATTTGGGCCTCAATTTGGACTTGAAATATTTAAAAAAAGGTAATTGCTTCCTGCACTCAACACTTTTGAATCTGCACCCAACACAATTTCAAAACTTCTGAAAAAATCCTATATTTCGGAAATGAAAATCCGAAATTGAAAATAATGCATTTCGGAAAAGTAGATCTATAAGAGATTATTGTGTTCCGGATATAAAATCCAGAAACGAAAAATCAAAATCCAGTTTCAGATAAAAAAATCTGAAATTGAAAATAATACATTTCAAAATTTATCCGGAGAGATTATTATGTTATGGAAAAGGGGTTCCAGAATTTAATTTTATATGTACCCTATTTTTTAAGGGTATTTTTGTCTTTTCGCTGGTAATTGGGTGTAGTGGGATGGTGCAAGAAGCAATTGCCTTTAAAATTTTTTTAGAAAAACATCCAAGAGTTGAAGAAAACATGGAAGAAGAGGTTAGAGCCTCAAGTCCAAAATCACTGGGAGCATATCATTTTTAGGCATTTTGTATGGCTTCCTCTTCCTGCACTCCTACGTTTTTCTTCCTGTACCCCTACAATTTTCTAAATCCTGAAACTGGTCTTAACCTTTTATTTGTAAAAGGATATCGTGGTTACCAGAAATCGGAATCTGGGAGTGTGTTACGGATTCATCAATCCGGAACTGAATATTTTTTTCGGATGAGGGGGTGTTCTGGAAGCAAATTTATCATAAATTATTGATTTCCAGATTGATGAATCCGGAAGCCTAATTCTGTTACGGATTGGTGGATACAGAAAGCTTTTTTTTGAATTATGAATATCCGGAATGCATATTCTTGTTATGGATTGGTGGATCCGGAATGCTTTTTTTGAATGATGGATTTTCGAATGTGAAATGCATATTTTGAATTATGGATTGGTTGATCTGAAATTTTACTGGAAGTGACAATCCGAAATTTTTCCAAATTCCAAAAAAAATAAATACAGTTCAAGTGCATTTTAGGATTTTTAAAAACTAATAGAGACAGCTTGATCTTTGCATAACATTGTGGGGGTGCAGGAAGAAAAATGTAGGACTGCAGAAAGAAACTGCGTTTTTTATTGTCTTCTAGACCCACATCTTTTGTATCTTTTGCTTATATGTTTCTTATTTTTTATTAAGTCAATATGAGAATAATTTTCTCCTAATTTCTCATTTAAGGAATCTTCCTCGAAAGAAAATAAAATATGTTTTTTTTAGGAAATTGAAAAACTTTAACAGTTTCCAATTGTAATGCCATTATTTCTTATTCTTTGCAATTATTTTAAAAACTAGAAAATCATTTTATTCAAATAATTCTTTTATTCATTCAAAATAATTTTTCCAACTTTTTTTGCCATAAAATTGATTTAGTATTTATTTCTAATGTTTCAAAAATAAAATTCAGATTTGATTCCTAGATTACAATATATTTGTTAACAAAGTGTAAAATAAATTTTTTTTAAGTGTCAACCAAAATAATTTGTTTATCGTGACCAACCAAACATATGCTATTATAGTTTGATTTAGTTTAACCGATGAAAATATATGTGTGTTATACAAATTGTATTCACAAATTTATAACTAAGTACTTAATTTAACATACAACACAAATAAACTAAGCTTTATCTTGTAGGTTCTCACCTAAAAGGTCAAAAGTTGTACTTCAAAGTTAACTAATCTCATTGCTGTAATTTGTTTCATCGAACTCTTCTTCTGAAAAAAGAATAGTAAGGGTGACTTTTTCCCTTACTTCTAAAAGATTACTGTATATCTCAAAGTTCTACAACATAATTAGTTGAATAAATTTTCAATTAAATGAAATAACTTCTCAAAAAAAAATCATAAATCATAACCAATCATGCCCAAGATAAATCAAGTTAATCACAAAATCATTTACCACAAACAACATAAACTTTTGCTAATAAATTTGTATACTTTAGGTTCAAAGTCTGACACTTTATATTATCGGTTTTTTAATAATCATATTCGTATATTTAAGTTTATACCCTTCATTAGACTTATCACATAATCACTTTCTAAGTAGTTGGGCCTCTGAAATGATGTCATTATACCTTTCGAGTCATAATGGTCTTACTCCAATATGAATAGTCCAAGTAGGTTGTACGCTTATATGGATACAATGTTTACACTATCCCGCCTTCATGGTCTACAAGTATTGTTAAGAAGATAGTAAAGAATAGAGAGTGATGATTATGATTTAATCTACTCGACTATTTCTCTACATCAATCTAGGATAACCATATCACCAGCCTCTATTCCCTTATGTTTACTTAACCTTTTTACCGATTCTATACTTAGTGTTTCTCTAAAACTATTCATATTGTCTTTAAAATTCACATAACATTTCTTTTTTTGTTTACTGTAATTTATTTTAAATCTTAATATCATATTTCATCTTGGAATTCTCCCACATTAATTTTTCATACAATCCTTACAACTGAAATTTATTAACAATTTTTTTTGCAGCATAACGATAACATCTGGGATATCCCATAATTTTAAAACATTCAAAAATACAAGACAAAAAAAATAAAGTTCATCCAAATAAATATTTATTATCGAATTATCAAGGATCATGAAATTGGATATAATTGGATTAAAAACAAAATTGATCAAATTACACTCCAATCTTAAAATTCAAAACACATATTATAGTATTTTGTGTATACATTTCAATCCTTCATTCATTAGTTAACTTAAAATAGTAAACAAGGTTGTTCTCCAAAAAAAATAGTATAAATACAAAAAAATCAAAATCAAAACAACAACTAGAAAAACAAAATTCTTGCATAAGCATTTTGTAAGTAAACCAACAAACTTATTTTATTCATAACTTTTTCCACAAAACATCAATGAGGTGATTTTGAACCTAACCCTAGGTTTTCATAAGCAAGGAATCCATTTGTAGACTTAGAATTTGAAAATTATGCATGTACATGTGCATAAAAAAAGTTAGGCATGTTATATACTTAGAGAAAAAATTATCAAAATAAAGAGTTAGATATTGAGATTAATCCTCTTACGTTAATGAAGTAAATGACTCTCTAAAATTGAAATGGAAGACTCAAAGTTACATATTACCTTATTTAAGTTGTCTTAGAAGAAGCTTTAAAAGAGAGAAAATCAAAGTTTATAGAGTAAAACTTAAGTTTATAAAGTAAATCCTAACTCTAGCTCTAAGTAAATGAAACTAGATGAATAAGAATTTAAATAACTAAGAAAGGAAGAGAAAATAAGAGGAGAGGAAAATTTATCTTAGGACTTTCTTTCTATCATTGTAGGAAATTGTGAGGAAGATGTGAGAGATATTGTTGTAGTTATAGGCAAAGATTTGCACAAAAGGACAAAGATAAATTATAAAATAAATGTCTAATAATTACAATTACATTTGGAAGGTTGCAACTAGAAGAGAAGATGACATTTTTTTCTTAAGCTTATCCTTTACATTAAAGTTCATTGGTGCAAAAAAGGTTAAAAACGATGGCTATTTTAACCGTAAAACGACGACTTTCTAGCCGCCTTTGATTAACGTGTAGTATTATGTCACAAAGCAGAGAAGACGACTATTTAACCGTCTTCTTAGATTCAAACAAAGAGGGCGGCTATTTGCCTAAGCCGCCCTTATAAAAACATTGTGGAGCATCTAAGAAGGTAGCTATGGTAAATAGCCACCCTTGTAGAAGGCAACGATCTTGGATGAAAACTTAGATTACTTTTACGCACCTCATGTAGTATCATCTGTTTCAATTATTGGAATCATGGGATGCATATTCTATATTTAAATTTAATGAGTTCGCTAGTGGTGTGGTGAAATTATAAGTCTTTTCCTTCCTCATTTTTCTTTGTCATGTCTTATAAATATTTGTCATTTCGTTATGTATATTTGATTTGCTTAAGAAAATCATTGCAATTTTCAATGTTCTGAGATACAAACTCTTGAGTCACACTTTTTGATGTGATTCCAATAGCCACATAGAACAAGATTCTTGACACTTTGAGGAATCACCTTGAGCTGGAAAATGTAGAGGCACTTTCTTAGAAGTTGGATCATGGTTCTAAGATCAAGAACTCACCAAAACAAGTACCAAATCCCAAACTCATTTGGATGAACCAAATATTGTCAAATTGAATCAACAAAGGAGAAGGAAAAGAATAAACCGAACAGAATTTAAAAACTAAACAGAATAAAGGTGCTGGAAAATTAAAGGAACCGAAACAAAAACAACTCAAAACTCAAGGCAACAAGAACAAATTGAAGAAGAAGAAAGGAAGGAGAAGAGAATGCTCATGAAGATGGAGGAATGGTTGGATGATCACGCCACTAGAAGAATGGATGCTCCTAGATGAGTGTGGAAGCCGCCACTTGAGGAAACCATGGTCCTTCAAGATAAGACTAGAGAAGAAGCTCAAAGCTCTCCAAATGCTCACTCCAATTTTGAGTATAGTTTCTTTAGATAAAATTCAAATCTGAATTTTACAAAGGAAGCACCTCTATTTATAGCCTAAGGTGCTGAAAAATAGGTGGGAAATTTCAAATAAACTCATTTGAAATTCCCACCAAAAACAAGTCACATGGGAGGTGTGACCTTTTTCTACTATGACACCTCCCAAAAACTACACCTACACCACTCTCCTAAGTCACATGGACAATGTGACTTTATTTTACATTTTCACACACCTTTATTTAATAACCACACCTCCTAAAACTATACAAGAGTATTTCAAAGCTTGGCCTTGCCCCTCATGGGATGGACTTGGGCTCTTTGGGCTTTGGCCTTCTTGGGCTTGGGCTTGGGCTTGGGCTTGGGCTTGGGCCTCATCTTTATTTTATGTCTTCTTTTAATTTTGAGAAGACTAGAAGGAAGAACTTCAAATGTGAGGGTGGATGTCCTCTTCCTCCATTAATAAAAGCCTCATTTATTTGATTCTCATCATACTCCTCGAGTTGGAGAGAATTCGTCCACGAATTCTGAATCCCTGCATATAACAAAGTCAGTTTAGTTTTACAATTAAAAGTGGAAGAAAAATGTAAACATGACTTAGCATTTGTAAATAATGGGATTTCAGAAAAGGAGGTTCTATAAATCGACCAAGTTGGAAAAATTTGTTTGGGAATGATGTGATGTTTTGGAAAAAGACCTCTTAAATGGTGACAACCATTAGGAGGTATGAACAAATCATCCCTAACATTTTTTAACCAAGATGGTGGTGAAATAGGAACCTTGGGTAATAAAAAAGATAAGGAAGGAAAACACCTTGGAGGTGAAAGGATAAGACCCATGTCAACTTGGCCTTCTTTGTCTTTTTCTTGTTTACTTGTGGTAGGTGGGTGAGTTAGGTCTTGTTTTACCTTGTTGATCTTTAAGATTTGCTTTTGTGGACAATGAAGAGCTATGTGCCCAAAACCTAAACATTTAAAACATTTGATATTTGAAGTTTTGGTAGGTGACTTAGGAGTAGAAAGATTTGTAGTAGAAACTTTGTTTGGAAACATGGTTTGTTTGGAAAAATTGGAAGGAGAAATTTTGTTTGCATCCTTCCTAGAAGAGTTGTAGAAATCATCATCATGAGTATTTTTGAAAGTTTTGTTCAAAAGATATGATTCTACCTTGATGGCTTTGCGAAACACGCTCTTTAAAGAAGAATATTCTTTTAATTCTACAAAATCTCTAATATCTCTTTTCAAACCACGTACAAACCATTTAATCTTTGACTCTTCATTAGCATGCATATTCATTTTAGTCAAAGTTGTTTCAAAATCTTTAAAGTATTCATCTACCATCCTATGTCCTTGAGGAAGCCTTTGGAACTTCAACAAGTGTTCCTTCCTAGAAGGAGGAACAAACCTCGCGCGCATACACTCTTTCAAAGCATTCCAAGAAACCACGGGAGGTTTCTTGCGATATATAATGTCCATTACAATTTTATGCCACCATTCTTTGGCATAGCCCAAAAAGGATAAAGAAACTATTCTAAGTTTTTGGTCATCTTGGACCTTATACACATGAAAATAATGGTCAACCTTAGTCTCCCATTCTAAATACACATTAGGATCACTATCACCATTAAAACTAGGGACTTTTTTACAAGCAATGTTGAACACTTGGTGATATCTTTGGTCACGGTTATAGCTCTCTTCATGAGAATGATGGTGATGCCTCCTTCTTCTATGTTCTTCTTCACCAAGGACTGAAGCTTTGGAAGGAGAATGCTGTTTGTAAGATGCACCACTTGAATAGCCAGCCATTTTGCAAATAAAAAACAGCAAACACACAAAAACAGCAAACAAGTTAAGAAACAAAATTAGCAAAAACAGTGAGCTTGGCAATGAAACTGCCGAAGTGAAATGAGGCTGAAAAAAGAGATCACTCTCAAAGAAATAATGTTCTTGCACCAATCTGATCTTGAGGCCTTGGAATCCTCAAATGAAATATGTCAAAGCAAGCACACCAATCTTAAGAGCAAACCACCACAAAACCAAAGAAACAATAAAGACAAACAAGAAAAGGTATAAGCAAGGAAAGGTAATTGCAAAAGGAATACTATATGTAAGACAAACTCAAAGAATAAGAATGAAAGACAATCAAGAAAATAAAGAACTCAATGAGAAAAGTAGGCACACAAAAGAATACCTAAGGAAAAGCACTAGAGTAGATGAGGAAAACAAAAAATATTAGCTACTGGAAATTTTTTTTTTTTTTATGCAAACTGTGTTTGATATTCACTGATTTAACTGGAACGTTGTAGAGCGAACTGGATTATGATATTTATACCACAGAAACTTCAAGATGTTAACTCAAAAATGGCACTGGAATCAATTAAAAACAGTAAGCCAATTGAGAGAAATAAATTTTTTAAAATCACTGCCAGATTACCGTATTTTTTTCGGCAGGAATGTACACTTTTTTTATTTTATTTATCATTTTTTGTGTACTTCATATTTTTGAATGATTCTTTTTTCTATCCTTTTCTAACACTTTGAATATCTCAAATACAGAATTTCAGAATTTTACAGTACGTAAATCAGTTGCAATAAGAAAAAACAGTAAGCACTCTTTTCAGAAACAGAGGAATCCTAATAGGAATAAAAAAAACAGAATGATGAACTAGCAAAGACATAATAGAAAATGATGTATTGGAACTTGTATAGGTCTAGAATACAAGTATGAACTCAATTCTAAAAAGAAAATGCACAAAGGATCAACATCAATTCAGAAAATTATATGACACCAAAGCAAGAAACAATCAAAACAATAAAAGTACTACTAGAAGTAATGACATATATGGAATAACATGACTAAGACAAAACTTGACATGATTCAAAAATTAAAAGACACAACACAAATTGTAACAAGTGAAAGGAAGCTTAAGGTAAACTCTAGGAAGGATAATGCCATTCCAAAAGAGCAACCATACTCATAAGAATTATGAGTGCCATAAACCTTTCCACAAACACTTGGAGCAAAAGAAAAACAGCAAGAAAACTCAATTAAAATTCTAAAACAGAAACTTAAATTGCAAGAAATTAAAAAGAGCTCTTGAAATAAAGTGCACACAACTCAACAATTAAACAAGAATGAACCTAAGACTCATGATACCACATGATGTGATTCCAATAGCCACATAGAACAAGATTCTTGACACTTTGAGGAATCACCTTGAGCTGGAAAATGTAGAGGCACTTTCTTAGAAGTTGGATCATGGTTCTAAGATCAAGAACTCACCAAAACAAGTACCAAATCCCAAACTCATTTGGATGAACCAAATATTGTCAAATTGAATCAACAAAGGAGAAGGAAAAGAATAAACCGAACAGAATTTAAAAACTAAACAGAATAAAGGTGCTGGAAAATTAAAGGAACCGAAACAAAAACAACTCAAAACTCAAGGCAACAAGAACAAATTGAAGAAGAAGAAAGGAAGGAGAAGAGAATGCTCATGAAGATGGAGGAATGGTTGGATGATCACGCCACTAGAAGAATGGATGCTCCTAGATGAGTGTGGAAGCCGCCACTTGAGGAAACCATGGTCCTTCAAGATAAGACTAGAGAAGAAGCTCAAAGCTCTCCAAATGCTCACTCCAATTTTGAGTATAGTTTCTTTAGATAAAATTCAAATCTGAATTTTACAAAGGAAGCACCTCTATTTATAGCCTAAGGTGCTGAAAAATAGGTGGGAAATTTCAAATAAACTCATTTGAAATTCCCACCAAAAACAAGTCACATGGGAGGTGTGACCTTTTTCTACTATGACACCTCCCAAAAACTACACCTACACCACTCTCCTAAGTCACATGGACAATGTGACTTTATTTTACATTTTCACACACCTTTATTTAATAACCACACCTCCTAAAACTATACAAGAGTATTTCAAAGCTTGGCCTTGCCCCTCATGGGATGGACTTGGGCTCTTTGGGCTTTGGCCTTCTTGGGCTTGGGCTTGGGCTTGGACTTGGGCTTGGGCCTCATCTTTATTTTATGTCTTCTTTTAATTTTGAGAAGACTAGAAGGAAGAACTTCAAATGTGAGGGTGGATGTCCTCTTCCTCCATTAATAAAAGCCTCATTTATTTGATTCTCATCACTTTTACTGCTAAGTTCAAATTATGAAGCTTCTCTAGTAGTTCACATTCCTTTACCATTTAGTAGAAATATGGAAGGACTTTCTGCTTAAATTTTTTACTACTACACTTTCCTTCCTTAGATGATAAGATAGTTCAAAGTAATAGTCTTTTAAAAAAAATCCACCTCCTTTGTCACTTTCTTATAGAATAGGTACTTTAGACTTTTATGATCACGGAAGACTTCAAATATAGTCCCATAAAGGTAATGTCTCCAAATTTCAAATGAAAAAACCATTGTTGCTAGTTCTAAATCCTATGTTGGATAATTCACTTTATGAGGTCGTAGTTTCCTTGAAGCATATGCAACAAATTTTTTGTTCTTGCATAAGTAGGCAACCTAATCCTTGTCTTAATGTGTCACAATACTCTTTAAACTTTAAACTTCTTTTCTGGATCTGCTACAATTGAAATTGGTGCCAAAGTTAATCTTCATTTTAACTCTTGAAAACTAGCTTTAAAGTTATCATTCCAATTGAATTCTTGTTCTTTCCGAGTTAACTTGGTTATCGATAAAGCCAAGCATTAAAATCCTTCAATAAACTTTCGGCAATATCTAGTTAATCCCAAGAAACTTGAAATTTTTATGGACATCGTTGGTTATTCCCAATGTGTTGTCGTTTCAACCTTTGATGACTCTACCTTTATTACTGCACTTGAAACAAAGGTGGACCCATCAAAGGTTGAACCTTGGATATTCATTGGTTGTTCCTAATGTGTTGCAACATAATCCTATTGTTTTGCATGTTCTTCGGGGATTTTTGAATAGATGAGGATATCATCAATAAATACCACCACAAATTTGTCCAGAAACAAGTGGAAATTTTGGTTCATGTAGTTCATGAATACTGCAAGAGCATTTGTTACCCCAAAATGCATAACTAAATACTCGCAGTGCCCATAACAAGTCCTAAATGCAAACTTTGGAATATCTTTTTTCCATGCTTGAATTTATTCATAGATCAATTTTTTGAAAATACGGGGGCACTTCTATGTTGATGCATGATATCATCAATTCTTGGCAACAAGCATTTGTTCTTCATCTTGACTTTATTAATCAATGCACATTCACATGCTACCATCTTTCTTTTTCACCAATAGCATTGGTGCTCCCCAAGGGAATACACTTTGTCTCAAACTATTTTTGTAATAGTTCTTTCACTTGCCTTTTCACCTCAGCTAGTTCTACTAAAGATATGTGATATGGGGTAATAAATATTGGACTAGACCTTGGGATTAGGTCTATTGTAAATTCAAGTTCTCTTTCTAGCGATAACTTAATTATGTCCAAAGAATATAAGACCACAAAAGCTTTAACATGTTTTCCTGGTCTAGAGTGACCTTTACTTAAAAGTCTATAGTTTTCTTGTAAAGATGTACTAAAGATCAAAGTTTTATCTTTGTAGTTGAGAAGAATGTGTTTGGATGATAACCAATCCATTCCCAGTACTACATCCAAATAAGAGAAAGGCAAAAAACTCAGGTCCACTAAGAAAGTTCTATCATATATAAGAAAGAGTAAATGATTTATCAGTATGAGTGGTTACCACAATATCATAGGGCATGGTGTGAGAGGCAAATCAAGATTCTTCAAATAATCTAGAGATATGAATGAATGGCTAACTCCTGAATCATAAAGAACATTAATAAATTTATCATTTATGATGCATTTTGATGGAGGACCATCCTCTCTAAAGCCACCATTCTTCTCAACTAAGAGCAAAGGATCAACCTTGGAAGAACACAAAAGAA
This sequence comes from Phaseolus vulgaris, assembly GCF_000499845.2. Taxonomy (NCBI): domain Eukaryota; kingdom Viridiplantae; phylum Streptophyta; class Magnoliopsida; order Fabales; family Fabaceae; genus Phaseolus; species Phaseolus vulgaris. The sequence goes on from NC_023752.2 coordinate 44,913,197, forward strand.
AATATCTACTTTAGTTTTGTATAAAATGTAAATAGTAGAATATTATTTTCTGGCTTTGTATTTCTGAGCCAAACTTTTAGAATAGGATAAAAATAATTCAAAGGCACTTTAGAAACCTTCATTTGATATACAAACAAAGGTTTCTAGAAGTATCTTTAGAGTAGCCACACGATTTTAGTGCCTAACCTTCACCATATTTAAGTTTCACTTAACTAAGGCGAAGGCATCCAAGAGGCATAGGTTAGGAGCTCTTGAGCCTATAAATAAGAAGGTTCCCTTTCGTAATTCTTAGACATTAATGATATATTGAATTTTGTTTCTGAATTTTCAACACATTTCTCTCTAAGTATCTCTTTTTTAAGATGCTCTCTTGTATTGTAGAAACTCAAGGAAGTTGGCCTAACCTCTTCCTTGACCCATGCACCTAGAAAATTTCCCCTTCCACTCCTTGAAAAACCAATTTCGATGTTTCCTCCATAAATCCTAAAGATTTCACTGCCTCCATTCAAATCATCCCAAAACATAAGAACAACAATGCATCACATTTACCACAAATGAGATAATCAGATGTTGATGTTTTAGCTCCAATCATTGTAAGAACTTTTAATAGGATCTTCGATTTAGTCCCATTATTATTTTGTTGTGCAAGTTGTGTTATTTCTTTAGCGTTATCAGTTTTCTGTTGTGCAAGCCAACAATTTTTAGAAAGATGTCCCATCATTCCACAATAGTTGCAAGAGAGAAGAGCTTGATTCCTACAACCCTTCCTGTAATGTGGTCCTCCACATTGAAATAATTTTATGACATTATTAACATTATTGTTGTTATGATTTGTTGTTCACCCAACTTGAAAAATTTAGGTCTCTAATATGCCTTCTTGTTGACATACCCTTGGTATTTCTTTTAAATTCTTATTGGTCCCTAACTCTTTTATCCACTTACTTTCCTTTCAAACTTGACTTGTAAATTCCATACTTGCTAACTAAAATTGAAAGATGCTAACGAATGTACGCATATGCACTTGTAGCCCATTCTTAAAATGTGCATATGGCAATATTTCATAAGTTCATGGAACATAGAATCATATTCTGCAATTGTCGTGTTCCCATGTTTGAGCTCCAAAAAATTCTTGAGCTTTTTGTTTCTTTAGATCTTCTGGAAAGTAATTTCCTAAGAAACTAGCTTTGAAAACTTGCCATTGTACTATACATCCTTCATATGGTAAGGTTTGAACGACGATCCTCCACCAATCCTCTACCTCTCCAGTCAACATATATGTCACATATGTATCCTTGTGCTCTTCATATCAGCCAATGGCATTGAAAATATTTTCTTTTTCAGCTATACACCTATGAGCTCTTTATGGGTCAAATTTTCCATGAAACCTAGGTGGGTGATGTTTGGTAAAAGCAGACAAGCCTCGATATTCTATTGATTCATTCTCCCTGTTCTGCACTAATTTTTCAAGACTTTGTGTCATTCTTGCGAAGAGTTCACCATTTGTGTTATTGGATCTCCACACCATGATTCCCTAGAATTAGTGTATTAGTTTCATAAAGAGTCATAAGATATACTCACTATTATACTTACTTATGAATTTACAAGAAAACATGTTTTCAACTACAAATAAGTCATACATGTTCCTACTTAGATTACCAAGTAGGTAGTACAACAATCACCCATTCTACATTCTTATTTCTCAAATTATATAGAAACACACAACACAAGCAAAGTTAGTCCATACCCCAGCCTTGTTGGAACGAATTGCTCTCATAACACTAATTGTAACACCATTATTTCTTCTTATTTCACAATTATTTTAGAAACTATGAAATCGAATTTAAGAAATTAATTTTTATTCATTAAAAATAATTGTCCCATTTTTATTACCATAAAATCAATTCAGTATTTAATCGTAAAGTTAAAAAAAAAATAGATTTAATTCACAAATTATAATACATTTGCTTGATAAAAATTCAACAAAGTGTAAAAACTAATTTTTGTAAGCATTAGGCCTCGTAAAATACTTTGATTAGCCTCACAGACAAAAGCACATGTTGTTATAGTTTAATTTATCCCAACCAATGAAAGTATATATATATATATATATATATATATATATATATATATATATGATATATATGATATATATGATATATATACATATATTAGAGAAATTTCACTACAAATTTATAACAAAGTACATAATTTAACATACATCATAAAAGAAATTAAGTTTTATCAACTATAAGTTCTTATTTAATATGATTAAAAGTTATATTTCATACAAAAATCAAAGTGAATTGATCTCATTATTATAGTTTGTGTCTTTGTTTTTTTCCTTTGAAAATAACGTAAGGGTGAGTCTTTCTCTTTCCACTGAAATTTACCATATCTCTCAATTTTACAACAAATTAGTCACATGAATTTGCAACTTAGTGAAACAACTTTTCAAAACAAATTGTGGAGATAATGAATCATAACCAATCATACCCAAAATAAATCAAGTTAATCATCCAACAATTTACAACAAACAACATAAACTTTTGTTATCAAATTTGTATATTTTAGGTTCAAAATTATGACACTTTCAATTATCCATCTTTTAATAATCATATTTGTATATTTTAAGTTTAGATTCATCCTCAGGCTCATCACATAATCATTCTCTAAGTACTAATGACCCATAAACGCTGTCATTATTCATTTTGAGTCATAACAGTCTTACGCCAGTATGGATAGTGCCAGTAGATCATACAATCCCACAAATACAACATACGCTACCCCCACCTTCCTGGTCTAAAAGTATAATAAAGAGGACAATCAAGAATAGAGTGTGAAGCCTATGATTTAATCTACCAAGCTAATAGTCTAAATCAATCCAGGGTAACCATATCACTACCCTTTATTCCTTTAAGTTTGGTTGACTTCTCTTTAAACTTTATACCTAGTGTATCTAATGGAAACCATTTAGCCTCGAAACTTTTGGCTAAGAAGACAGACAAAGATCGAGCTTCATTGGAGAATAACACTCATATGTTTGAAGAGTATCTTTCTTTTTCTTAGCCTTGTAAAATTGTATAAAGTAGTTAAAAAAAAAAATTGAACCTTGTATTTCGAGCCAAGTATAGTAGGATGTAAAATAGGAAAAAAGGGGTACAAATAAGAAAATAGGCAAGGATGACATGAAGGTCCACATGTCCTCTCCTCAATGGAGAGGATTTTCCTCTAATGAAGACATGTCACTTGTCACTTTCCCAATGGAGAGGATTTGCGCTAATAAGGAGGTGACACTTGTCACACTCCCATTTGAGAGATTTTCTCTTATAAATATGAGTTTTTTATACATTTTTTTAAACTTTGAATTGAGTAAAAAATTGTTCAATTTTTGAGACACTTCTACTTGTTCAAAGTTCTCTCTATAATTGTCTTCTTTCTAGACAAATTTCTAGAGTTCTCCTAGTAGTGTTGATACATCATCACTCTTGAAAGTAAGTGTTGGCCTAACCTCACTTATATTCATCTCATAATTTCCATCTCCTCCAAAATTTCTACAATTTTCATGCTTTCACAATATCATTCAACATCCGTAAAAGAAATTCAAATAAAAATACTGAAGAAGAAGATCTACATTTGAGGATGCAGGATTACATCATATGGTAGCATTGGTTTAAGAGATAAGTAGCTTCTTCAAAAAAAAAAATAATATAATTTTGTGTTCTTCATTCTTTTCTTTATTGTCTTTAACATGTTTACTTATTGAATTTTTGTTTTTTTTTTTTCAGTTCAAATTCATTGTTCTTAATTAAACCTTCATGTGCTTTTGTATTCATATTCATGTGCTCTTTTGAATTTGTCTTGAGTTTTCTTCAATTTTGTTAGTGAAATTTTCTTATATTTGAATCTTTTGATTTTAAAATCGTATATTTTTTTTGTCAAGAGTCAAATTTAGTCGAAATTTGTCATAAACACTATTAGTTGAACTTTTTTAATTTTGTTCTTTAAATTTTCTCATATATCAAAGCTCTTGAATGTTTTTTATTTTCATTTTTTAGTTCTTAAATTACTTAGATATTAGCAATTTTCTTTAAAGTTAGCTTCGGTTATCATCTTCAAAATTAATTTTCGAAAATTTTACGAAAAGAAGTTAGTAGTGCAGAAAGCAAAATCTAGTGCTGCGAATAACAAAAGTGTTTTGTTTTCAAATCTGTTTTCAAGAATTTCTGATGCGTCTTTCACGATTCATCTTGTGTTTCTATTCTGCCGCCATTTTTTTCTTTGAAAATGAGAATACATACCGCTGATGCAAATCGGAGTGAAATCGGTGTTTTTGTAAATCGTTTATATGTTTTGGAAGGAGAAAATCTAGTGAGTCTTTTTCGGTATAAAATTGTTACGACTCCATTTTTTTGGTTAATTCGGGAAACAACAATTCAGAGGTGTACGATGGTGGAATCAGTTTTGAGTGAGTGTTCCATGCGTTTTGCTTTGGTCTTGGAGAAAATTTCAAAGAAGCAGTTGAAATTCGGTGAAGTAAAAATAGTAGAATCTGGAAATTGCTGATTGGTGAGACTGATGCGTGAACAGAATTTTTGTTTCAAACAAAATAGGTACGTGAACCTTTGCACATAGAATTTCTGAGAATTTTGCTGCTGAAATTGGTAAATGCAAACTTGAACAGAAGGAGAAATCATATGGAGCCTGCTGCTTGAATTTTTGAATAGTAAATAGAGGTGCAAAATTTATTTTCCATTGTCACTGGTTTTCTGGTTTTCAGTGCAAAATTTATTTTATAATTTTCCAGACGGTGCAAGCAGATAAGGTATTTGTTAAAATGATTCAGTGATAAGAAAAGAAATTTGCTACAAAAAATTTTCTTTTAAAATTGGTGCTGATTTTCTGGGCTTAGTGCAAAGTTTGTTGCAGATTTTTATTGAAAACAGTATTGCTGAAATTTTGTATTATTCTGATTTGGTGAATTGCTTAACGGTTTTAGTGCAGATTTCATATGTTTTAATCACTAGAATTCTGAATTGAGTTAGCATTTGCAAATTGTGAAATTGAAGAATTGAATCTAGCAACCGAGAGGATGATAAAACGATTAGTCAGACATCTTGTTGGATGGTGTGCAAAGCCGTTTTCATGATATTGCTAAAAACAATTTAAAATTAGCATAAGCAAGCCCCAAATCAAATCTGAACAAGGCCCAAAACAAATTTTTAGCACCCACCGTGAGGCTGAAGACAATTCAACCAAATTGAAATGGTAACAACGAGAGGAAAAACTCAGATGGAAGGAGTTGAAGACAATCAAGCGGATTCAACAACAATAGCTATGTTGATGGAGTAATGCCAAGAACTAGAAACTCCGAATAAAAGAAGTACGGAGGAGATTGAAACAAAGATTTGAAGCAGAGAAAACTATCCTTGACTATACATCATTGGAGGTTGCCAAATCAAGTAAACGCGTTTACCAAAGTACATTTAATCATGAAAGTTTTGGAGCGTAGCAGGAAAGGCAACAAAATACATCTCATATTTCTTATGGAGCATCGATAAAGAAACATCCTTTTTCATAAATAATAATGGAGACCTCGTTACCTGATAACTTAAAACATCCAACAATAGACAAGTATGAGGAAGCACAAATCTTAATGAGCATGTTGCAATTTATACAACACAAGTTAGCTTGTATACGATGCAATCTCGTGTCGTGCTTTCCCAGCAACCCTAGAAGGGACAACTTTAAATTGGTTTACTTGGTTACCACCCTTGTCCATTGACTACTTTGATACCTTGGTCCCAAAATTTGGAGCACAATTTGCTACAAGTTGCCCTCACCACCTCACATCTATTGTGTTGGTTAATACTATACTGGACAGAGCGCTCATGACTCCTTACTCGGTGGTCGGATCTCGGTCCATGGCACAGGCAGGACAACTCGGGTAATGAGCCCTGGGTTTGGGGCCCAGTGCGATTAGCAAACCCGTCTTGACATAATTAAGATAATCTTTCATACATTGGCTTAAGGCTATTAATGAAGGGTATTTGTAGACCTAGGGGTGCGCTTAGTGCGTATGGAGTCTAGGTCAAGTAAATATTTTTTTTAAAACATAAACCCATATATTTTAGGGCACGTAGGGATTAAGTTGCATTCATAGCAAAAGATAATGTTGCACCATGAGTAGGGTACCCAGGCAAACAAAATGTGCCCTTGATGTTGGCACATGAGTTGGTGTCCTGATGGTTATTCTGTTATTATTTTATGCATTCTCTGGAGGAAAGATTTCGTTCTGTTGCAGCACCGTGAGAGTCTGCCCTTGAACAAAATATTTTCCTGTTGAGTATGTTTTTAGTTGAGATTAGATTCTTGTGATAGAAAGCTATTACAAGAGGTAAGCTATAAAAGGGGCTTGAGACCCAAGGTAAAGTTACGTTGTTTCTAAGACTGAAACTTACTACTTCTTAAATTCTTATAAGCCCTGTACTGACTTGATCGTCGGAGTGCAATCAACAAGTAGGGCCCCCTCTGTTTTAACGGAGCAACGTTCCAGAGCGACAAGAGATAGGACAGATTCGTGAAAAAACAGACAAAGTTAGAGCTTGTTATCAGAGTCAACTAGCGAGCAGGTCAACCGAAAAGAACAAATACTAAGCAAGAAAATGGAGAAACTTTAAGGACATTCACGAAGCGTTTTGGGAAGGTTGCATTGAATATACGCAACCTCAGCCCATAAGTAAATATGCATCATATGGTCGAGACCATTTACCAATAGTCTATGTAAAATACCTGTTGATAATTTGGATGAGTTACGACAAAAAAACCGCGAAGTTTATGCAATAGGAGGAGTTAAGTGTTAGAATTATAGGGCTAAAACAAGAGGGGGATGAATTGATTTTGAAATATTTTTGCAAGTATTGAAGGTAGAGTGAAAGGCTATGAAGAATTAATCAATGGAAAATATGTCTAGCCAAATATAAAACTATTTTTAAGCTTGATGTAGAAAATAAACCTCTTGTTTTTACGAAACAAGTCGTTGTTTTTATTAGTAGTTTATAAAAATAAAGTTAAAGCAGTTTAAAGAGTGTAATGATAGAGAGATTCACACTGAATGTTTATACTGATTCACTCAACACCTGAGTTACATCCAGTCCTCAGAAACCACTAAGAATACACTATGTAATCAACCCTAGATTACAAGCTACACACACCAAGAGTGATGATCTTGAACCCCTTAAGAACACACACCACTCCTTGGAAAAAACCACACCAAGAATGTTGATCTTGATCCCCTCAAGAACACACAACACTTCTTGGCAACACCAGTACAAAAATACAATTATCAAAAAGGAAGGGAATATAATACACCTGGGTAAATCACAAGATCAGATATCTGAACACAAGACCCAATCCTATTCCACACTTGAGATGATCCAAAAGCTCTTTGAAAAAATTGAAAACTGTTTTTGATTGATATCTTTTTCTTAGTTTATGCATAGGAGCGTAAAACCACCTTTTTATCTTTCAATCAAATGTTTAAAACAGATACAACAAAAAACCAAAAGTTGTTGGAATCATTTAAAAAAGAAAAACCTCTTAACAAAATTTTGTTAAGTTTTTCAAAAAAACAATCGGTTGATTTTTCAAAATAACTGATTGATTTTTGTTTGACAACATTAAAATCCACTAAGTGTCAAACAACCTGTTTTTTCGAAATTTCAACCTGTTGAAATTTGTTTGACAACAAAGGCAAAGACAAAGTTGTTCCAAATCTTTTTAAAATCCACTAAGTGTTAAACAACCTGTTGTTTCGAAATTTCAACCTGTTGAAATTTCACTTCCTTTTAGAAAACTCACATTTTCAAAATGTTAAAGATTCAATTGAGCTTGGATCATCTTAAGGAGTGAATTAACAAGTTTCAAACAACTAGACACACACACAACAACAACAAGGTCTCCAAGCTTTCCACTTGGATTTGGAGACATCAAAGCATCTTGTTCAACATTAAGAGATTTCATAAATCAATTCAGATCAAAAGCATTCGACAAAAAGCAAAATGTGAAAGATAGGGCTTAACATTATAAGGCCGAAAAACATACGTAGCAGACCAAGGTTCACACAATATACTCCACTAAATGCGAATTGAGCTCGCATTCTTGAAGAGGCACTCAACACTGAGTTGATTCTGAAGCCACCAAAAGTCCCAATGCCAAATAATGTCGACCATATCATCGATATTACGGTAATAACATGAAGGAATGTATTGCTTGAAAAGACTGAATTGAAGAACTAATTCAAGCAGGACAATTAAAGCATTTCATACAAAAGACTAAAAACATCTCAAGGCGTGAAAGGAGTCGAGAACCAAGGGATAAGAAGTATAAGGAGAGACGAGAAGAAAGATACCAAAGACGAGGGAGCCTAATGACCCGAATAAGTTCTCGATGAAAGAGCCGAGAAAGAAGTGTTGGAAGACCATTAAGGGGGCAACACGATATCTAGTGGTTTTGCTAGAGGAGGAGTTTAATCATCAACTAGAAAGAATCATCTCGGGTCAACCTGGATGGTACATAGAGTATCACCGAAAAGGAGCATGTCTCTTATAACATTTATATAGGACATTTTCAGGCAATAGATCCTAAACAAGACGATATGATGGTTATTACAATATAGTTGGAAAACTTTATTGTTATGAATATGTTGGTAGATTAGGGGAGTTCAATTGATATTCTTTACTAGTAGACATTTCTAAAGCTGGGACTAAGGGAGGAATATATTAAACCTAATCAAGAGCAAATTATAGAATTTTCTGGAGCAAGGGTTGATACAAAAGGATACATTGATTTGAAAACAAAGTTTGGAGCTGGGAGATTAATCGAAACAATTAGAGTTTGATATCTGTTGTGGATGCAAATACTTCATATACTATTTTATTGGGACGCCTATAGTTGAATGCACTCAGTGCAATAGGGTCAACACAACACTTGGCCATGAAATTTCCTACAAAGAAAGGGGATATAACTACAATTCATGTTGATCAGTGAACAACAAGAGAATGCTACTTGACTAGTCTCAAGATTATCTAGGAACCAAAGGTGATGCAGAGATTTGAAAATGAGAAATACATTATGATAGTTATGACTGACATAGATTCACGAATGAATGATGACGAAAGAATTGAACCAAAAGAAGAAACGACTATGTGCCAACTGGGCGATGTTAAACATTACACTTATATTGGGGGAAGCATTCTTAAAGGTTTAATAAGTGAATTGGTTGAAATTCTCAAGAAGAACAGATGTTTGTTTGCATGGAGTGCCTCTGACATGCCAATAATACATCCTAATGTTATAACCCACAAGTTATCATTGTGCCGAGAAGCTAAACCTATAGCCAAAAAATGGATAAGACTTGGAAAGGAGAAGAGGATGAAGGTGCTAGAAGAAACTCAAAAACTACTACGGGTTATATCCATTTAAGATATTAAGTATACAACATGGTTAACCAATGTTGTGATGGTTAAAAATTCTAATAGAAAATGGATAATGTGTACTAACTACACATACTTGAATAAAGCATGCCCCAAGGATTCGTATTCGTTGCCGAGTATAGACCAGCTAGTTGATGGTGCATCCAGACAAACAATGTTGACTTTTCTTGATGCTTATTCTAGCTATAACCAAATACCTATATTTGGACCCAACATATCAAAAACTGCTTTTAACATGGAAGGTACTAACTACTATTACCAAGTAATGCCATTTGGATATAAAAATGCAAGGGCGACTTATCAAAGGTTGATGGATAAGGTGTTTTGGTAGCAAATTGGGAACAATATGGAAGTTTATGTGGATAATACGATTTTGAAATTGAAAATAATGGAAGCTCATGTAGTTGATTTAGAGGAAGTGTTTACAAGAATAAGAAAATTTATTATGAGATTGAACACTGAGAAGTGTGTTTTCAACGTTAGACAAGGGAAGTTTCTAGGATTCATGTTAATTGATCGAGGAATTGAACCCACCTGACGAGTGTAAGGAAATTTTACAAATGAGAATTCTAATCAATTTGAAAGAAGTTCAAATATTGGTTGGAAAACTCACGACCTTGTCAAGATTCCTTCCAATCTTAGCTCAGAAGGCTAGACCAATAATCAAGTTGCTAACAAAAGCTGGAGATTTTAAATGGAATGAAAAATGTGAGCAAACCTTTTCAAACTTGAAGAATATGCTTGCAGCACGACACTTTACTGTAAATTCGGATCCATCCAAAAAATTATAGTTTACTTGGCAACCTCACCTGAGGCGATTGGAGCAGTGCTGTTCAGGAGTTTCCAGAATAGAAGTCGATATACTATATTAACCAAGCATTACAAAGTGCAAAAAAATGTATCAATTCATAGAAATAATAGCTCTTGCCCTAGTTTACACGACAAGACGTTTGCGACTATATTTTCAAAACCACCAAGTTGTGGTTAGAACTAATTGTTCAATAGCAAAAGTCTTACACAAGCTAGAGCTAACAGGAAGAATGGTGGCATGGTCAATAAAGTATAATGTTTGGTGAACTTCATTGTTGAGTTTCCAGGAACAACAACTAAAGATGTAACACAAGCATTATATGTGGACGAATCATCCAATAGAAAGGGTAGTGGAGATGGAATAGTTCTAGAAGGACCAAGCGGTTTCAAACTAGAAATTTCTATTGATATTCAAATTCAAAGCTTCAAACAATCAATCTGAGTATGAAGGTTTAATAGTAGGTTTAATCCTTGCTAAAGATATGGGAGCCACAACAATAGTTTGCAAAAGTGACTCTCGACTAACCGTTAGGCACATAAAGGGTGATTATCAAGTGAAAAATCCTCAGTTTCTACAATAATATTACAAGGTCAAAGATGTTATGCAAAAAATTTCTAAATCCAAAATTAAACACATACCAAGAGAGAAAAACTCAAGAGCAGATTCACTATCTAAATTAGCAAGTTGTAAAAGAAAAACTCAGCATAATTAGCAAACCATGTCAAGTTCGACAGTCAGAATCACCGAAAGCTTCACAACAACAATAATAGAAGAAGATTGGATAAAATCGCTCAAGAATTTTATATTGGCTCAGGAGCAAAGAGATGTCGAAAACAATGCTAGTCTTGCAAAGAAAGCGGAAAAATTTAATAATAGAGGATGATTTGTAAAAGAGAGGACATTCAACTCCATTGCTCAAATGTGTTACTCAAGAGCAAGTCGATTACATCCTCCGAGAATTGCATGAAGGAATATGTGGTTTGCAGTTAGGTGTCTGAACAAGGGTAGCTAGAGTGTTGTTGTTGGATATTATCGGCCAATAGTCTGAGAAGACTGTTCGAAGTTCATCAAAACATGCAAAAACTGCCAAGAGTATGATAACATTAGGCATCTTTTGTCTCAGGTGTTGCAAAGTATCGTTTCTCCATGTCCATTTGCTAAATGGGGATGGAGATATTGGGACCATTCCCACCTTGTCGAGGTCAAACAAAGTTTTTAATCGTGGCAATAAATCTATACATACTACAATTGAATGGAGCATAAACGAAATCTTTTGACACATGTCACTAACTGGTCATGGAAGTTCTTGGTTTGGGCATGATTTTACAAGGTACAAGGGTCAAGGAGGAGGTTAGGCCAACTTTTTATATAACCAAAATATAAACCAATTGTTTTGAGATTTCAATTGATTGATTTACTCACAGAACACTTTAAAATAAATTATATGGTAAAGATCAAAGTAAGAGAGAGAGAGAGAGAGAGAATGCACAAGAGAATTATAATGGTTCACTCTTAACAATGAGCTACATCTACTCCTCAACACACCACTGAGAATTCACTAAAGCAATCAAACAATATTACAAGAACAGTCAAGAGTATTGATCTTGAACCGATCAAGAATACAAAACATTCTTAACCACACACATACTTTAGAAACCCCATTTTGACCAAAGAACTATTGTTGATCTTAAGAGATAGCTTTACCACCTTCAAAATATTGATTTTTTTTAAACAAGTATGACATAAGGAAAACGATAGTCACTTAACCTTGTAGATTTTAGCATATGTTCCTTGAAGACATAAATCCAGTTCACCTTGATCTTCTTCATTATGTAGTAAATGAGTACCAAATCTTCCTTGGTTAGCATAACATGGTTGCTCCCCCTTGGTGTCACCATCCATGTAGTGATGAAGGCAATAACACGTTTATATAATTTTAGTGCACCCACATGAAAGCCTTTTACCTTTGTTTATTTCCTCCAAGGCACTGGTGTTTCCTTTGCCCACTTTTGCTCCAGAGTACTTCAGACCCGTGACAACAGTTCACACAGCTGGAATGACTTCCATGTCTAATCCTTTGACATGAAAACACATTTTCTCTCCTTCAAAGTTTAGATTTGTGTAGAAAACCTTCACCATGTCCAAAAAGATGTTTCCACTCATCTCTAAAACACTTTGCAGTTCTTGGTGTTTGAATGTTTTTCTCACATCTTTGAGATTTTGTTCTTTCAACCAGTTGAAAGACAAAAGCTTTGGAGTATTGATGACCTTTTTGCTCATCTCCTGCAAGAACACTTCGATTTGCTAATTATCTTCAGAGAACCACATTTCTAGGTGTCCATCCCTAGTTGAGCACTTTGTTGCATGAGATTTCTTCCTCCGAGGTGAGTGAGATGAAGAAGGCATGATACAAATATTTTGTGAATGCAAAGAAGAGAAAAATGAAATTGTGTTCGTGATATGTGATGCATAGTCACAAGCAATATATACACAGAAGAAAGATGCAATTAAAATGGTTAGGTGAGTTATTTTTTAAAAGAGCAATTGGCACAATTTTGGAAAATGCAATTGTTAGTTTCAAAATAAAACAGATTTGACTCACCTTTATTGTGATTTAAGGCAATCAATCACAATTTTTGTGAAAAACAACTAGTCACCCTTGATGTGTGGAAAAGAATATGTGATAGCTTGAAACCTCCACAAATTGGGTTGGTTTTTGTCTCGATGGAGTGGAGAGGAAGACGTAAATAAAGATAAAAGAGGAAGAGATGAAGAGAACTTATAAGAAGAAATGAAGTCACGCCACTTGGAGTAGAGGGACTCCAAGATGAGTGATGCAAAAGCCGCCAACATGAGAGCTCACAAGTGTCACAAAATCACTCCTGCAGATTTTCTTTACTATTCAATTTCAATGTGTCAATACATGAAGGAAAGAACCCTTTATATAAGAAAGGAGTGACTTGGAGGGCAAGATGAGTGAGGGGTAGAAAAGGAAGGGAAGAGGGGTTGCCAAGGGTGTTGACCATGGTTAAAACCGCACCTTAGGCATAACTTATATAAGTTAGGTTAAAAACCCTAATTTTAGGTGCATGTGTCATGAAAAGTGGGCTTGGAACAAGCCCATTTTGCTAAGTACACTCCTATTTATGCTATGTAAACATACTCTAGCTTATTCTTCTATTTGGACCCCTAAAGTGAGCCTGGTTTATTTACAAACATTTTGTCTTGTAAGAAGACCAGAAGAAAGAACTTTTTATGCTCTGGTTTATGCTCAATTCTTCTTCTGCTGAGGTCCTTCCAAAATTTGGTGGGGTCTTGTGTTGGATGTTGAGATGACTTATCAAAGTGTAAAGTGTCTCTTGTGTCCTTGGTCATATTCTTGGATATTTGGGTTGTATCATGCCCCCCAAGTTGGAGAGAATTCGACCTCGAATTTAGAACTCCTGCAAATAACATAATTAGTTTGTTCACATATAAGATATTGCATGGTGTGGAATGTGAAGTAAACTTATGCTCATTAAGCTTTAGGAGTTCATATGGGTAATTTCTAGATACAAGCCATGTTGGGAAAAAAATATTTGGGGATGAAATGACATTTTGATGATCCTCTTAGAAGGTGAGAACCTTTAGGAGGTGTTTGAATTTCATCCTGAAACTTCTTTGTCCAAGATGTCAAGTATTTAGAATTATTAGGTAATGAAAAAGAGAAGGAGGAAGTATACCTAGGAGGCGCAATAAGTTTTGTATGGATCAACATTATTGTTTTGATTGCGTGAGATGAGATGTCGAGACCTGTTTTACTTTCATCTCTTTTTTCATTTTCTCTTTTGGTTTTCATTTTTATTTGGTCCTTATGAACTTCTTTGGGAGAGAGGGGTTTTAAGATAACTTATACGCTTGGAAGTTCAAAGACATTTTATTGGTATGGCCATCATGTAAAACTTGTCTATCATATTGCCAAGGCCTTCCCAATAGAATGTGTTGCTTCTATTGGCACAACATCACATAAAACCTCATCTTTATACTTTCCTATAGAAAAAGTTATGAGGACGTGTTTATTAACCATTATTTCACCCTTTTCACTAAGCCATTGTAGTTTATAGGGCATTGTATGAGAGATAGTGGATAATCCAAGCTTCTCCATTACTATTGTACTAGCCACATTAGCACAACTACCCTCATCTATTATCATGGATCATAACTTCTTGTTGTTAAGGCAGTGGTTGTGGAAAATATTTTCTCTTTGGGTTTCATCCAAAGGTTTTGGAATTTTTCCCAACATTCGCCTTACCACCAATAAGTCACCTTCACAAGGTATCTCACATTCATTTTCACTAGGGGTTTCTGAAGAGGAAGGGAAGTTAGACCTCGAAGATTGATCACTGTGGTCACTTACAACTAGCCCCCTCTTAATCATCATGGTCCTTTTGTTTGGACAATTGGTAGTTATGTCCTCAAAACCTAAACATTTAAAACATTTGGTACTTGATGTTTTGGATGGCGATTTAGTCATAAAATGAAGGATTTTTAGAAGTTTGTGGGCTGGATTCTTTAGAGGAGTTGGAAGGATTATCTTGTTTTGAAATTTTATTTTTACCCTTCCAAGATGAGTCACGGAAGCCATCATTATGAGTATGTTTGAAATATGTTTTCTTAAAAAATTGTGATTCAACCTTGATGGCTAGGTGAACCAATTTTTCCAAAGATGTATACTCATAAAGTTCTACAACATTTTGATTTTTTCTTCTTAATCCACTGCCAAATCTAGCAATCTTTGACTCTTCAGATTCATGCATATTAATCTTGGTCAAAGTTACTTTTAAATATTTGAAATATTCATTGACACTCCTAGGTCCTTGTTGAAGTCGTTGGAGCTTCAACAAGAGTTTTTTCCTATAATGAGGAGGAACAAACCGCATGTGCATGCATTCATTTAAATCATACCAAGAGACCATGACTAACCTTTTGTTCAAACCAATGTCCATTACATTTTGATGCCACCGCTGCATGGCATAATCTAAAAACTCTAGGGAAGCTAACTTAACTTTTTGGTCCTCTTCGATCTCATACACATTAAAGAAATGTTCTACTTTAGCTTCCCATTCTAAATACAAATTTGGGTCACTATCCCCACTAAAACAAGGTAACTTTACAAATAGAAAATAATTCTTTGGTGGTTGGTGTTGATGGCGCCTTTTTTCAAAATTGTGCACTCTCTATTCTTGGTCTTCTTCTTGACTCCCATAGTGCCCATGATACCTTGTAATGTGCCTAGGTTCCCGCCTCCTTGCTATAGTTAATCCCTCTCAAGTCTCTTTAAGTCGGTGCATTCTTTCTACTAGTTGTCTCATTTCTTTTTCTTTATGGGACAAGCTCCTCTTGGCATCCTCAAACTCCCCCAAAAGACGTTTCTTTTGAGGAGATTGTGATTTAGAAGATTCCCCTGAAGATAAATGATACATGATGTTGCATAAAAGAAAGCAAACAATTAGTGAAAATAACAATTAATGCACTAACTCATGTGTATCACTTAGCTATTTAGTAAGGATGGAAAAAAGGTTAACTTCACTCAAGAATTGTTTTTCAATTTTTCCAAAAGGTCTACACTTGGTAGCAACACTTCAAGTGAAAGAGGTCAAAGCTCTTAACACTTGCTCACCAAAGAAACCCACAACAAAACTTAAGAAAGATTTGAAGACAAGTAAGAAAAGATTTAAGAAAGAAAGCTAAACCCAATTAGAATTAAGATAATGACAAAACTTAGAGAAGACAAACAAGAAAAACACCTAAAAAGACTCAAAGAAACTTAAACTTTTAACTATGAAGCTTTGATTTTCTTAGAAATTGTAAAAGTAAGAAGGATAAAATTCTACAAATATAAAAACAATTTGCCATATAAAAAGAATCCTATATTTAGTAATTTTGAACTTGAAAAGTGAATTACCCTAACTTTGTTTTTTTTTTTGTCTTTGCTTTTTTTTGTGGATTCTAAATCTACATAATTTTGGCATGCATATTTTAATTCACTTTCAATTTTCACAAATAGATTGGGATTTAATTCATATGA
The DNA here is from genome assembly GCF_000499845.2 of Phaseolus vulgaris. Classification (NCBI taxonomy): domain Eukaryota; kingdom Viridiplantae; phylum Streptophyta; class Magnoliopsida; order Fabales; family Fabaceae; genus Phaseolus; species Phaseolus vulgaris. Next base: position 44,929,566 of record NC_023752.2, read on the forward strand.
TCACTTGAATCTTTATTTGGAACTAAATCAACTTCTACTCAACAAATTTCTAGTTGCTTTTAGTTCTTCACAATTAAAAGAAAAATAAGTAGAATGGATTTAAGACTCTTAGAACACTAAGAACATAAGACTCAAGAAAAATAGGAAAGGAAAAAAATTGACACAAAAAAATTCAAAAGCAAAATTTAAAGTGCTTAATGAATAAAAATCGGAATTGAAAATGACAAAAATTTAAACCCGCAATAGAAAGATGTTGAATTGTAAAGAGAAATTAAATTGATGGAAGATAAAAGCAATATTAAAATGTGCTGGAATTTTAAAGGTAGAAATCAACTCAAAAGCAATTAAGCTCAAGATAACCATGCTCTGAATACCACATGATGTGAGTTGATTTTAGGATTGCACATGTTATTGGTTGCTCTTTGTTTATGATTTTTGATTTAGCAATTATGGTGAGAACCCTAAGAAGATTCCCACTAGACACGAACTTAACCAAGTGGTTAAGTAACTGTAAAGGTTCACTTTAGAAGGGCAAAGAGAAAAGGCAATTATAAGGTGAAAATGATGCAACGGAACTAGAGACAATGAACAAATAAAGAAGAAGAAAAAAGTAAAGAACAAATTAAAGAGTAGAAGAAGATGTATATGGAGTGGAGAGGAAGACGTAAATAAAGATAAAACATGAAGAGATTATGGGAAGAAATCAAGTCACGCCACTTGGAGCAGAGGGACTCTAAGATGAGTGATGCAAGAGCCGCTACTTGAAATATTACCCACCCAAGATAAGACCCAGATAACTTGAGCCGCCACTTGAGATATTACCCACGCAAGATAAGACCCAACATGAGAGCTCACAAGTGTCACAAAATCACTCTTGCAGAGTTTCTTTACTATTCAATTTCAATGTGTCAATACATGGAGGAAGACACCCTTTATATAGGAAATGAGTGACTTGGAGGACAAGATGAGTGAGAGGTAGAAATGGAAGGGAATAGGGGTTGCCTAGGATGTTGACCATGGTCAAAACCGCACCTTAGGCATAACTTATAGAAGTTAGGTTAAAATCCCTAATTTTAGGTGCATGTGTCATGAAAGTGGGTTTGGAACAAACCCATTTTGCTAAGTATACTCCTATTTATGCTATGTAAACCTACTCTAGCTTATTCTTCTATTTGGACCCCTAAAGTGAGCCTAGTTTATTTACAAACATTTTGTCTTGTAAGAAGACCAGAAGAAGGAACATTTGATACTTTGGTTTATGCCCAATTCTTCTTCTACTGAGGTCCTTCCAACATTTGGTGGGGCCTTGTCTTGGATGTTGAGATGACTTATCAAAGTGTGAAGTGTCTCTTGTGTCCTTGGTCATCTTCTTGGCTAATCAGTTGAAGAATTTGAGAGCGAGATCAAAGAGGTATCTACCTAGAGAGAGGAAACAAGGAGAAATTTGCTTGTAATATTGGCAGCATAACTGTATCTATTTTGATCTAAATTTTCCATAGTCAAGCACCTCCATTTATAGTTGGAGGGGTCGACCAAGCATACAAAGAAAAAAAATGTGTAATTTGAATTCTAAACCATTCAAAGATGGCACCTAATTCAAGTCACAAGGTAAGAGTGAGTATGTGTGAACGATGTGACTAAATTAGGTCTAATAACTGACCTAGGGTTTAATATAGGTTGTAATTAAGCCCAATTATACCCTAGGTAGGTGTTAGAAACCTAACCATAACCCTAATTTACTCAAGGCCAAAATACAAGCCAAAATTATATACTACTTTTAAGTAACAAATTTTAAATCTCATTCTAGGTTATACCACTAGGTTATGTCTCTTTCAAATATGTAGAAAAGAATGTCTCTTCTTTGAGTAGCTGAGTCCCACTCCTCTTGGATTCTTCTAGGCACTGCCTTAGTTGTTGGTCCTTTATTGAGGGCTCTGTCATATACCTGCCTTTTTGAAGAGGATTTGTCGTCAAATCAATAGTTTATGTCTCATCATCTATGCTACCTAAAAAAGGTGTAGATCAATAAAATTGAAAGTAGCATGTACTTCATATTCCTTGGGAAGATCTAACTGATATACATTACTATTTATTCTTTTGAGGATTTGAAAAAGACCATCTCCTTGGGGACTAAGTTTAGACTTCCTCTGAGTAGGAAATCTATCCTTTCTTAGGCGAAGCCAAATCCAGTCTCCCTTATTAAAAACTATCTCTCTTTTCCCCATATTATTATGTCTAATGTATTTCTCAAAAAAATTTCCTTAATCCTCTCATGTAATTTCTTAATAAATTCAGCTTTTGTTACCCCTTCCTTATACACAAATTCATGTGGATTAGGAAAAGGTAAAAAATCTAAAGGAGCGTGAGGATTAAAACCATATACAACTTCAAATGAAGAAATGTTAGTAGTCTTATGGACCACTCTATTGTATGCAAACTTTATATGGGGAAGGTACTCATCCCGATATTTGTAATTTCCTTTCATGATTGACCTAAGCATAGTTGATATAGACCTATTGACTACTTCTGTTTGTCTAAGGAAGAGTTTGGAGATGTTGTTTGCCTCATCCACTTTATAGAAGGGTATAAAATGGGTCATCTTGCTAAATCTATCCACTACCAAAAAGATGGAATTGAAACCTCTTTGTGTCCTAGGAAGCCCTAAGACTAAATTCATGTTGATGCCTTCCCATAGGGCACAAACAAGAGGTAGAAGAGTATAGAGTCCATGAGGCATTGTCTTAGATTTAGGATTTAAACATTAAATACATTTATGATAATGTCTTTGGACATCTTTTCTCATATGGGGCCAAAAGATTTTTCCTTTTAAAAGATCTAGAGTTTTATAAACTCCAAAATGGCCCATTAGACTTTCTTCATGTGACTCTTTGACAAGGAATTTTCTATATGGTCTTTGAGGTGTACACAATTTTCCTTCTCTAAACAAATACCCCTCAGAAATATAGAAACCTCCTTGTGCCATATGTTTGTAATTAGCAAAGGTGGATGCAAAATCTTAATCATTCTCATAAAGCTCAAGTATGTTTTCAAATCAAAGAATTTGGGCTCCAAGTTTAGAAAATAAGGCATGTCTCCAAGATAGAGAATATGTCACAATGTTTGCCTTTTAAATTTTTGTAAGAAGATTGGAAGAGTGTGAGCAAGGTTCTTTTGGATACGCCATTGAAAGACACCCAAAGTTGGTGGCCTAGGAGTTTGGCCTCGAAAAGGTGAAGGAAGACCTACACAGTCGGCAAAATGCCAAGCTGAGAGCAAAGAGCTACGTTTAGCTCGGTCAACAGTTCTTTTTCAAAAATGGAAATGGGAAGGTGTAAAAGAACTTTTTTGAAAATTGTGGCACAAAAGAAACATAAAGGACCCTCTTGGTCCGAGGATTCATCGCAACAAACCGAAGGGTTTGCAAATGTTAGAGAAATGGAACAATGAGTGAAAGCGGGATTTCGAACGTTGCACCATGGTAGGGTGCCCAGGTAAGCAGAGTATCTCCCTGTTGTTGGCGCCTAAAATGGTGCCTTGCTGGCAGGTAGTTGTTCTGTTGTTATTTTATGCTCTCATTAGGATAAGATTCATTTCTATTGTATCACCTCGAGAAAAGGCACCTATAAACAAAATGTTTTCCAGTTACATATGCTTTTAGTTGAGATTAGATTTTCATGAGAGAAAGTTGTTACAAGAGATAAGCAATAAAGGGGCTTGAGACCCCAAGTAAAGGTATGTGGTTTCTGAGACTGAAACTGAATACTTCTTTACTTTTAATAAGTTCTTACTGACTTGATCGTCGGAGTGTGATCAACAGGTAGAGTCTCCTCTGTTTCAATAGATCCACATTCCAGTGCAACATATCAGAGCTAGAACTTATCACCGACGAGAAAGACAACAAGCGAGAGCAGTAACGATTGTTTATGTGGTTTCTATTTATGGTACAAGGAACTGCTCCATTCAAAAGAAAATAATGGTTTTCGAATTAATGTGTGATTCAAAGTAATTATGCAGTAGGGGTTGAACTAGACCAAAGAAAAGGCAAAAGTTTTTACATATACACTGTTAAAGCTAGGTTTTGAATAAAACTCAGATCAATTACGAAACATTGAGAAGGTTGCAATAGTGTATGGACTTGAAAAATTGTTGATTATAAGTTATTAAAACAATCCTCTATATATATTATTGCCCTTCTATCGTTTAAAATTTATAGTATTTTTATTTGAAGTGATGCATAAGGAGAATGTGGATGCGACAATTCAATGACGTGGTTCCTTTTTTAACTTTGGGAAGGTTGGAATAAAACAATTGTTGATGCATTATTGCGTTTTTCTTGATCTCTGTCTTGCAAATGGAAATCAGATATAGCATTCCATAATCTTTTACAATGGATCAGATCAGAACTAGTTGGGAAAAAAGAAATAAGATTTAATTTTCGTAATTATGGATAAATGTTTTACGTAGCAAAATGCCATAAAGGAGACCCACAAATCTAACTTTCTCCTTAAGACATGCTACAACCACATATCATTGCATAAAATTATTGGTAAAGACTTTTAAGACAATTGATTCATTTACAAATTAAAAATCATCTTTTGAGTAAAATACATTTATTCCAATTTTACTCTCAATATTTTACAAAATTCACAATTTTAAGTAGTTTCTCAAACTTTAATTCTGGTCCTTAATTTTTTTATTTAATCTTAATTTCCTAAAATATCTTAATTACTATCAAATTATATAGATAACAATTTTTAATCCTATAAAAAAATTCAAGCACTTTTTCTTTATTTCACCTTTTTATGTCCAAAATAATAAAAATTCATGAATAATTCAATTAAATCTTGATATGGGAAAACTTTTACAAGTTAACTTAATTTAACACAGTTAAAAAAAACTCGTTTATCGAAATAGAGAAAAAAGAAGAAAGTAGAATTGAAACTTTTGGTGATAGCAAAACATTTGTAACAATTAGTATATGAAACTTAAAGAAAGTGGTGTTTCTTTCAACTTAACATGGCTAAATATAGTGCCCACACAAGCACCACAAATCACTATATGACTTGCATATTACTCAATCACTGTTCACTTCTGCCAACATAAGTCGAACCATGGAACTAGCTTCTCTGTCATTTGTTATTTGGTGAGGTAACTGGGAGCTGCATTGTTTCTGTTTCTTTTGTTCTTGCTGCTGTTCTTCCTACTGATGATGACGTGTCACCATAATCCTTGCCTTTACCCCACACCACAGAGTAAAGACCCACTGCGATTATGATGCCTCCAATGATGCTGAAATCAATGTTCACAAAATTAATCAATTAAATATGTTTTTGGCCAATATAAATGTTTATTTCACTCTTTATAATTCTTCTTAGCCTCTTTAGAATTAAAAGTAATTATCTTATCTTTTATATTATGTGACGCTGTTTGTTTGTTAAAAAAAAAAAACTTCTAATACAATGTGAATAAGTAAAACTGATGTTAGGACTAATATTTAAAATTTTGGAAGGATGAAAAACGAAAAAATAATTTGCAATAATTAAAACTAAAATTCATATATTTTTAAAGATCAAAAACAATAATATCAAATTTTATATATATCAAAATTAAAACTTTCTCATCTTACATAAACTAAAAACGTATTTAACTTTACATAAATTCATATATAGAAATGTGTAAACATTATAATTTATTTTTCATTATATAAGACCACATGATTTAGTATTATTTTTTTTATTAAAAAATTATAATTAAAATGTTTTTCTTGGAAAACATTTTCATGCAAAATAAAAAAAATAACACAAGTATATATATATATATATATATATATATATATTATTGTTGATAACCTTCCGCAGTGGATAAAAAATGAGATAGAAAGATGATAGAGTTCTATTATAGAAGTACCATTGACCATTACTTAATCTTTTTTTTTTTCTGAAGGGGACAATTACTTTGTGAAAAAAGAGAAACAGAAAAATGGAGACACAAAATTTGAGTGAAAGGATAAAACACTTGAATTGATGTGGGTACGGTTAAGCTTTTGGAGGATGTTGTAAAAAATAATTATTTTTTGGGTAAATAAACATTGAAAGTGGTTTGTTGAAATGCAGTATCTAATAAAATTGGATTAAAGAAATACATGGAACAAAAGAAAAGTATGAGCCAGGGCCAAAGCAAAAAATAGAAGATACCTTCCCAGGTAGAGGTGTTCTCCAAGAAGAAGGGAGCCCAAAGCAGTAACAATGATCATGCAAAGAGGATTGAAGGATGTCACAAATACTGGACCTCTACTTTGCATTACCAACCCTTGTATATAATATGCTATTCCTGAACTCATTATTCCCTGCAATTTTTATAATAATAAAATAATTGTTATGACATGTACCTATATATTTATTAATATTATTTTGAAATAATAATAATTTATTAATATTGGAAACGTGTTTATCAGGATGTATGACTAGTTTCTTTTATAAAGAATACTTTACGTGGTTACCTGTAAATGCAACCTTTCAAACAAAAAAGAACTAAAGAAAAAGGGTCTCAATTACATTTAAAACTGTGTAAAACAATTATTTCTTAAAAATCTTTATTAAAATGGTCATTAAATTAAAAATGGCAGAATTTCAACAAGTCCAATACCTAATAACATATTGTAAGAAAAAAGTTGGTTTTAGAATAACAGTACTTTAAAAGTGGGTTAAATATAATGATTAAAGTAGAGACTATTTTAGGGACTAAATAAATTTTTGGTTTCTAAATTAGTTTTTATTATTATTAAATGGTTTCTAAATTGTTATCTAATTAGCAATCCAAGTTTTTCTACCAAATTTAGAAATTAAATAATTGATAGTTAAAACTTTGTTGCTAATTAGATATCAATTTACAAACTATTTACCAATAATAGAAACTAATTTAGAATCAATTTTTATTTTAGTCTCTGAAAATTGATTTTTATTTGATGATTTTTTTTAGTGTAATATATAAAGTTGATGTGAAAAATTAAAGAAAAATAGAAATGGTGAACTAACAGTGTATAGAGGGCCATAGAGGGTGTAGTCGAAACCGATAGCCCATGCACGAGGGTTGTGATCTGCAATCAGAGCAACCACAGCGCTTTGCAATGCACCTGACAAGCATATCAACGATGCCAGTGACAGTTCCGCAGGGTACCTTTTCACCGTTATGGACTGCACAATTACATTTTCTTTTCATTAGAGCAAAACATAAATATTCACATTATTAACACATTATATAAAAAACAATGCATAATAGTTTATGATTAGATGAATAAGAGTTTGTTTACGTTGTATCCATATTATTTAGTGTTGATGAAGTTTTACCTGCAATATGTAGAAGGAAGACCAAGCAAAGCAACCGAGGCAAATGAAGAGAGTTCCTGAGACCCAGTGTGAGTGATTATTCTGAGAGGAGTGGGTTCCAGGTTGTTGGTGAGTTGTGTTTGAGTGATGAAATAGGTCAAATTGAGGGCCTTTGTATAGTGTCATTAACAAAGCCCCAGCAAATGTGACCATGGTTCCTACCACTTTCGCTTGACTACGTAGTTCATTCATTTTTACCCGCTCTAATCTCAGAATTAGTGCAAGAACAAAGGTTACAGAGGGTACGGCATTCATAACCGCGGATGCAAAGGAAGCAGAAGTGTATTGCATCCCCAAGAAAGTGAAACCTTGGTCAACCACTGGCCTACAACATAAAACATATGGAACAAGTTATCATCATGCACAAAAACCTTCAACTGCTCTTAATATACTCAATATCAATCATTATTATTATATTTTTCAGAAAAATGAGTTATGAGTGTTACCTGAAGTTGAGGTGGTGATGTCAATTAAGCAAATAGGTACAAAATAAAATTATACATGACAAAAATAACTTATCCAGTTTCAAAATAGTTTTCCTTTTATTTGTTTCAATTCAATACATATCAAATAAAAATACACAACAACAACATAATAAAAACCCATGTTTTGTCCAACATGTTGCATGTTATGAGTACACTAACAGAAGAAAAGTTTAGGGTAATTACTCAAGAAAGCCGAGTACTAGTATCTGTGCGAAGACAGTCCATGTCATCTTTGGCCTAACTTTCCTGAAAAAATACAATAATGAAATTGTTAGTTAAACTAGGTAACTCCACATTTAGAAGACATTGAAGAACATAAAAATGAAGAGAGTAGAAAGTAGCACCTTTCAAATATCAAGGCAAAGGGAGCAAGAGCCAATGCAGCAATGGCATTGCGATACACAATGAAGACGAAACGACTCATTCCATGGTTGAGACTTGCCATGGTGAAGAGGTATGTCCCTGCCATTCCAAATTGCAAGCCCACAGTTAACACATATGGCTTGGCCTTATTAACCATGTTGCCAACTTTGGATACAGAGATGTCTTCCATGGTTTCAGAAACGTTGCTAAATTTGTTAAAAAGGGTTGGCAGGGTTAGTTGCTATTATGTGCATGAAATGGTGCTCCTTATATAACACCACGACTAATGATTAAGACAAAACAATTGAAACCCACTACGCGTAGCATGTAGATAAGTGTCGTAAACCACTGTTTAAAGTTTTCCTTTAGTTTAGATCACCCCATCCAATTTCTCACGTAAAGTTCCACCCACCAACTAAAAGGAAAAAGCTCTATTATTTAGTGGAGAGTATACCCTTAGACTCGCTTGCTTCATCACCAACTTGATCAATTATAATGAGTCAGAACACACTTCACCAACACTGTAGTTTTACATCACCCACAGTTTTTGTTTTCGCTTCTGTTATTACTACCATTTAACCACTCTCCCATCAAACATATATTAACGTTTTCGATTTGTCATGTTTCTCTCATCATAACAACTAGCATTTTTTTTTTCCAACAAAGAATTAAATGAATTAAAGAAACACTTTAGTAGTGTTTCAACTTTTATATAAAAACCATTAAAACAGACCTACTTTTCATTCATATATTCCAAGAGATAGTTCTACCATATGAGTTTAAAGATTCCAAAAAAACTAATATAATTCTCTCCTTATTACATAATTTTTATAACCATGGCAGAATGATACATCAAGCCATACCCATATACATAAAATTAGAATATGCAAATAAATCCATAAAATTGACTTCAATATTGACCAACTAATGAAAACTACTATTACCGTGTGCACTTTGCTTAATTACAAACATCCTCTGCTCAATAATACCTCTAGTACAAATTTCTTCCCACTAACACCAAGACAATAAACTAAAAGAAAATCATGAAATATAAACCAATTTTTAAAGACTAAAATAATTAGTTACAATAGTAACTAAATTAGCGACCATTTTAAAAACTAAAAATCAAGATTTTAACTACCAATTATTTAGTTTCTAAATTTGGTAGCAAAATCCTTTGTTGCTAATTATATACCAATTTAGAAACTATTTAACAATAATAGAAACTAATTTAGAAACTTTTTTTTAGTTTCTAAAATGGTCTCTAATTTAGTTACTATTGCAACTAATTATTTTAGTTTCTAAAAATTGGTTTCTATTTCATAATTTTCTTGTAGTGATATCATCCTTCCAGCAAAGATCTGTGTTAAACTGTAGCATTTCCAAGAAAAATATGCATGCACAAACTTGCACAAATTGCTAAAGCTGGTTTTCAAAAGATAGAATTAAACCAATGTTGTTTTGCTTAAGCCAGAATTCCAAAGGTCATCAAAACTATTCTAAAATATTTAAAGGGCCAAACAGTTTAGAGTCTTACCTACAATTCTACCACTTATTTGTTATCAAAATCTTGTTTCTTATTTTGTAATTTCACATTCCATCATCCCCGAGGTCTCTAGTAACACTCAAGCATAACTGTAAAAAGAAAACTCTCGGTCTTCCACACCTCTTTAGTCAACACAAAAATCATAAACTATTAAAAAAGATAAATCTAAACCAGTATTTTATCAATAATAGCTTATACAACAAGGTTAAGTTCAAGGCTATGAACAACAAACAGAAAGTATAAGTTACATTCACTAAAAAAAATAATTAATAAAAATCAAAAGATAGAAATAATTGGTTACTATATTAATTAAATTAAATATTACTTTAAAAATTAAAAAAAAATATTGGTATCTAAATTGATTTTTATTATTAATAAATAGTTCCTAATTATGTATTTAATTAGTTACCAAGATTTTAGTTACCAATTATTTGGATTCTAAAGTTGGTAACTAAAATCTTGAAAGCAAATTACCAATTTACAAACTATTTATCAATAATATAAACTAATTTAAATATCAATAATATTTTTAGTTTCTACAATTTTTTTTATCAGCAAGTTTCTACAATAATATCTAATTTATCCAATATAGTAAATATAGTAATTAATTATTTTTTGTTTTTAACATTGATTTTTATTTAATGAATTTTTTTATAGTGATTAGTTAATTAATACGTAAAATTTATGAAAAACGAAAAATAAAGTAATAAAAGAACTAATATTTAGGTAAAAGTTAGCTCGTGAAAGTTCCTAACACTGTTTGTCCTTCTACATGAGTAACCCTCAAGTTATTTGAAAAATATTTAGTGCACAAACTGGCAAAATTCAAAATTAAAGCTATTGATTCAAGAATCAAATCTTTAAACAATTAATCTATGGGTTCCATTATTGAGTGGAAACATCATTCTTAGCCACCTATGATTCTTGCCTTATAGAATAGTTCAGTTTTCTCATGTCATCATTTGACAGTAAACATTTTCAAGTTTAAAATTGCTGTGTGCAAGCAATTATAATTGCTGTATCATGTAAAGTTTTTGACACCATCATTCATCCATGTGTTTGGACAAATCATCACATATAAAGAACTTATTTCGTATATATTTTTAAGGAGAAAGTAAAAATTAGTATTTTGAGAATTATATTATGTGTTGAACTATTAAAAATGTTTATTTTCGTCCAAGGTGTTTTCAAAATATGCAAAGTAACTTCTTGGTTAATATTTTCATTAGACACTTTTGTTACATGCTAGCATGTGAAGGAATTAAATGGAAAAGAAAAAGAAGTACAAATCAAAGAACTAACCAACTCATGAAGAAAATACTTAAAAAATTATATTCGAGTAGAGAATTCTTATTTCGGAAAATACTAATCCTAATACAATCAAGTATTGTATCTAATCGGAAAAAAAAAATTCTATGTAAAATTCAAGATTGACTAGTCCATCAACATACCTATTTTTTCCTTCTCTCTAATAGATGCGAGAAGCCTAAAAATCCATGTTCATACAAAGATGCGTATATTAGATTCATCTATTATATTATCTCAACCTAACATGCTAGACTCTTGCTACATCTATAAGGCTAATTAATATTAGGATAACATTAAAATTCTTTGTCTCTCCATTCATGCTAAATTTCGTCCTAAATAGGAGTTGTAGGAGTCAAGTAGACCTTACATTATTTCAAAATATTGATGTTTAGGCCTATTGTTGTTGGATTGAGTTGTAACAATACCATCCGTCAGTTCAAACACTTTGTCTTCAAAGTAAGTTGTTGAATTGATTTGGATCAATAGGTTGTGACTGGACTAAGACTGAGGGGGTACTTAGGGTGGCATGGGTTCAAGAAGAGTAGTTTGATTGTTTTGGACTGACAGGTTGTAATTGGGATCGGACTAAAGGGGTATTTGGGGCGAATTGGGCTGGGCTTAAGGAGATATTCTGGAATGTTGGGGAAGTGTTTTGTCAAGGTCTCTAAAATTAGTTTATGTTTAATGATTTTCTAGTAGTGCTAACTGGGATTTGATTTGAAAGTCAAATACCTAATTTGGGGAGTCAACATGCAATCCTCTCCATTAGAGAAGTCAAAACCTTAATTGGAGAGGCATGGAAAGTGTGCAATACAACCCACAACACATACACATTGATGTGAGTTGATTTTAGGATTGCACATTTATATAGGTTACTCTTTTGTTTATGATTTTTTGGATTAACAATTATGGTGAGAAACCCAAAGAAGATTCCCATTGGACACGAACTTAACCAAGTGGTTAAGTAAATGTGGAGGTTCACTTCTAGAGGACAAAGAGAAAACACAATTATATGGTGAAGATGACGATGAGGTGCAGGACTAAGACAAGGAACAAGATAATGAAAAGCAATTTAAAGGCCGAAATTAAAGTGTAGAGTAAGACATAAAATGGAATTAAAAGTGGTGCAAAGAAGAATGAAAAAGATAAAGGGATGGAGAAAGCTTATGGAGAAAGGCAATGAATCACGCCACTTGGAATGGTGGAGGACTCCAAGATGAGTGGTGAAGAGCCGCCACTTGAAGTGCACAAACACTCAAGATTTAAGGCCCGAAAAGGAGAGCACTCAAGTCTCACTAAACACTCTGACATAGTTTCTTTTCTATTCAAAATTCAATATATGAAATACATGAGGCAAGGTACTTTATTTATAGGAGAGAGTGTCTTGGAGAACAAGATAGAGGAGTAGGGGTGTCATTTGTGAGAAACCTTCTAGAAGGTAGGTCAAAGAAACCCTAAACCTAAGTACACTTGTCATGAAATGTGAGCTTGGCACAAGCCCAATTTATGCTAAGTACACCCCAATTTATGCTTAGTGAACCCTACCCTAGCTTATTCTTCTATTTGGACCCCCAAAATGAGCTCAATTTATTTACAATTCATGAAAGGTGGACTTGGTACAAACCCAATTTATGCTAAGTACACTCATATTTATGCTAAGGGAACCCTACTCTAACTTATTCTTCTATTTGGACCCCCAAAGTGAGCCCAATTTATTTACATAAACTTGTCTTTTAAAAAGACCAGAAGAAAGAACATTTGATGCTCAGGCCTATGTCCAATTCTTCTTCTGCTGAGATCCTTCTGAAGTTTGGTGGGGCCTAGTCTTGGATGCTGAGATGACTGACTTAATTGTGAAGAGTTTGTTGTGTCCTTGGTTATCTCCTTATATAATTGGGTTGTATCACACATGGCCAAGCAACAAGTGGAGAAGCATTGCAGCTTATAACCATTTGAAAAATTAAATAATTGAGCAATTTAGGACATGCATAACATAGGGTGATAAAAATTAATGTGTTGTTGCAATTTACACAATTAGTAATTAGTCTAACATCACCTAGATCATTATGTCTTAGGATCTCTTCTAGCTATAAATAAAGGCCTACCCCCTTGTAATTTGGTTTGAATTTGAGAATGAGAATTGATATGCATTTTTCTAATCTTCTTGTTCATTTAAAATGATAGCACCATCTTCCTCTAGTGTAGCTCAATTGGAAAGTTGAGTGACGTTTGTGGAAGCTCAATGAATGAATGGGGAAAGGAGAACTTCTAAGAAACCATGGATCCCAGGAGTAGCCGTGAGGTTTAGGGAGAGTGATAGGTGAGGCCTAATCACTTGGAGAAAAAAGGAAAAAGATCAACAAAGTGTCTATCCTAGATAAGCTAGACAAGGAGAGTTATAAGCTTGCAAATGGGCAACATAACTCTAATATTATTGATATGAAAATTCATAAGCCAAACATATAGGTAAAGGTTCTGACCATTTACAAGACAAATTGGAGGGTAAATCAAATTCAAACATGGCGCTTAAACCTAGTCACAAGGCAAGTGTGATGGCAACATGTTAAACATGTTCATTTAGGCGTGTAATTCTAATTAGTGACCATGCTAGGTTTTATGATGGGCCATAATTGAGCCCAAATAAACCCTAATTAGGTTTAACAACTTCTAATCTAATTCTACTCTATATGACCCAAATACAAGCCCAAGTTTCTTTGCTACTTGGCCCAATTATTTTACAAGAAATGAAATTTTATTATAATTTTTACAACTAGGATATGACTCCTTCAAACATATATAAGAGTATGTCTCAGCTTGGAGTAGCTGATTCTCACTCTTCTTGTATTCTTCTGGTCATTGCCCTAGTAATTGGTCATTTATTAAGGGTTCTGCCATCATTCCTTCCCTCTTTAAGAAGATTGTCCTCAAATCAAAAGTCTCTACCTCATCATCTATGCTACCTACAAAGGGCGTTAGATATATAACATTAAAAGTAGCATGTACTCCATATTCCTTAAGCAGGTTTAACTGATATGCATTATTATTGATTCTTTTGATGATCTGAAAAGGACCATCTCCTTGGGGACTAAGTTTAGACATCCTCTTAGTTGGAATTCTATCTTTCCTAAGGTGAAGCCAAACCCGGTCTCCCTCATTGAACATTATATCTCTTTTTCCCTTATTATTATATGTTTAATGTATTTCTCAATTTGCTTTTGTATTTGAGTTCTAATCTTCTCATGTAATTTTTTACTAAATTAACCTTTTGTTACTCCTTCCTTATGCAGAAATTCATGTTGATTAGGTAAAGGTTACAAATCTAAAGGAGTTTGAGGATTAAAACCATATACAACTTCAAATGGAGAAATATTAGTAGTCTTATGGACCACTCTATTATATGCAAACTCTATATGAGGAAGGTACTCATCCTAAGATTTGTGATTTCCTTTCATGACTGACCTAAACATAGTTGATAGAGATCTATTTATTACCTCTGTTTGTCCATCAGTCAGAGGATGACAAGAGGTTGAAAAATTAAGTTTAGTTCCTAACCTTTCCTAGAAAATTCTCCATAAATTTAACGACTAACAAATTTTGGATCTCTATTTGAAACTATGGTTTAAGGTAGTCCATGAAGTCGGACCACTTCTCTAAGGAAGAGTTTAAAGATGTTATTACCATAATCCACTTTATGGAAAGGTATAAAATGGGTCATCTTGCTAAATCCATCCACTACCACAAGGATGGAATCAAAACCTCTTTGTGTCCTTGGAAGCCCTAAGATAAAATTCATGTTAATGTCTTCCCATAGGGCACAAGCAAGAGGTAGAGGAGTCCATGAAGCATGGTCTTAGACATAGCTTTTAAACATGAGATACATCTATGACAATGTCTTTGACACCTTTTCTCATATGTGGCCAAAAGAATTTTCCTTTTAAAAGATCTAGAGTTTTTTCAACTCCAAAATGGCCGATGAGACCTCCTTTATGAGACTAGACAAGGAAATTTCTATATGTTCCTTAAGGTATACACAATTTTCCTTCTCTAAACAAATAACCCTTTGAAATATAGAAACCTCATTGTGCCCTATGTTTGCAATTAACAAAGGTGGTTGCAAAATCCCGATCATGCTCACAAAGCCCAACTATGTTTTTAAATCCAAGAATTTAGGCTCCATATTTAGAAAATGGGGCATGTTTTAGAGATAGAGCATTTACCATAATGTTTGTATTGTCCTTTTTGTATTTGATAATATAAGGACATTGCTCTAAAAATTTCATCCATGACGTTTGTTCAACTTATGTTGACCCTTAAGACACTTTAGAGACTCGTGATCACAAGTGCATAGAGCTTTTTAGCATAGATGGGATAATGAAGGGCTTCACCATGTAATTTTTCACTAAAATATGCAATTGGGTGCTCACCCTACAATAACATTGCTGCTATCATGTTCTAATAACCCTTTCTTCTTAACACCGTGTCTATCATGTTGGGTTTGATAATCTATTGATGTCAATGCATCATAATCTTTTTTTTTCTGTTTTACATCAACAACCATCATTGTATCACCAGTTGCAGCGTCTAAAAGCATTTTAGTATCAAATCTGAGGCCATTATGAATGATATTCAATTGTGCAATATCTTGAAACCCATGATTTGGCACTACAAGAAAATCATTGAATAGAAACCAATTTTAGAAACCAGAAATAATTAGTTGCTATAGTGACTAAATTAGAGACCATTTTAGAAACTAAAAAAAAAATTGGTTTCTAAATTAGTTTCTATTATTGTTAAATAGTTTCTAAATTGGAATCTAATTAGCTACCAAGATTTTTTCTACCAAATTTAGAATCTAAATAATTGGTAGTTAAAACCTTAGTAACTAATTAGATACCAATTTAGAAACCAAAAATTATTTTAGTTTCTAAAATGGTCTCTAATTTAGTCACTATAACAACTAATTATATTTGGTTTCTATTCAATGATTTTCTTGTAGTCTGGGCATTTTCTCAGCATTACTTTGAATCTCTCCCATGTTTCACAAAAGGCATCATCTAATCCTTTTTCTAAACATAGAAATATCAGACTTTGCTTTGATGTAGCGGGAAAGTGGGAAAAATCTTTGTAATTTTTTTCCTCTAGATCTTTTCAACTGGTGAGGCTCTGATTTGGATGGGATTTGAGTCATTCCTTAGCTTTTCCTGCCAATGAAAAAGGAAACTAATGCAGATAAGCTCGTTGTTTCCACCAATTCATAGAATGTAGACAAATGCGATACTCATGGTCCATTGTTGTAAATTGATGGGTATTAATCAGGCTATGAAGATTTCATCTCCAAGGCCTTAGTGGTAGCGTTTATTACAATACGATAAAAATGCCTCCCTACTGCATAGCATAATCTCCATGTGTTTTTCAAGGTTGTGGTGGTTGCTCTTCAGCCATAGTGTTTTCTTGAAAATTTTAATGGGAATGAGAGAAATATTTGAAGATTTTTCTCTAATTTCTCCTTGCTTTTCTTTCCTTTTTCTTAACCATGTTCTCCCGAGCTTCCTTTTCAATCTTTGATTCAAATTTCAATTGGTCTTTGAAAACCTTTCCTCTTAATATCATATGAGACAACTTACTCAAGGATTAGCACAAGGAGTAACTAGTAATAAAAAATAAAATTAAATAGAATTAAAATTAAAAACAATAAACAATTAAAATTTTGACAATATTTAGGAGTTCGTACTCTAGAATTAGAAAATGTACCCTGGTAACAGGCCCAAAAACTTGGGGACTATTTTATGGCAAGTCTACCGTGTCAAAAGTAATAAATTTTCCTAAGGATGAATATCGAACCCATAAGGAACAATTCAATTCTTAAGTATAAAATTCATTAAATATAAGATAATATGTACAAGTTTGTAGAAAAGTTTTTTGCATTGTGAATTTGCAAGATATTAAATAAAGTAAAGTAAAAGATTTGTATGAGTCAATTGGGAAAATTGGTATTGAGGTTCATTCTTCTCACTCGTTTGTATTTTTCAAAAGCATATAATATTAGATGTTGATTGATATTGATGCACATATAAAAACCATTCATATCAATTCCTCGCATACAAAGTTATTAAGAGAGTCTCTTAAATGTCGATTCCTCACATATTTTTTTTTTAATCGGCAATGAATTAATAGAATAAAAGGAACACTTTAAGGGTGTCTCAACCCTTGTACATCAACCAATCCTAATAAAAGCAAACAACAGAAAGTAGTAAAGATGAGTGCCATACCACACACTCAAACTAGAACTACTCAAAACATCCCCTACCAAACATTATAAGTATTGAAACAAAACCAGCAAAACCCAAACTGTAACTACCATGAGGCAGATTGCCCTTCCCTTTCTTAATTAAGTGTGGTAGTAAGAGAAACACCCTACACAACACTGTCAACAACCAGACAACACATCGCTCACTCTAACTGTCACAAAAAAATTATGGGAAAAAATTTGGCTTGCTTCCCAAACCTGTTAGAGTCAAAATTGTAACCTACTGTTATAACTCCTCAAACCCATTTGTACCAGCACCAGAACTGATCGGGCTATTTTGCCTAGCAGATCCACCCTGAATAATCCCACAGCCTCTTGCACCTTTGCATACCAACGAACCACACCTGACAGTGAGCCACTACCTTAGAGCCTTGTTCCCTCTCTTCTCAAAGCTTTAACATTTTATCCCATTCTGCTACCCGGTCCAGCTGCCATCCTAATTAAGTTGCATTCCTCCTCCACCCCTACACCTTGTTACTGCTTAAAGCATCTTTGAAACTCCTTATCATTGTCATTATGAACAGATGTTATAAAGCAATTAAAATTTCAAATCTATTTCTAACATTCAAATATGTTAAGCATTATCATTTAGGTCAGATGCTTAGAAGTACTTTCCAGTCAAATCTAAGGAACAAAATCATGAATAGTTCAAGCTTTGAGAATAAAAAGATAATACCAATCATCAATCAAGAGCTGAATATTATAGAAAAATATCACCTCAATTTATAAGAGTTTAAAAAAATTACTCCCACTCCCAAAGGGAAGAATTAACCACTAATGTTAGCCATTACAAGCATGGAAAGCAAGAAAAGATCATCCAGGATGTTTGTCGTTGATGTTTGTCTGCTCTAGGATTTTCTATCTCTCTCTATTCTCCCAATGATGTCTAGGGTTATGTCTCACGCCTTCTATTTAACATGTTTGGGCTTGGGCTAAGTGACATCTCGCTTAAGCGCGTTATTACTTTCTTAAGCGAGTTTGACGAGAAAAAGCCCAACTTCACTGGAGTTTAGGCGAGTTTTGGGAAAGATTTAAATGTTCCAACTTTGTCTTTTTATCTTGTTCATTTTCCTTTAGCTCTTTCATCTCCATTTTCCCCTAGAATCCTGAAATTAACATAAATTTAGGAATAAATCGTTCTCATTCATCTTATAATAAAAAAATATGTAAAAAGGTTTAAAATCCAGAATTAGAGATTTAATTGTAGCTATTTTATCAATTAAAATTCATAAATGCCTATCTTTTTATATATAGTATTACTGAATTATAACACTTATCAATTAGCAAGCTTTTGCTAGTAAGCTTTTATAAATGCTTTGTTCTTAACTTCTCTATTCTAGCTTCACTTCTCAGTGAGTTGTTGAACTGAGCAAGACTTTCAAAGGTTGAAAGCTCATTGCACCCATTCTAGCACTTTCAAACTTTTCAAAAGCTTTTAAGCTAGAGTCTGATGCATCGGGAGTAGGCATAGGAGCAATGCTATTGTGTACGTAATTTTTTCCAAGGTGTCCTCAAATTTTCTTAGTCTTTCTTGAAATGAGGGATATAGTGGTTGTTGTTGTTGTTGTTGTTGAAAAGGACCTTGCTTGCTAGATGGACTAACATCTTGTTTCCACCCAACATTTTGATTTTGATTGCTTCTCCAACCTTGAGGATAATTTTTATTGTTGGAAAAATCACCTTGTCTTCCTTGTTTACTCATAATTTACTTCAGCTTCAGATCAATTTTTTATAAGAACAATAACCATTGGGATGATCACTTCCGCGAAAATCAAACCTTATTGGTTGAGTATGACTCTGAGAAGATTTCACAACTTGTAATTGTTGTGGCAGTTTAGAAATTTGTGCACTTAATGCCTCAAGCTGCTATGTCAGAATTTTATTCTGAGCCAAAGGTGTTAAGAAGAAAGGGTTATTAGAGCTTAATACTTCAGATACAATTTTGGCTCAGAATAAAATTCTGATATAGCAGCTTGAGGCATTAAGTGCATAAATTTCTAAACTACCACAACAATTACAAGTTGTGAAATCTTCTCAGAGTCATATTCAACTAATAAGGTTTGATTTTCGCGGAAGTGATCATCCCAATGGTTATTGTTCTTATAAAAAATTGATCTAAAGCAGAAGTAAATTATGAGTAACCAAGGAAGACAAGGTGATTTTTCCAAAAATAAAAGTTATCCTCAAGGTTGGAGAAGCAATCAGAATCAAAATGTTTGGTGGAAACAAGATGTTAGTCCATCTAGCAAGCAAGGTCCTTTTCAACAACAACAACAATCATTATATCCTTCAGTTCAAGAAAGACTAAGCAAATTTGAGGACACCTTGGAAAAAATTATGTAAGCGTCTCTGACCAATAAGAAGAATAATGAAATAGCAATAAAAAAATTAGAAACACAGATGGGACAAATTGCTTAACAATTGGCAGAGCAACATAGTGGTCAGTTTTTTAGCTAACAAACAGGTCAACCCCAATGAACATTGCAAAGTAATTACCACTAAAAGTGGTATAGTAGTAGGAGAAGGGAGTGGTGATAATTTAGTTGCTGAAAAAGTAATAAAAGATGAGAATGAGGAAGAGAAAAATAAGATGGAGGAAGAAAAGAATAAGATTGAGGAGGAAAAAAATAAAGGAAAAGGAAAAGAGAAAAAGAGTGAAAACAAAGAGAGAGATGTTCCTTTAAGAGATTTACCATATTGATGGAGGACCATTCGGAAGGACACCTATTGGGCCTTTAACTAGAGTCATGGCTAGAAGATTGGAGGAAGAAGAAGAAGTTCAGAAAACTCTATTTTTATGGAGAATTAAATTTTAAATTTTTCTTCCAAATTTCATATTCTTATAAATTTGTACAAAATAGTATAGGCTTTTTTTTTGCTTGTATTTCGACCATTATCTTGGGCCATATTTTAGGCCAATTTTTCCAATTAGAGTAGGGTATAAATAGAAAAAGAAAGAGTCTAGCTAGAGTTTGTTCTTTCTTGAACCATCTATATTGGTGTTTAGGAGTTCTTTTTTAGTTTATCTTGTGTGCTTTTTTTATTTTTTTTTTAGTCTTCTTTCATTTTCTTTTGGTAAAAACAGTTTATGTTGGTTTTATTTTTATTTTATGATCCATTTCTAGTTTTATAAAGTCATGTTGTTTCCATATATGTCATAAAATCAAGTAGTCCTTTGTTCGATTTTTTGTTTCTTGTTTTTACAATGAATATCCATGTGGTTTGAGTTTTTTGTGCCTTTTGTGTGCTCTTCTTTTTATGTTTTTGAGTTTGTTACCTTGTTATTAGATCATTAACAAGTTCATTAGAGTTAGGTTTCTATTATGTCTTGATTTTCAATTCTTTTTTTCTTTTCAAATCCCTTATGTTTCTTCTTTTATAGTTTTTGTGAAATTTTGTCTCTATTGTGAGAATTTATTGTGGGTTTGTATTTTGGTAAAAAAATCTAAAAAAATTCACAAAAGCCTATTGAGATGTTGTTGGTATCCAGTTAAAATAGAACGTCTAAAAAACAAAATAGAAAAATAGTTATAAACAGTAAAAGTCAGGACGTTTTCAATCCAGAAAAAATAGTTTTAGTGTGGTGTTGCTTTCGGTATAAAATTTACTGCACCTTATTCCTTGGTCTTTTTGGCCTAAAATTTTTACCACGCCTTTCTTGATGTGTTGATGAGTTGGGATAAAAGTTTTAGATTCAAATTCATTATAATATTTCCTTAGTAAAGTTTTGAATCATCTCTGCTAGTGCTGAAAAACAGTTTCAATCTCTGAATACTAGTATTGTAGTGTTTGATTTATTTCTCTCAGAATACACATCCGTTTGACCTAAAAAAATTAATTAAATATTGTGTTTATATTCTCACATAAAAATTTCATACACAAAATGTTTCTGGATGAAGTTTAAAAAATTTTGGAAATTTCAATGTCTATTTCTTTCTAGATTTTTTCTTTTGAAATCTATTCTAGTGTTATTCCTAGGTTTACTATTTGAGTGCTCAATATTTTTGTTAGCTTTAATTGTTGATTTGTGTCTTAAAATACTCCTTGTAGTTTTAATCCATTTGAGTTTAGCAATTTTAATTGACCTTTTTTTTATTTTTACTTGTTGGCCTCATAACGTGAAATTCATATTGAGTGGAAGTTTGGTTTTGAAGTTATGAAGCTAATTTCAACTTGATGATTCATAGCTAAAGGCTAAAAACATTGATTATTTCGAGAGGGCAACAATTGAAGACAAGAATCAAGTTCATATAAAGAGAAGGAAGATTTGACAACTTGAAGAAAAGAAATTCATAAAAAAAATTGTTTTATTTTTAGCTTTGTATCACATAACCTTTTTAGTTCTTTTTTGTCTTTAATCTTCTTGCTTTCTTTGTGTTTGGTAAAATGCTCTCAGAGCAAACCCATTAAGACATTGTTATAATCAAATTCGTTCATTAGTAGGTGAAAGTGTGTGTCACTTGCACTTTCACATAGGACACATCTAGTTTCTTCTTTTTTTTCTTTAATTCCTTCTTATTTAATTTCTTGCTTTTCTTTATTTTTCTTAAGTCTCTGTGATACGTAGGTGATTGCTCTCCGCTTGTAGTTGATCTTCCTTTGATCACTAGGACGCCTTGCATACATCACATTTAGGGGAAATTTGTTTGGAAGTTTCTTTTGAGGAAACACTATGTTAAGACTATCAGAGGTCAGCTCTGGATAAGGGAAGACTTGGTATTTCAGCAGTCCAAGTGACCCACCTCTCTTTTTTGGGAATGAACTTGGAGAGGGCTTGACTTGTTGACCTTGATTGAAACTTCACCAAGTCTAAAACCTATTTGTGAAAATATTTTATCATTCATTTGAATTTTTTATTTTTTTTTGTGAAAATCATTTCTTTTTAATTTCAAAATGAGTGACCATTTACATATATCAAGTGTACAAGGAAGTAATAGGGAACAAGAAAATGCTTATGGGTGGAGAGAGGAGAATAGAATTTCGAGAGAAGGTAAAGATAGAAAATGGGATGAGATAAAAGAAATGTTTGGCAAAATGGTTCTCAACCAAAATAAGGACAAAAGGTTTGAAGAAGAAAGACCCATTCATAGAAGAAAGATTTATAACTCTCATTATCAAAGAAAGGAGGGGATGTGTTTTAAGTCTAGAAGTATATATTATTCTATAGAGCCTGAAGTATACATTCTCTACTTTGATGGAAACAAAAATGTTGAAGATTATTTAGAAAGGGAGACAAAGCTTGACCAAACTTTTAAGAAATACAAAATGGATGAATATACTAGATTTTTCTTGGCTACCCTATGTTTTCAAGAATATAATAGGTCTTGGTGGCAACAAAGACAACTTGATGATAGAATTGGTACACCATCAAAAGTAGAGTATTGGAGTGATTTAAAGGAGTGTGTGAGAAGAAAATTTGTTCCACCTTCATATGATAGAAAAAGAAATATTAGAGAAGAAATGAAAGAGCTTGTTAGAATAGGAAGAAAATTTGTAGACGGAAAAAACTACGCTAGAAGAGAGAAAGAGTTTAAAGAAAAATTACAAGTTCTTGTTAGAAAGAAAGAAGAGAAATAAAAAAAGAGAAAGAGAGGAGAGTGAAAGGAAAGATAGAGAAGAGAAAGAAAAGAGAGAAAAAGTGATGATAGAAAAGGAAAGAATAGAAAAGTCTTTGGCTAGAGCTAAACCAGATATTGATAACATTTCCTTCTATAAACAAACCTTGTGAGGAAGTTCTTAAAGAAAAAATTGTGTCTGGACCTGAACCAAATATAGATATAAATTGTTCCTCCACAGAAAATATAGGTGAATGTTTGATTAAAAAAGAAGAAGAAGAGGAAACTCACAAAGAAGAAGATTCTCTTATGACACCCCTTGCAAGCATAGTTGAGAATGAATCCTTAAAGAGGGATTGCAATACTTTGAACTCTTCTTTTCAATTATATAATGTTCATTCTTCTTCACAAAAATCTCAAAAACAACACCTTGTGATGTTGTTGCCTAGCTTGGGCAATAAACAACACAAAGTGAATAAAAATATTTTTGAAAAAGGTCTTATGTTTTTCTTTCAACTTTGTACTAAAACACGAAGATCAAAAGTTTCGAAAAATTCATGAGGTACAAACTCAAAATAACAATAACAATACTCCTTGGATCTATTATTACAACCTATCAGGTAAGGGGTACATTAACCTTCAACCAAACGACCTATTTCATCTTCAAACATACCATTTTGCATGTTTGTATCACCTGATCGAGGTAATTCTTCTTGCTATTCAATTTCTTCTTATCCTACATTGTTTTCCCCATTACTTGTGGTGTTTCATTTACCTATTTTAGGAAATAAGAACCACAATAAAGGTCCCATACAAACTACCTTGTTTGTTTTAGTTTTGCATATCCATCAACCTTTACACTTTTGCA
Source organism: Phaseolus vulgaris (assembly GCF_000499845.2). Lineage (NCBI taxonomy): Eukaryota > Viridiplantae > Streptophyta > Magnoliopsida > Fabales > Fabaceae > Phaseolus > Phaseolus vulgaris. Next base: position 44,953,383 of record NC_023752.2, read on the forward strand.
TTCTACTTGTTTGTTGTTTTTGTCAGGTGGGTTAATGAACCAGGAGGATCTTAAAGTCATTCATTTCACATAAGGTGACACTTTCAACCAGGCCTAAGGACAGATCCTTTTGAAGAGAGGGAGCTTGATGGAGGACCATCCAAGCCACCATACACAAGAATAAAAGACAAATGAACTGTCTGTATCAATAATAGAATAAACTTATATAGGATTTGTATTTTAATTTTCCTTAGAGTATTTTATAGATTAAACAAAGATAGTCTAAAAACCCTAACTTGTCATACAAGTAAGGGTTTCTAAAGCACCTTAGAAGAGTACACACAACCTTCTTAAGCCACCAGACTCACCATAGTTAAGTCTACTTAACTAGAGTTATGGTAGCTTAAGGAGAGGGCTACCTTCATCTATAAATATCGTAAATCTCAATCCAGTGCGTTCTCCTCACATTAATTCTGCTGCCAATCCACTCCTTCCATCAACCAAGAACTTAGATTGCATCAAGAAGTTTTAGGATCTAAATAAGAAGTTCTTCTTTGTAAAGGAGAGTTATTATTGGTTTAAAGGCTTCATAAAAGTCATCCAATTGCACTACTATAGTCACAACGAGAGAACCTCTTCCACACATGATGTAATTCTTTTTTAAAACACTTGTCTTTAAAAAATCTAAAAAATAACACTCTATTTTGTCATTGTATAGCACAAGACAATGGTTAAAACAAAGTGAAGAAAAACATGGTTTTGAAATAAAGGCCTATAATATTAATTTTTTTTACAAAACTCATAATACGTCCTATTTCTTTATCCTTTTTAGAAATATTTGTCTCATCATAAAAAACTCATTCAAATTTTATTTGTTCGTTGTTTTATGTAGATAAATCATTGATCCTACTCAATTTCATTAAGGAAGTCACCTTAATTCGAGATGCATGGAGAGTGAAACAAAGCCCACAACACAGCCACATGGCTAAGAAACAGGTGGAGGAGCATTGAAGCTTATAAACATGCAAAATCAAAGAATGGAGCAATGTGAGACTTGCATTACATAGAATTACGAAAATTAATGTGTAGTTGAACTTTGCACAATTAGTCTCATACATCGCCTAAACATTATATATTAGGAGCTCCTCTAGAAAAAATAAAAGTCTACTCCCCTTGTAACTCACTTTGAATTTGAGAATGAGAACTCTTACGCATTTTACTAATTGTTTTATTCCTTCAAAGTCTTTATAAATGAGAATATTTTTCTTGGTTTTCAGACCAAGTGATCTTCTTGGGAGAGTACCCATTGATTTTCAATATGCTATACTCAAAGATGCTTCCATAAGAAAGTGTCCTCTTTTTAACTCATTTTTTTTCTTCTATTTCTTAAAGTATTACTTTATTACTTTTGTTTATTACTTAAATAAGAGAGTCATTTGCATGTACATTTTCTTATAGTGCTAGGTCAATTTCATTGAAAGTGTCCTCCTCGTTGGATCAACTTACTAGGCCTACAAAACACTAAGTTCTTACTTCCTTAATAATTTGCCCAAAAAAAATGCAATTTAGGAATGTCTTAACTTTATATATAAAAAAGAATAATAGAGTTCAACCCTCTACAAGTTACCAAAGGTAATTTCACCAGAATCTGAAACTAATATATATACATCTTCACCTTCCAAAACTGCCGCCTCCATATGAATTGCTCTGGTTTTCAAGCAGCTCTCAATTTGGCTTTAATCAGCAAAGTTAGTGTGTTGACCAACTAAGTATTTTAGTTGTTTTATAAACGGTGTTAAATTATAAAAATAATGAGTCCAAAACTAATATTTTTAAATTAAATAATAATACAAATTTAATAAATTTAAAAAATAGGATATTTTGATTTCAGTAATTAAAATTAACATAATTATTTGTGAGAGAGAAAAAGGGAACGTAGTCATACAGTAGATTCCAAAAGTAATGCCCATTACATAGCTCAACACTTAAGATCAGACAGCAAAACAGGGAAAAAGCAGCACCATGAATGAAATGATCAAATCAGAGAAAAGAAAAGAAAAAAGAAAGCAAAAAGGACAATTAAAAATAATGGGAGGAACGTCGTGAAGTATAGGAAGAGTTTAATAGGAGTCCCATTCGATATAAACAACAATGCAAATAGAAGTATACAAACGTAACAGTGATATTCTATCTTCTTGGAAAATGAATACAACTTCACTAATGTGTTGTATTATTGTGGTCCATTCATTTGGTCAAGAAAATTCAATTAATTTATTAATTGATTCTTTTAAGCTTCTTCAAAAGTTCTTCTTTTCTTTTAATATCTATTAACTATTCTTGTCCCTTTTCAGTGACACAAAAGAAACCCTACAACAAATCTTTGGGGTCTCTATGCTTGCAACTAGAAGAGTTTCCAGGGATATAGTGGACAAGTAAAAGAAGTAATCCAATTTTAATAAAAATAAAAACTAGAAAAAATAAAATTGTAGGAGTAACTGCAAATATGGGTTAATTCATTAACTGAATTTGAATCAATTCAAACTGAAAAACTCGTATTGATTATTATAAATGGATATCCTAAGAAATTTGGTTAGGATCTCAAATTCTGATTTTGAGTGCTTTTGAATTATCTGAGACATAATATCTTTTATATTTTATATCTTTATATTTTTTATCTTTTATATTTTATATATTTCATTAACCTTTTAGAGATTAGAATTCTAGTCTAGTCGATTTAATTTAATCTAGTGTTAAATAGTGTTAACTGTGTTTTTGGTCTTTGTATTTTTACGCAAAATTTTTAAACTGTAAACATTCTAAGTATATTTTTTAATGTAACTATTAGAATGAATCCTTACCATTGTTTTTAAAGTCTATATATTTTATTATGTAATTTCCAATATTTTTCTTACTATAAATATCTGAATATTTAAACTTTAAATTAAAAATTAAAATTAAAATTTAGAATAGAAAAGAAAATCAATTTCACGTAAAATTACACATAAAAAAATATATTTAACTTTTTTTTATTATTTACTCAGTCGACAAACTTTTTACTTCACTAGAGAATTTCTATTTTTTAATATTTAATAGTAAATATGAGATCCAATTGGTGACCATCCAGTCATAATCAAATTGGTTTAGGATTTAGGTTTGATTCATGTTAAAGTATGAAAATCCAATCCCAATCAAACTGATTAAAGTTAAACCTGGTTTGGATAAAAATATTCCATAACAATCGGAAAAGACTTGTATCCGTCCAAAAAAAGTGGACACAAAAACGTTCAAAATGTCTAATTTTTGGACAATTTCTTTTAACTATAGACCTATAATTAATAAATAAATAAAAAATCTATTTCAGGGCATTGATTATGAAGTGAACACACGAAAATAATGGTTACACATTATTAAAAGGTTGAACAAAGACATTTCACGTTTGATTGATTCACTAAGCAAGGATACTAGTTATAAAGGGAAATGAGAAATAGAAATATAGCATGCACATTAATTATATATATATATGTTCGTGCTGGTTGACTCGCTTCGCCGGTTGACTCGAACGGCAGCATTTGGCCCTTTTATCTCTGTCTGAGAATCGTACTTCCTCGATCAAAACTCTCACCTGCAAAAGACAAAGGGGCGTCTTGACGGCCGTTTGCACTCCGACGTTGAAGTCAGTATAAGGGCAAAGAAACACCAAGAGTGTATATTAGCTTCAATCTTAGAAACTGTGTACCTTGCTAGGGTTCTTGACACCCTTTATATAGGTTGAAACTAGGGTTTACCTTTGTGTTTTACCCTTGTCTAGGGTTCCTTGGGGAACGTCCTTGCGCCGCTATTTAAATAATCTTAGCGTATCTAGCACATAGAACTTCTCTTAACTGGAGTGCAACGACTAACAGAGTGACCGCTTGGGTACCAACTTCTGCACCCAATCTCTATCGTCATCTGCCTTGTGGGTGCCCTAAGCCTTGTGGGTGCCCTAACCCTAATGGGCCTTAGCGCCTCCCAGGATTATTCTCTCGTGTCGCGTCTGCATGCGTTATACACACCACGTGCATGGATCCTTTGTGACTTAGGTTTCCCACATATCTCATGTCTTAACTGTTTACTTAGCATAACTCTAGGACCCACATTTCGTGGCCCACTACATCGTTCAGTGCACCAATGTCCTATGTCGATTTCTAACATCGGGGTCTATGATTCCAATCCAAAGATTAACCAATCTCCTGGTAGGTGCGTTTGGAGCCCACCTTACGTGGCTCTTTTCATTACTAGACACTGGAGTGCGATGTTTGAGGTTAGTTACTGGATCGATAATCGAGAACTGGTCGGGACTATATATATATGTTTAACATAATGTGAAAACAATATATATTGTGGTGGAATCCCTTTTTATGAATGTTTTTGACCAATATGCATCATTGGTCCTTATCTATTCCTAATGTAATAAAAATAACTTATCAAACATTAAAGTATGGATAAGTTTAGAAAAAGACAAGAAAATAAAATGAATTAATTTTTTATTTAAAAGTTAACGTACATAAATTATTTTTAGATTGTAGAAAATATAATTTATTTTATCTTTTTAACTTTTTGGACATAACTTTAGTATAAAAAATCTATTGGTCTAATTTTGACTAATCAAATCGTGAAAGAGACCTATGTCCACGTAAGCAAATGTGCATGCATGCCTTTCTACTTTGAAAATGGTCAACAAGCTGACGATGCTAGTTATAGATATTAGTTTCATGAGTTGGAGTCTTTTCATAGATATTATTGTTACCTTTATTTTTATTATTCTTTTAGACTCACGGACTTTTGTTTTAAAGTGCCTAATTCACGATATAAAAAAAAAAAAGTGATGGAGTAGTAATATCTGTGATCATTGGCTTTTTATGACATATATCAAATTAAATATATGCTACAATTTATGTACCTCGTATAAGTATACGTTTCATGATGGCTAAATTATGTTTTGATCTTTCTACCATGGTTAAACTAAAATCGAAATCTCATTTATTTGTTTGAACATAATCATCAAATCTTTTTGCCAGTTATTTTTTCAACATGAAATCCTCAATTCCATATTGATTTTCTACTTTAACATATAGGATTGAGACCGATCTGGTCAAGAAATAAATTGAAAACGTTAGAAAATTAAAAAAAAATAGAAAAATTTAAGACATTTTATTGTATAAGTTAGAGTTTCAAATATAAAATGAATTATTATTTACTAGTAGACAAAAACTGTAACGACAATTGGTCTTTTTTCTTCTGTCAACTTTTGTACAAATAGAATATATACATGGTCCCACTTTTTGTTTTACATCTTCCAATTTTACTTTATTTAAGACACTCAAATAAATGGAAATATATTGTAGATTAATGAACTCACTGTAAAGAGTAATAATAAAACAATGAAAGTATAATTAATTTGTTTTCTAATTAAAAAAATTCAAGCACTAATCATTAATCACTAACTATTAAGCACTAACTACAGAGTTAGGCTTATTTAATGATATCATCTAATTTGAGTTGGATAATCTAACATTGTTTAGACCATCTAACATGGGTTATATAATGTAACATGTGGAGTACAGTTGGTGGTTAGTTTATTTAGACTATCTAACCCATGTTAATTTTTAACCCATAATTGTCTAACCCATATTAATTTTTAACCCATAACTGTCTAACTCATTAATTTTTAACCCATAACTGTCTAACCCATGTTAGACAGTCTAATCATGGGTCTGGAGTTTTACTGTAAGTGTCCAAAATTTGTTCAGGTAATCCTTCAACGACTCTCCCTCCCTTTTATCTCACGTTGAAAAGGTCATACAACATTGGAGGCTTGACCTGATTGACAAAGAACTGTTCTTTAAACAGTTTGGAGAACGGCTCAAAAGAGGTGATGTGGCCATCGGGATCATATTTAGGATCATAGGGATCATGATAAAAGAAGTAATAGAACAAGTAATAATAACGCATGAAATGGAATAACTTAACTTAATAAATGAATAAGAAATATTGTATTGGAAAAAACTGAAAGAAGATTGTAAAAGACTTACGAAAACCATAAAGACAGCTGCTCAAAAACAAGTTATTTCATAAAAGTTTCACACAAGCTTCAGATAGTACTCACAACTCAACTCTGCCCTTCTTATCTGGAAGGGCTTCCTTATATAGACACACTATATTATATACAACAACGAGTGCTACATACATACGCGCGCACACACACACACACACATATATATATATATATATATATATGTGTGTGTGTGTGTGTGTGTGTGTGTGTTCATATCGGCTGACCTGGTCGGTCGACTTCAATCCCAAGTTCTGGCTCCGTCTATCTCTGGCGGAATTTGTGCTTCCCTTTGGATGCTGGAATGCGGCTCTGCTGAGACAGAGGGGACCTTACCTGTTGATTGCACTTCGACGATCAAGTCAGTACTGGCTTATAGAAACAAGAAGTAACTAGTTTTAATCTTAGAAACAACGTACCTTTACCTCGGATCTTAAGTCCCTTTTGTAGCCTACCTCTTGCGGCAACTTTCCATCACGAGAGTCTCTCAAAACTGAAAGCCTGCGTAATTAAAGATATTTTGTTTTAGGGCACATTCTCTTAGCGCTGCTACTGAACATAATCTCTCCTTTTTCGAGTGCATTAAATCTTAACAGAATAACCACCAAGGTACCAACTCATGTACCAACATCAAGGGTCTAATTTGTTTCACATAGGGACCTTCGGCGAGGCGCTACGTACCACACATGCAACCTACCCCTCGTGCCCTAGCACACATGGGCTTAGGTTTGGAGCAAGCGTCTTGCTCGAGCTAGACCCATACGCACTAAGCGTACCCTTAGGTCCATTACTACCCTTTGTTGACCGCCTGAGCCTTGCGCAAAGGGGGTTACGTTAAGTATAGAGAAAAGAGTTAACACATACCTTGAGTCCAACCACATGGCCCATCAGTTTGGCCTTGAAGCCGAGCTGACCTAACTGAGGCAAATGCTGAGCTCTGATCAGCGACCACTGAGCTTTGAGCGCTCTGGCCAGTACAATAAGTAAGTAAGCAGTTTCAGTCTTAGAAAGTGTACCTCTACCAGGGATCTCAACTCCCTTTTATAAACTGCTTTTTTAGGTTACGTTATCTCGAGTGAAAGTGGGCTTGATGGGAAAGCATTATGTTACGTTGTTACACAATCTTAGTGTAACAACCGCAAAGAATCTTCCTCCTTGGAGTGCACAATCTTAACAGCATGGTCACCGGAGTACCAACTCATGTACCAGCATTATGGGGCCCATCTGTCACTGTAGGCGCCCTAGTCCTTTACGTATCGTGCATGCAGTCTTCCCCTGAAACCCTAGCGCTCTTGGGCCTTGGCATCTTCAGGGGATATTTGCTTGTGCTAGACCCAAATGTACTATACACACCACATGCACCTTCTTGATGACTAGGCCTTTCATATAAACGGGTTTCAACACACGCATCTTAGGGGGTCTACTTACATGGCCCATTATCTCGACTAGACAACCGAGCCGACCTGCTCCACACATATGTCGATGCCGATGTTCGATGTCGATGTTTGGTCCAGTACACAAGCCCCCCAGGCTTGAGCTGGAACTTGTTCCAATTAAGAGACTAACTGCTCGCCTATGGCGACCTACGTGTCTAGTAAGTGACAGGATGTGCACAATGCTTCGAAGTGACGTTTCACCACACTCCCTCACCAGCGTACACGTGGCCAGATCAATGGTTGGAAAGCGTTGCCGCTTGCGCTTCCCTTTATATGTTAACCCTTCAAATTTTACGCTCCCTTCACTGTTTCATTCCCTCAAACGCCCTGCTTTCTTCTCCCCAAACACCTCGTCTCCTCTCGATAATCATTCCAAGGTACTTTTTTACCCCATAACTGTCTTTGGCCTATCACTTCGATGCTCTTAATCTACTTAACTGCGTTGGGACTATTTATCTTCCTCGCACCTACGATCGTTGTTCTTTGTTTTTCTTCTTGCTTGCTTCGTTTTTCCAAAGCGCATGCATTTCTTCTTCTGAGTATTGCATTTTTTTTTCTTCTATGTTTTAGATTTTCCTCTGTAAGATGGATCAACTAACCCCGAACTACAAAACCCTATACCAATGGGCTTCTAGTGACATGTTAGGGAAGACCTCAGATTTTACAACCCATGCGAGTATAGTGTTCTATAGGAAGAGCGAACACCCCAAAAAGCACTATCTTTTTGGCAAAGAGCACGACAAGTTCGTCAAAGTTGTGCCTTGCTGGGTGGGTGAACCGGTCTGTTGTGATGAGTCGTCGGACTCAGAGGGATCGTTCGGCTTCATTTACTCTACCATCTTTAAAAACTTCTCCTTCGCCTACCCTTCGTCAGTTTTAAGAAAGCCCATCTCACTGAGATTAATGTCGCCCCTGCCTAGCTACACCCAAATAGTTGGGCGTTTGTTCGAGCATTCTCCATTTTATGTCACCACTTTGGCCATCTGCCATCAGTGGACGTATTCCTCTATTTTTTCGAAGCCAAAAGTCTAGGTCGAAAGTTGTGGGTGAGCTTCAACGGGGTTTCTGGGAGAGTCTTGTTAACCCTCTTCTAGTAATCATACAAAGGCTTCAAGAGTAAGTTCTTCAAGATTCGCTGGAAAGCTAATGATCCAAATCTTTTGGATGAGTTCCCTCTGTATTGAACACAGAAACCTAGGCTCAAAAAACCCATATGCCTTGAAGACTTACCCCCACGAGAACGAGAGGTGTGTGACTTCCTCTCCAACTTCCAAGTAGTGTTTAACACTGCTAAGCTGATTACACACGAGTACAACCCTTCGTGCTTGAAGGCGTACATTAGTATCCCCCTTCCCCTTACTCCTATTAGCACTATCTTGCATGTGTGTGTTTGCTGAATTCTTATATGCTTTTCCTTCTCATGCAGGCCTGGTGTTGGACGCTCAGAAAAGGAAAACCTTGTTGCTTTGGCTATGTAGAAGAAAACCGCTCTAACTCCTTCTGCCAAAGAAGAAGCTAAAAGCGGTGGCTGAAGTTGCCCCTTCTGAGGACGAAGAGACCTGCACAAGTCTTGTCTTCAAGAGGAAGCGAAAAGCTGACGCTGCTACCCTTGTGCCTTCAAACTCGGATGACCGAGCTCCCTCTTACCGGGAATGTCCCCCAGCGCCTACTCTCCTCACGACATCGTGGTGCAAAAGGGCAGAGGTGAAAGTGCTTCAGAGGGAGACCAGTGAGACTCTTCTTATGACCTATCTTCCTTCCTACAACAGATGTTGTGCTCTACCAGAGTTAAAGGGAGGTGAGAGAATTTGGAGGAGGATCCCCTGGTGGAGCACATGTCGATGCAACAAGGGGAAGCCTTAGTTGCGACCAGTCTTCTCCTTTCCAATATGCGAAAGGCAAAGGAACTGGCAAACCAAGAAGTCCTCCAGACCACTGAGCTCAAACGCCAAATCACTAGACTTACCCTGGAGGTGGAGGAGTGATAAGTGTTTAATTTCAGTAATATTTCATATTAAAATATAGGCACTTATGAGGATTTATTGCTAATATACATATAAAATAATCCCTAATTTATGAATTTATACCTTTTTACATTTTTATGAGCTTTATTTGAATAAGAGCATTTTATTCCTAAATTTGGTGTTAATTGCAGATTTCTAAGGAGGATTGAAGATTTGGAGTAAAGGAGAATAATTTGAGCTAAAAAGAGAAAGTTGGAAGGAACCATAATGAAAAAAGATGCAAAGAAAGATTGAGCCTTTTTTATGTTTTATCATTTAGCCCATTAACGCGACACAGGAAGCAACCTAACCCTAGAAAACTAGGATAAATAGAGGGCTAGAGGCTCAACCCTAGGGTGCCAGATTGAGGAAAATACCATAGAGTGAATTGTAACCCAATTGGGAGAATGGAAGGTGCTAGAAGTATACGTGGCTAATTCTACCCTTTGGGATTGGGAGTAATTTGCTCAAACTCTTATGTATTGAGGTGATATCTTATATATTAATATTTAGTTCTTGATTGATTATTGGTATTGTTGTTTTACTTTTAACTTTCCGTGACAAATTGAGAATCCTAAATCTGACCGAGAGGTATTTTTAGGGTTTGGACCTAAACAACAATACTTAACATATTTGAGTGCTAGGAATAGACTTGAAATGTTAATTGCTATTAACGTCTGAGCTTCATTCTAAGTTGTTCTTATAATTATGCAAGGGATTAATAGTTAGGGAACATTCTTAAGGATTTTATATGCGAGGAATCGATATAAATGATTTTTATACGGGCATCAATTTCAATCAAAGAACTTAATACTGACATGCTAATCAAAATACATGAGAGTGAGAGAGATGAAACCTAATCCCTATTTTTCCAACTTGAAGCAACCAACTCTTTGTCTGTTTTCTTATTGATCGTCGCCAACACAACCACTTTCAATACACTTTTAATTGTTTTGTTTTATATTTAGCGATTATTGTACTTGATAATTCAATATTCCTTGTTGGATCGATATTCGTCCATAGGGACAATTATTACTTCTGACAAACGCGGTGCACTTGCCGTAAAAAGTCATCAAGGAGCTTCGAAGGACTCACCAAGAGACCAAGGCTCTCTTGTTTGGGAAATTCCAAGAGGCCTTGGGATTATATGCCAGGAATAACTACCTTCGCACTGAGGTGGAGAAGCTGAAAGGGGAGCTGGCCAACAGAGACGAGGAGATGGCTAAGCAAAAAGAGGAGTTGGTCCAAAAGGATGAACTCTTTCAACAGACCAAGGATGAGTTTACAAGCGATGTCGCCGACTCTTATGCGGCGGGCTTCGAGGATGTCATAACTCAGGTTGCCTGTGTGCATCCTGAGGTAAACAGGCTTAAACAAAACTATTGTAGATGGGCAGTTAGTGGATGTGGAATAGCGGTGTTGAACTTCCCTGCTATTGCCCTTATTTTTTAACTTAACGAACAATTGTTATTCTCTACATGTATATATGTATGAACGTTTTTCTTTCTCCAAGCTTACCCCTCTATGTATGACTTCGGCTAACTTGTATGTCTTGAAATGATTTTGACAACTAATAGCACGCCATTGATCACCCATACCTAAGTAACACGATCCTCCATGAGCCTTACTTTTCCCAAAGAGGGAGATTTTGCTTCTACTATTGGAATCTCAAAAGGGGAAGACTTAACTTCTACTCTTGGTATTTTACCAAGGGGGGAGGCTTACTAGGAATCCTTCATGTTCCCGACCTTGATGTATTCACCCAAGGGGAAGGTTCGCTAGAAACCATGCTTGTTCCCGATCTTGGCGTATTTACCCAAGGGGGAGGTTCACTAGGAACCCTATTGTTCCCGACCTTGGCGTATTTACCCAAGGGGGAGGTTCACTAGGAACCCTATTTCACAATATATCGCTAGCATATTTTTCAAATAACTTTGTATTGGGTGACCTCATTAAAAAACCCCAATAGGGGAAAAAGAGTGTCCCATTGAACATTCAAACTATGTACAATACTATGATTAACTGAAATAAAATTTGAGATTGGCCTCATTCCATGTTCGGTGAATAATCCCGCCTTCCAAGGTCTCGAGTTTATACGCTCTGTTCCCGAGCACCTCTATCACGCGGAATGGACCAATCCACTTGGGCGACAACTTGTTCTCCAACTGGTAGGGGTGAGCCTTTCGCATTACCAAGTCGACGACTTGGAACTGCCGAGGTTTCAACTTGGACTTGTGCTTATACTCCACCTTTCTCTTCAAGGCCTCGGCCTTGATGCGCGCTTCCTCCCTGACCTCGCCGAGCAGGTCTAAGTTTACCTTCCTTTCCTCATTAGACTCCTCGGCCACGAAGTTCTGGAATCGAGGTGAACTCTCTTGGATCTCGACAGGAATCATGACATTCGACCCATTCACCTTGGTAGTGGTATGGTAAGCCCACACAATTCTAGGGACCTCGTCTGCCCAAGTTCCCTTGGCTTTCTCCAACCTTCTCTTTTGGCCCCTGAGCAAGACTCGGTTGGAAAATTCGACCTGTCCATTCGTTTGGGGGTGTTCAACTGATGCAAACACCTGCTTGATGCCGAGCTCCGTGCACAATTTGCCTTGCTGCTAACTTGCGAATTGTGTGTCATTGTCAGGCATTAAATGTTTTGGGATTCCAAAATGACAAACAATGTTCTTCCACATAAAGTGTTGAACCTTGTGAGTTGTGATCTGTGAAATAGGCTCAGCCTCTACCCACTTGGTGAAGTACTCGATGGCGACCACCAGGTACTTTATTTGATGAACTGCTAGAGGAAACGAACCCAAGATGTCAATCCCCCAGGTGTGAAAAGGCCATGCGCTTTGGATCGACCGCAATTCTTCCAGGGGCGCATGATGCCAATTGGCGTGTTGTTGGCACTGCTTGTATCGCTGCGTGTACCTCATGCAGTCCTCCCTCATGGTTGGCCAGTAGTACCTTGCTCGAACAGCCTTTGACGAGAGAGCTCGCTCGTCGATGTGACTCCCACAAATACCTTCATGGAGTTCAGCCATGATACATGGCAACTGCTCACCACTCACACAGGACAGGATAGGGTGAGTGTAGCCATGCCTGAATAAATTTCTGTCGACCATAGTATACCTACCTGCGTTTTTCTTGACAACCTTGGCTTCCGCTAGCTCCAGTGGGAGTAGACCATTAGCCAAGTAATGCCTATAGGGTGTCATCCAGGTTTCACCTTCGTCGACTAGGAAAACGTGCATTGACTCTCCCACTGACAAGTCGTATGCGATTACCCTAGGTACCCTCAACGTTTCATGGGTCAACGATCAGTGACCTCTTCTTTCTCCTTCCAAGACACTTACCTGTTGGACCTCTTTCGGGCGGCCTATGGTAATTTTGGGCGTCTTTAAGGTTTCTTGAATAACTTTCCTCTGTCTACACCCCCTGCCTGAGTTGGCGAGCTTTGCTAGCAAGTCAGTTTAGGCATTTTGTTCCCTGGGGATACCAACTCGAACACAACAAAAGCCTCTCTTAAGAGCCTCACATACTCTAGGTATGCAGCCATCTAGGGGTCGTTGGCCTGGTACTCGCCCGTAACCTGCCGAGTTATCAGTAGTGAGTCATTCTTCACTAACAAACTTTGAGCACCCATTTCCTTGGCTAGCAACATTCCTGCCACCAAGGCTTCATATTCAGCTTGGTTGTTACTATCCTTGAAGACAAATCGTAGAGCCTTTTCGATCAGTAGCCCATTTGGTCCTTCCAAGATGATGCTAACCTGCCCTACTGGTTAGAGGACCCGTCCACGGAGAGGACCCACTAGAAATCTACCTCTTCTTGATGTACGGTCGCCGAGGAGAGTTCTACGACGAAGTCAGCATAAACTTGACCCTTGATAAGTCCTCTCGGCTCATACTGCACATCGAACTCGGACAACTCGACCGTCCATTGCACCATACGCCCCGCCACGTCAGGCTTCTGTAAGACCTTACGAATGGGAAGGTCGGTCATCACGATCACAATGAAACTCAGGAAGTAGTGGCAGAGCCTTCGTGCTGCAAATACTACTGCTAAAGTCGCCTTTTCAATGGCCTGATAGCGCACCTCAAACCCTTGCAGTACTTTGCTGACAAAGTATATAGGTCTCTAGACACGGTCTTGCTCCTGGACAATGACCGAACTGATCGTTCGGTCTGTGATGGCGAAATACAAGCGAAGGGGGGGGGGGGGTACCTGGCAACGACTTGCACAACATCGAAGGGTTGGTCAGGTACTCTTTCAGCTTGAGAAACGATTCTTCACACTCGTTTGTTCACACAAACCTATTGTTCCTCTTCAAACACTGGAAATAGGGATGTCTCCTATCTCTTCCTGCTGATACAAACCGGGACAGGGCGGCCATTCATCCTTTCAACTGTTGAACCTCCTTCACCGAGGTCGGACTCCTCATAGCTATAATCGCCGCACACTTCTTGGGGTTCGCCTCTATCCCCCGCTCGATGAGGAGGAACCCTAAGAACTGTCCTGCCTTTACCCCGAATACGCACTTTTCGGGGTTTAACTTCAACTTATACTTGACTATTGTAGTGAATAACTCCTCTAGGTCGGCGATGTGTTGGTCCTTCTCCTGGGAGGTGACGACCATATCGTCCACATACACCTGCACATTTCGTCCTATCATAGGGGAAAGCACCTTGTCCATCAACCTCTGATAAGTCACGCCAACGTTCTTGAGCCCAAAGGGTGTCACCTTATAGAAATAGCTGAAGAGCTCTATCATGAATGTTGTTTTGCATTAGTCTCTAGAATGCATCCGGATCTGGTTATATTTGGAGAAGGCATCTTGAAAACTGAGGAGTCTGCAGCCTGACGCGTTATCCACCAGGGCGTCGATGCTAGGCAACGGATATGAGTCCTTCGGGCAAACTTTGTTCAGATCTGTGAAGTCGACACACATCCTCCACTTTCCGTTGTTCTTCTTGACCAACACCACGTTTGCTAGTCACTCAGGGTAGTGGATCTCCCTTATGTAGCCAGCATTCAGCAGCTTTTGGGTCTCTTGCTTGATGACTAGGCGTCTTTCGTCATTAAACTTCTTCTACCTCTGGCGGATGGGTCGGACCTTTGGATCCATGGTGAGACGATGACACAAGAAATCAAGGTCAATGTCAGACATGTCTGAGGTAGACCACGCGAAGGTGTCCAGATGTCGTGCTATCACTTCGGCGATCTGGTCCTGTGTTTCCTGGCCTAGAGACTTGCCAAGTTTGAAATTCTTTCCCTCGATCTCCCTTTCCAACACCTCACCTGCAGGCTCGAGTCGCTTCTCCCGGGCCATCTCAGCTCGGGCGACCCCTTCTCCCCTTTGAGGCTGGCTGGTGACCGAGTAGACCCCTCTCTTCGTCTTTAGGCTATTCTCATAGCACTTTTTTGTCGCCTTCTGGTCGGACATAATGGTAATCACTCCTCTCTCGATGGAAGGCAGCTTCATCTTCATATGCCTCGTCGAGGCCACTGCTCCTATTCTATTTAGGGCAGGTCTGCCTAAAAGGATGTTGTAAGCTGAAGAAGCGTTGACGACGAGGTACCTTATATTGATGATATGAGATTTGGTGCCGTCTGTGAAAGTCGTCCTTAGCTCCACATGCCCTCTCACTTCCACCTGGTCTCCAACAAAACTGTATAGGCAGCCGTTGTAAGGTCTCAGCTGGTTAGGCGACAGCTGCAACTTGTTGAAGGTTGCTCAACAACATTATATCTGCCGAGCTCCCTTAGTCGATAAGGACTCAGTGCACCCTTCTCCCTACTGTCACCACTGAGATCACCATCGGGTCATTATCATGTGAGACCACATCTTGTAAATCGGCCTTTGTGAAGTAAAGATTGGACTCAGGTGACTGGTTAGGTTCCCGTGCCTCTACTGCCATCACCTCTTTAAGGTACTTCTTTCGCTGGGAGGCGGTACATCCTCCTCCCGAAAAATCCCTAGAGAACGTGTTGACCTTGCCATGGACTAGTACCTTGTGCCCTTGATTCCCTGTTGGAGCTACTGCTGTTGGGGCTTCCTGATTTTCCTCCAGGTATTCCTTACCAACTCATTCAATTGGTGTCCGAGCGCCAAGCAATTATGCAAGTCGTGCCCAAAGGCTTGGTGGAACTCGCACCAAGTGTTCTTGCTCGGCCCCAACCGTCCACCAATCTTTGGGGGTGGCTTTAGCTTGTCAGCCACGTCGGGGATAGCGATCGGCTCTTTGAAGTTCACTTTGAACTTGTGCCTAGTGGGCACACCTTCCCTCGCCCGTGCCCTGGTCTAATTCCTTTTCCGCTCATAGGGTGCCTGCCTGGCCGGGGATTTCTTCTCCGTCGTAGCCTCATGTACCCTCATGGGTTGAGGCCAGTCGTTTCCCCGAGGTCTTGTTGGTCCAACGCTTTCGTGTTTTTCCATCACCTCTTCCTTTGCGCTGATGTGGGCCACAGCTCGGCGACAGATCTCACTAAACATCTTTGGACGACACCTTATCAAGGAATCGCTGAAGGATCTTGATAGCATTCCTCTCCTAAAGGCGTGCACCATCATGGCTTCGTCCTTGGTGTGCAGCTTTACCACTAGTGCCCCGAACCAATTCAGGAAGTCTTTCAAGGGCTCTCCCTGGTATTGCTTCACATCAAAGAGGTCGAAAGAGATAGGGGGTGGAGCCCGGTTGACAATGAACTGTTTCCTGAACAATGTTGAGAACTAATCAAATGAAGTGATGTGTTCATCGGGGAGACTGATGAACCAATCCAATGTTGTTCCTGAGAATGTTCCCATAAACAATTTGCAGTGCATAGCGTTAGTTCCTCCCAAGATCATCATCTGAGTGTGGAAGGTCGTGATGTGGGCCTCCGGGTCTTCGATACCTGTGAAGGTGATTTTTTGAGTCATGAAATTAGTGGGTATCACGACATTCATGATCGCATGGGAGAATGGCATGGGGCGAGCCCAACTGTTATGGGCGGGGTTTGCTCCCCTGTTGTAAGCTCCCCCATGCGTTGCAGTTCTCTGCGTAGTTCCTCATTGGCCTTGTGCAATTCTTCGATGTCTGTTCATGATGCGTCCAAATCGACCTGGAATCGATGTCTGTCTGCTCAACCTGAACCTCAGCCAGAATCATGTCTTGATCAACCTTGGACACCGCCACCGTTTGCTGAAGAGCGCAGATAATCTCCATGAGTTGTTGAATTGTGATGTTGTCGCCTTCCTCAGGTGCATATGTACCTTGTCTTGTATTTCTCATGTTGCCATATAGCTCTAATCACAACTGTGGATGAGACCTAGTTTTATTGGGTCCCACGGTGGGCGCCAAATGTTCTTGCTAGTTGACCTAGTCGCCGGTTGGCTTCAAAGGCAAGCGGTGGCTCCTCCTATTTCTGGTGAATTTTGTGCTTCCCTTGGATGTTGAAAGCAGCTCCGTTGAAACAGAGGGGGTTTTATCTGTTGATTGTACTCTGACGATCAAGTCAGTTCAGGGCTTATAGAAACAATAAGTAAGTAAGCAGTTTCAGTCTTAGAAACCGTGTACCTTTACCATGGATCTCAACTCCCTTTTATAGATTGCTTTTAGGTTACCTCATTGTAACAACCCCTCTCTCACGAGAACCCTATCTCGAGTGAAAGTGGGCTTGATGGGAAAACATTATGTTACGTTGTTACACAATCTTCGTGTAACAACCGCAAAGAATCTTCCTCCTTGGAGTGCACAATCTTAACAGCATGGCCACCAAGGTACCAACTCATGTACCAGCATTATGGGGCCCATCTGTCACTGTAGGCGCCCTAGTCCTTTACGTATCGTGCATGCAACCTTCCCCTAAAACCCTAGTGCTCTTGGGCCTTGGCGTCTTCAGGGGATATTTATTTGTGCTAGACCCAAATGTATTATACACACCACATACACCTTCTTGTTGACTAGGCATTTCATATATACGGGTTTCAACACACGCATCTTAGGGGCCCACTTACGTCGCCCATTATCTCGACCAGAACACCAAACCGACCTGCTCCACACAGATGTCGATACTGATGTCTGGTCCAATACATATATATATATATACATATATATATATATATATATACCATAATCATTATAGAAATGCTTCTATTCCACGTCAGCTATACAAAATTATGTTTACAAAATGACGTAAAATGATTTTTTTTACTTCTCGTATCTATGTGATCAAAACAAATACCTAAGTTGATCAAAATAATCATCATTAAAAGATAATTTGTACTAATGATTCTATAAAAGCTAATCTAAACTTTTTTTATTATAAAAGATTAAATTAAATTAAAATTTATATTTTATATCAATCTCCTAGAATCGCTCAGATAAGGAACAAAGTGGCCTCCTATAAATCCATTACTAAAAGTTGCTTTGGATGCATCTTTAATCTCTTTGATTTGGATTAAGTTTTATTAGTTCCTTAAATTTTTTAGAATCAATTAATTTGGATTAATTTTTGCATGCATCTATAGTTTTTTTTTTTTTTCTCTAGCTTACTGGATGGAGGCAGAGGGGGTGTCAACTTCATCATTTGAGTTTTTTGACTTAGTTTGATAGGGAGACAAAAATTGATAATAATTGTTCTCAAATTTTTTTTATAAGGGTTAAAATATTTTTTTATTATATTTATTATTAGCTGATAAAAAACTAATTTTTATAATTAAAATATAAAAAAAATTGTGGTCCTTCATTATTATTTTTAGTAAAAATAAAAAATTTTCTAATTTTCCACTCAAACTTTTCATAAAATAAATAGATTAAATAGTCTTTTATTCAGTAATCAAAACATCAAGATAAAACAAATTTTAATATCTTCTCTCTTCAAACCCTAACAGACATATTTTGAATTCCCTCAAATTCCATTGAGAGTGTTTAACTTCAATAAAAAAAATTATCAAAATTTCCCTATATTTTTAAAATTATCACATGTCCCAATTCTAATATAAACCCCCAAATATTGGAATAGAAAAATAATACATTACGACGTTTAAGTAAGTAAAGTAGATTAAAAATGAAAATTGGTTAATTTCAAACTCAGAAAAACTTAAAGTAAATTAAAAAAAAAAAACAGTTGAGGGACCCGCTTAATCCAAACTAAAAGGAACAAAAGAACACAATTATTCCCTAAAAGTTTGCACGCATCAGCGTATGAAATCAAAGTGAACATAATGAATATAATCCAAGTGGAAGTGGAGTGACCAATTATGAAAAAAGAAAAAGTGCGTAAAACAAACTACTTCAATATGGCATAACCTTTATTTGACCGTTGAACATATCCCTAACTTAAGAAAGGTTCAATAATTACAATAAAGCAAGCACACGTACATTTTTTTATATAAAAAAAAACAAGAACAAATCAATCAATCATTCATGTGGATGATGAAAATAAACAACCCTAGCTAGGATTTGGACCCATGATTAACTAATGGAACTCAATTTGCCTAGAACTCATGACTAATGTATCTCTGACGTCGCTCACAGTCCTTTCAAGAGACAATTCAAGAGACAAACACTCCCTTAATTCTAGGGCTATGTGCCCTATGTCAGGCCTGTGAATTGGAACTTGAGGGAGACATGACATGGCTATCCCTATAAATTTCCATGCTGAAGCACCATTGTACTTTCCATGTAACCTTGGATCAACTATTTCATGGATATTTCCTGTTCTCAGTTTATTGTTAACCCAAGGAAGTATGTAACTCAGATTTTCTGGAGTTCCTCTTAGTGCTGGTTGACCAGTGATTAATTCTAGTAGGATTATCCCGAAACTATAAACATCACTCTTTTTGTTCAGAGTCCCTGAGCAATAAAATCTGTAAAGGTACAACATGATTTTATATCACATTTTAGTCATAAATGTATTCATAAAGATATTTATTTATGCAGTCGATTAATAAAAATTATCTTGGAAATAACTTTTAAAGTGTTAATGATAAAGCTTAACGATTTTATTATATTCATCATGAATTGTGATTATTAAAATGTTATACGTTGAGAAGAGGACTTAATTTTTAGATGTTTATATTTAGATGACACTTTATTTTAGGATTGAGATTTTAGGAATTTATGGTAATTATTTTAGAAAAAATTCCGCAAAACACTAACTTAATTAATTACTTAAGTAGGTGGGAAGGTATATTTACAAGATAAAAATAAAAATGTCTGAAATTGTATAATGACATGTATACAAAATGAAAAAAAATAAAAAAATAAACTAGGAGCCATGGATACAAAATTTGCTTGCCCATGCAATAAATACAGCAACAATCAAATTTTTTCCGTTCTTATAAATTAATGACATTTAAATCTTACTGGTTAAATTTAGCTTATAGTTTTTCTCATTCTTTTTTTATCTCGTTTGATAGTGTTGGATTATTACTCGGAAAAGTCCCGGAGATTTTGATACTAATGAGTCATAAAAATTTATAATAAAATACCAATTTAACTCAAACATTAAAGTAATGAGTTTGTTAAATTTTTTTATATTATTTAAGTTGTTTATTCCTGTTAAATATAGATCACAAAATTACACTTAAAATTTAATAAACTTAAATCATTTTGTATATAATAAATAACATAAATAGTCACTTCAATATAACAAATGACAAGTATTTACATATTTTGTTTTTGGTATAATACAAAAATTACAATTTAAGTACAACTTTTAATTATATTAATTTTGTTTGCACTCTTGTTAATGTTAATATAATTAAGCATGTATTTGGTCTTTGGTAATAGTCACATTTTTTAAATAAAAATTTAATATTAATATGAAATTAACCTTTCAGAAGAGTCTTTTACCTTTTTTTTTCATTTTTTTAAAATCCTATCTTATCTAATATCTGTACTCATCCAAACCAATCTTATCTAAGCTATAGAATGTTTATACTCTAGTTAACATTTTACTAACCATTGCCACTTATTATACCTTATTATATACACTTGCCATTTTCAGATTGATCATTATTAGAGCTTCAATTCCACCACATAAACACTGAAGAATTGAATGCTACTTACTCAGGATCAAGGTAACCTGGTGTGCCTGCTGGGTAAGTAGTGACATAAGTGTCACTGTCATTGGCAAAAGTTTTAGACACTCCAAAATCAGAAATCTTGGCACGCATATTTTCGTCTAGTAAGATGTTGGATGTTTTTAAATCTCTGTGAATTACTGGTGGCTTACATCCATTATGCAAATAGTCCAACCCTGTAATTCCAATTATCAGTCACATACTTGTTCACCACAATAGTTCTATTGGAAATAAGAAAGGAAAATAATTTTGAACATCCATGAAATTAGAGTTACCATTTGCTGCATCCATAGCAATTTTAAGTCTTTGCGTCCATTCCAAAAAACTTGGGTTCTTATCTGCATAAGAAGCTAATATATTCAGAAAAGTCTTACGAGAAAGATCATGTATATATCTTGCAAGAAAATTGTCATCGGAAGCATATTATCATCATATTCAGCATAGATCACTGGCAAAGCTTATAAGGGGCCACGGTAGCCTCAGCACCCAACTCTATGGCCAGATCCTTCACT
Source organism: Phaseolus vulgaris (assembly GCF_000499845.2). NCBI lineage: Eukaryota > Viridiplantae > Streptophyta > Magnoliopsida > Fabales > Fabaceae > Phaseolus > Phaseolus vulgaris. The sequence goes on from NC_023752.2 coordinate 44,974,466, forward strand.
TCCGAAACTTTTTCTCTAAGAATAGAGTTAGAAAGTCAGTGTTGTTTGTAATTAAGAAACCGTTGTAGGAATGCTACAAAAGGACACTGCTAGGATAGGGATGCAACAAAAGGTTCTTCTTAGATGACAACGTTTTTACGTATGCTTGTTGATTCTATTCGTTATCTTTTGAATATACTATTATAAGCTATTATAGTTTTTCTTACCAGGAAGCAGAGTTTTTGCTTTCAAATGTGAGCATAATCAGAAAACTCCAAACATGCAATAGTATAAATTAATCACTGATAAGATGTATTGATTGTCTCTGTTATCTTGTCACTATTAGAGAAGTGAAAGGAACTAGTGACCTTTCTCAAGAAAAATTAGAAACATAAGTTATGATTCATTTCTCATAATAAGTTTGTTTTCACCAACTTTAAATGCACATGCCAATATGGAGTGAAGTGGAAACCTGATAATTTTTGTAGGAGGTTCCCTTCTGGTAGATATTCATAGATAAGTGCTCTAGTGTCACCTTCATCACAGTATCCCACAAGAGAAACCACGTTTCTGTGATGAACATGCATCAATAGTTTTGCCTGCATTTCCAAGTTTAGAAATAAAATATGTTGGTATTATGACTGAATGAAAAATACATTGTCTTAAGAATAAAAAACAACAAAGTTGATTGATGCATCTAATTACCTCTGATTGAAATTCCTTATACCCTTGTGCTGATGGTGAAGAAAGTATCTTCACAGCAACTCTTTTCTCACACTCTAAAGTACCTAGGTAAACCTTACCAAATCCACCTTTCCCAATAATTGTTGTGAAATTATTAGTGATTCTAACAATCTCTGAGTAAGAAAATACTTGATTTGTTGATTTCAGTAGCTCATCTTTGGCAGAAATTGAAGAAATCACTGGACCAACGTAAATAACAACAATCATTTTCCACATCATATATACATATATGTTTGAAAAATGTGGCTTCAGTTCTAACTATAATCGGTATCCCTAATGCAAATAAGAAAAGAATCTCTTGGAAAATTAAATTTGATTATACTAGATGGAAATCATCAAGGAAAAGATCATCGAATCCTTAAGCGAACAATTAAATACTTCCAACCATTTATCCATGGTCTTTTAAATTTTCAAAAACAAGTTCGGCCTTGGGAAAAGAGCAGTATATGAAATTTATACAGTTAGCAAAATGCAGGTAACTCTCTATGAGTTATGTGTGGAGTGTGTCTGTGAAAATAAAGCTTGTATAGATATGCAATTGATGGAAAATTATAATACAGTGTAGAAGTTATGCTGGTGGTGATCATCTTAGTACTAATTCCATGAGTCAGTACCATAACGTTGTTGTACAGATTTAATAGTGCACAGTGACATACTCTATGGTTATATTGGTTATTAATTTGATGGAATATAGTAGATTTGATTCTCCATTCACCATTACTTGTACAATAATAAGCACACACAAATATGACAACTATAGCTAATAATTCACATGGATGGTCAGAAATTAACTTAGAGTGCAAACTACTAATGAATTGATCTCTGATTTACGAATTCATTAACAATGGAACTTCCAAAACTGTGGTAATGATTGCAAAGATTAATACAATGCAAATATTTAAAAATGATAATATATTTGAATATAAAAATGAGCTTGGGTAAAGATATGGAGCATTATAAAACTTATTCTATAGATTACCTTTTCCCTTTTTTCTAAGTCTCCAGATCACCATAACTACGGTAGATATTGTGAGGACCAAAACAACAAATGCTGTCATAGATGCAACTAATGGAATGATAAACTTGTGGCTTCTCTTGCATGACCCTGTCTGATAGAGACAGAGATTTCCATCCAAACTGCATTGTATGCATGTGTCAATTATCATAAGATTGAGAAGAATTGTGATATGGAATTATATAATCATGAAGACTATTAGTACTTTTTAAATAGAATAAAGGCTACAGAAGAAAGAGTGGCAAATTCTAAAATTCTCATAATTTTGGTATTGGTAGTTGCAGCTTATTGTTTCTGAATACTATTCACTTAATAAAGGGTTTTTTACAAAAATGAAGGAATAGAGGGTGAAAAACAAGGATTACGAAGGAGTTAGAAAAGATTTATTTGCGTCTTTAGAAATGTTTATTTTATTAAAGAAAGTTATGTGTAGCTATAGGCTAGGAGCAAACCTCAATTGCAAAGAGTTGTTAGAGGACTTTGCCTTTAGACTCTCAGGAACTGAACCTGTGAGCATATTCCTTGACAAGTTACTGCAAAGATGATATGATATGATGTGTTAAATATTTTGAAAATTGTGTGAGATTGAAAATTTAATGTAGCAATGCACAACTTACAGGAACTGCAATTGTGGCAGTTTTCCAAAAGATTCTGGCACCTCCCCTGTCAATTCATTGTTTGACAAATCCCTGCAACATAATAGTTATTTGTTTTGGTTCCTTTATGTTGCAACAGCAGAGTGCTCAGGTATTAATATTGGAAACAGATTTCTGCTAAAATTATAACAAGAAAAACTTACAAAGTCTCCAAACATGTGAGGTTGGAGAAGGAGGAATCTATTTCTCCTGACAACTTGCTTGAGCTCAAGTTTCTGCTTGAATTTTGTGAAGAATTTTGCCATTAAAAAGAATAAAAGTGGAGATATGAAGTATTGCATTCATCAAAATTATTTAATGTTTATCAATGAATTTGTTCCACATTTCCCAGATAAGTAAAATAGAATATATAAATATGTATACTCACCTTAAAAAAAAAATTAAGGTTGAGTTGAGTTGGACTTAAGTCCAATTTCCTTATAATTTCTTGGTATGTCATATTTAGATTAGATTATGACCAAAATCCAGTACATAGCAAATTAACAGATAAAATTTCTACAAAGCAGCCTTGGATATTATGAGAATATCCATACTTACAATGAAATGATTCTTGGAGTGTTCCCATTGCTGCATTTCACACCTTCCCATGTAAAATTCTTTGGTCCACAGGGGTCTCCTTGCCAATTCATTTTATTGATCATATAAACATCTTTGATGTGCCAGATAGCATCAACTGTTGTTAATATCCAGTATTAACCAGAATATCATGTAAAGATTGAGATTATGAACTTTAGAAGTAAGCTAATTTTCAATAGGTCAGCATATAATGAATGAGATTTTATATGCTACCTGCTAATTTGAGCATCCAAATTATGTGAGTTTTGAGCAATATAGAATTAAAAGGTAACAATTGAAGAAAGATTAAATTAAAGAAACCTACCATCTTCTTGTTGTGTGGAAGAATCTGACTGTGGTACTACTCTGTAAATCTCAAGAGCATTAAGCATTGCAGGTAACTCATAATCAGTGTCGGCTTCAATCAATATCTTCCGAAGACCCATCCCGTGTTTTATAGGCAAAATAATGCTATGGGGCTTCCAGTATGAAAGAGTAAGAATTTGTTTCACATTATTATCATCAAAATCATTAATAACAATATTCAATCTTCGTTTTTGTTTATTTGTCCGATCCTTGAAGTCAAAAAAATGAAGATAAACGTAATATTCAGAATCCATGGCATAATTGAGTGTGAATTCCAAGGACTTTGCCTCCACTGCAGAACTCAAAACTTCTGCTGGCAGTTTGTAAGGATCAACAAGTTTATCCAAATCAATAGCTGATGAGGTTTTCAATGAATTCTTGGTATAATTGTTTGGAACTTCCCATGACCTTCCATATATATCATCTATGTACCTAATTTAAACACAAATTATTCCAACCAACAATATTGGTTAGTTTTCACATACTGATAGTGTCTCATTGCAGTGAAAACAAAGTACATTGCAATTGAAACTAAAACAATGGCATAATTTCATTTGAGTACGAGGTAGATTATGCTAGCTTTTTTTTTGTTTAATTCATAAAATTATATTGGCTTGTCATGAAATTTTAAACATTATGGTAAATGGTTTTCTCGAATTAACTCAGTTAGTTAAACTGTGAGCATTTCCATTCACTATAACTTTCTCTGTCCTTTTCTCAGTAAGGCTTTATTATAATAAGTATACGCATATGATAGACATTGCAATAACATTTCATATTTAGAAATTTTAGAAAAATAATAAATTTGATGAAAAAAAGTATTAAAAATAGTTATTAAGAAGATCATTCACTTGGGTTCAATGTATTTCTAACTTCTTTCCGTACCACAACAAAGATTCAAACACTTCATTTATTGTTATTAAATTGTTTTCAATTGCTTGTTTTTCAAGAAAATTTGCCACTAGCGTAAGTCAAAAATCAATATAAATGGAAAAAAATTAACACTAAGTTGTGATTACCATTGGCTTTATGTTGGTAAGAAAATCTACTCTCCCGTACTATAAGTTATGATGTCTCGAAGCTATGATATCATCGCCATATAGGGACACTCCTAGCATCGGCTAAACTCATACTCAATTAGACGATGTATATTGTGTATTAATTAATTATTTGAAAATTTTAATTATTTATTAATAAATAGTGTCAATCAAATATATTTTCAATATTAATTTAATTTGCATTGATTTGGCCGATGATAATGAGAGTGATTTAAAAAAAAGTTTCTCGTACAACACTTCTTCTATCTTCAACAAAATACGACACAAAAAAATAGAAAAAAATTACAATAGACAAAGGAGATGAGTGTGGATGAATGAGATGAGAAGAAAGATGTGGATGAAGGAGATGTGCGTAGATAAATGATATAAATGTGCATGAATGAGATGATTGGGGATGAAGAAGATGTGCGTAGATAGATGATATAAATGTGTATGAATGAGATGAATGGGGATCAAGGAGATGAGTGTGGATCAATGTGAAGGAGAAAAGTGTGGGGTGAAGGGAGATGAGTGTTGACAAAATTTTTATAGAAACCGAAAGAAGAAAATTGGGAGTGAGGAGATTTGTCACCTATAACTTTGGGTTTTTTGGTGAAAATAATAAGTATCAATTAGTTGTCACATGAACACACGAATTCATAACATATAAATTAACTTTGGTTAAGCCGATGCTAACATAAATACATATTAAAGATGACCATAAATGTAATAGTATCCTCTTCATTGACCCTAACACGTTTTTAAAAAATAAAAAAATAAAATATATTTAATATTATTAGATTAAGCCAGATCTAATATTGTTTTAACATATTTATAATTATTAAAAATATTTAATATTATTAGAGTTGTAAACTCTAATATTTTTTAATATTAAAATATATTTAATATTATTAGAGTATCACTACAAGAAAATCATCAAATAGAAATCAATTTTTAGAGACCAAAATAATTAGTTGCAATAGTAACTAAAATAGAGACCATTTTAGAAACTAAAAAAAAATGGTTTCTAAATTAGTTTCTATTACTATTAAATAGTTTATAAATTGGTATCTAATTAGCTACGAAGGTTTTAACTACCAATTATTTATATTCTATTGGATACCTTGGTTGCTAATTAGATACCAATTTAGAAACCTTTAACAATAATAGAAACTAATTTAGAAACCAAAAATTTATTTAGTTCTTAAAATGATATTTAATTTAGTCACTATAACAACTAATTATTTTTTGTCTCTAAAATTGATTTCTATTTCATGATTTTCTTGTAGTGTATCTAAACCCGAATTTTATATCTTTCTCTTAAAATATTTGTATATATTATTAAAATTTATAATAATTTTATGAATCATATATTATTGAAAAAATTATAAGTATTTTTTGTTCACCTTAAAGTCACTTTAACTAATTCTAGTAATATTCTAAATTGGTTGATATTAAATTTTAGAAGCTATATACCTGTTTGCATCTAGTGAAAGCCTAATTATCATCCGTGCAGTCTTGGCCCATCTATGACAGCAAGGTAGAGGTTTGGGTGTGCTTTGTAAGGTTACGTATAGGTGTTAGTTTAATCTTTTTTTGGAATCGTAAACTAGTTGGCACACTTGTTTTTGGAATTTGTAAAAAGATTGAGACACGTGTTCCATTAATTCAATTCTTTTTTTTAAATAAAATTTAAATAAAAAGGTTAAAATTTTATTTAAAAGTTAAAATTAGTTTACGTGTGAACTGATTTATAGAATTTATTTTTCTAAAAAAATTCTAAATTTTTATTATTAATTTGAGCCTAGGTTAATTTTAGTTTAATAAAAAAATAATTCAATTTTTATTTATTCTTTCTTTTAAAAACAATTTATTGAAAGACTTACTCAAAAGAGGTAGAAAACGCACTTAACATCATCATGATCTATCACATAATGAATTTCTTGAACTCACTAGCTAGCTAGAATAGATTTATCACAGTAAACAAAACATATAGTTTAAGCCAAGTCACCTGATAAAGTTATCTTCAGAGGCACCAAGGTTAAGTCGTGTGAGGAGATCTAGTGTCAACAAAGTGGAAGAACTTTGATAAATGGAATTGTCCAATGGCCATAGCTCCAACAATGAAATGAAGGGCACCCCTTGATCGGTGTTCACGAGGCATAAATCGATTGTTTCTGTTGAGGCAAAATGAACAGCTTCGATTCGAATTACCTCAGCCTCAGTAGAGTTTATTGTCTTGAAGAAATTGACTCCAAGATGCAAATCAAAAACTGGTGCTTCATTTTTGTTGTCGTAGTTGCCATATGCAAAGTGAGCCCTGATTATGTATTTCTTATTCTTTCCCTGTTTGGGTGTCAAGGTATAGCAATTTCTCTTCCCATAGGGGAAACTTCTCAGAGTGTTCAACTGCTTATGTATTTGACTTACATTCATGTTGCAAATTGAGAATGTATTATAGATTTCACCAAATTGGATATCATCTGCTTGATACTGTAAGTTGGTTGTTTTGTCAGTGTAGCCCTCGTTTACCCCACAGTCAATGCTTATAACACCTGCAAAATATGAATACATCAAAGAAAGTTGTTAAGAGTAATGTTAAGCTCACATGATAAGGCTCAGTTTTTATTATATACTTGTTATTATCATCTAATACTTGGTAAAACATTGCTTTTTATATTCCTTCTGCAGTTGTAGAATTACATAGTCAAGGAAGAGTCTATGGGATTTAAGACTAATTTAATTGAAAAGTTAGTTTAAGATTGATCTTTGTTGGGGAGGTTTTACTGCTCCAATAGTGATGCTAAGCTTTACAATCTGTTTTGGCAATAGAAATTTTATTTACTTTAGGACTATAACATGTGTCTAACGAGTCCTTTTTAATAAGATTGAAACATTTTTTAAATGTTTCAATTAATTATTATTTTTTTTGATAAAAAGAAGTTGATATGATTTTATTTAGTGATTACATGTAAACTTCTTGAGATTTGAGCGAATTTATAAAGGTTTGTATTATATATTAAGGGTGATAAGGTAAAAGGTTAAGCTGGAATAAATGAATTAAAATAATATAAGCATGTTGATTAATTAGTTTAATAAACTTAAATTTAGCAGTAAGTTATTTTGACTTGATTTGTATATTGATTTAAATCTAAGATGGATTTTTAAACGGTTGAATTAGAAAATTATAAAAAGGTGGAGAAGTAATGTTTGGTGCAGATTCATACCTGAATAATCAATGGCAAGGTTCCTGTAAGTGAGTTGAGTGTTCTGAGCAAGTATATTAAAGAATGATGAAGCACAAATTGCTAAAACTAGGGTCCATTGCAATTCTCTGTCCATAGTACTAATAAAAAAGAGAGAGTAAGTTCATATATGAACCCTTTTGTGTACAAAAACCAGACTCTTTTAGAAGGAAGAGTAGTTCTTATCGAAAGCCAGAACTTGAGTATAAACTATAAATACTACAAACAATATTTTTTTTTCTTTTTTTTAAGACGACGATGGCTAATTAAAGAGGTAGGTAGGGAAACTAAATAACATCCCCGAAAGAGATGGTAGGCCATATTAATTTATTAAGATGCTATCTCATAGTCTTCTGAGCTGTATTTTTTTAATAATTGTATAATTATTTTTTATAAGAGACAAAGTAAAAAGAGTAGTTTATAAATATTTTTTTCTCTTATATATGGTTGATTATTAATTCTGATTTTATTACTCTTAAACTATTCTACCGTTATTATTGCATTAATGGTCAGCTTACATGTCCATTAGTATTACTATTTTATAGCTTCCAGTAATTGTAATTTTATTATATATATTATTGAGTAAATCAAAATATTTGAGATCAGTTCAACAGTTTTGCAATTTTGTGCAATTACGTTGAATCAGTTGCTATAATCTTTTGCCTTATGTTATTTCCTTCAATTAGTACTTGCAACTGGTATCAAGAGCTAGTCTGTTATCATGAACTCTACCTAATTATCAGTCCCTATCCTTGATGGAAAAAATTACAATCGGTGGTGTGTGCAAATGAGAGTTTTGTTTGATTATCATGAGTTATGGGATGTCGTTGAGAGTGGAGTGTCTGCATTAGCTGCTAATGCTACTGAGGCGCAACGAGTAGCGCATCGTGATCAAAAGAAGAATGACAATAAGGCTTTCTATCTCATTTATCAAGGGATGAATGACGAGACGTTTGAGCAGATAGAAGGAGCAACAACTGCCAGTGAGGCTTGGACAATTTTATCAACCAATTATAAAGGTGATGACAAGATGAACTGCGTCTTCAAACCCTAAGACGCCAATATGAACTGCTACAGATGGAAATCACAGAGACTATTGATGTCTATATAAATAAATTTCTTGCCTTAACAAATCAGATAAAGACCAATGGTGAAACACATTCGGAGAAGGCAAAGGTGGAGAAGATTTTGAGATCTTTAACTCCCAGATTTGAACATGTTGTTGCCGCAATTGAAGAGGCCAATGACATTTCAAAAATGGCAGTAAGGTTATTGTCTGGTTCCCTACGAGCGCATGAGCAGCGTATGAATGACAATAAGATTGAAAAACCAATTGAATAGGCTTTACATGCACAAGCCCCAATTGGTAGCTCCTATCATAAACATGGTACTTGTTGTAGTAAAGGTCGTGGTGGCCAGAATCATGGAGGCGCTGAGCAAAACAACACTGGTTCCAATCACAATCCAAGTTCAAATAACTCTTGGCGCGGGGAACGTGGTCGCGGAGGACGAGGAGGCATTTATAATAAATCAAATATTGAGTGTTATAATTGTCATAAACGCGACCATTATGCAAATGACTGCATATCAAAAGATAGTAATCACGAACAAGATAAAGAGGATCATGCAGTACTAATGACAGCCACATCAAATGAACTCCAAACAATCAGACTTGGTATTTGGATACAGGTTGCACGAATCATATGTGTGTTCAGAAGGAGTTGTTTGTAGATTTGGATGACTCATTTCGCACAAAAGTGAAATTCGGTGATGACAGGTTTGTTCCGGTGACCGGAAAATGGCGAATTCTTATCACATTGAAGAATGGTGATCACAGGTACATCTATGATGTTTTCTATGTACCTGATATGAAAAGTAATATGTTGAGTATGGGACAGCTGACCGAAAAGGGTTATGTGATGCACGTAGTTAAAAATCAATTCTCAATTTTTGATAAAAAAATGTAGTTTGATTCTTAAAACCTTTTTATCAAAAAACCGCATGTTTCCAGTAGATATTCATATGGGTGATTTCAAGTGCTTGAATGCAATAGTGAATAATGAATCATGGTTGTGACATTTACGCTTTGGACACTTAAATTTTCAGAGTTTGGAAAATCTCTCTAAACGAAATTTAGTGAATGGTTTACCCCATATTCATCACTTTGATCAATTGTGTGAGGCTTGCATTTTTTGAAAGAATCACAAGATACCATTTGTTAAGGAGCTTTGGCGTGCAAAATTTCCTTTGGATCTTGTTCACACAAATGTTTGTGGGTCGATGAACATATCATCAGTTAGAGGTAATAAGTATTTTTTAACCTTTATTGATGATTTTTCAAGGAAAACCTGGATTTATCTATTGAAAAGCAAGGATGAGGTATTCCACTACTTTAAAATATTTAAAGCATTTGTTGAAAGAGAGAGTGACAGACTAGTTAAGATGGTGCATAGTGATGGAGGGGGTGAGTACAAGTCTAATGAGTTCAAGAGGCACTGTGAAGAACTTGGGTTGCAGCATAACATAATTTGTCCCTACACGCCTCAACACAACAGAGTTGTCGAGAGAAACAATAGAACAAACACGGATATGGCGAGGAGCATGCTTAAAGTGAAAGGTATGCCAAATTATTTTTGGGTTGAGGCCGTAACATGTGCAGTATATTTGATAAACAGATCACCCACTCAGAGTTTTCCTAACACAACTCCGATTGAGGCATGAAGCGGATTCAAACCCAATGTGCAACACTTGAAGGTATTTGAGTCAATTACTTATGCTCATGTCCCCAAGGCAGCAAGATCGAAGTTGGATGATAAGGCAGAGAAAACCATTTTCATTGGATATAAGCATGGGGATACAAACTGTACAATCCAATGGCAAAGAAGGTGATTATCAATCGTGATGTTACATTTGTCGAAGATGAGGAATGGCAATGGAATGCAGCAGCTGAAATGGATTCGAAAAACGATATATTTACGTTTTGAACGATGATGTGGAAGATGGAGTCACTCTTGAAGCACCTGCAGTTCAACCTGAAGGTGTAATTCAATCTGAAGTTGCAACTCCAATTGCAACTATGATGGAACAACCAAGAAGGCAACAACGACAACCTGTACACTTTTAAGATTGTGAAGTAAATCTTGATGATGAAGTTGATGACAATGGAGATTTGGTTCACTTTGCTTTTCTTGTAGATTCAGAACCCGTGAGACTTGCATATGGCGATTGAGAAAAACAATATCATGACTCAAATTGATTTTAATCTAGATGTTCCAATTAAGATTTATGTTGACAATGTTTCTGCAATTAATCTTGCATAGAATCTGGTTTTTCATCAAAGAAGTAAACACATTGATATTTGATATCACTTCCTGCGAGACCAAATTGGGAAGAACATGATCAAATTAGAATACTGTAGATCAGAAGGTCAAATTGCAGATATTTTCACTAAGCCTTTGAAGATCGATGCTTTCATCAAGTTAAGAGATATGTTGGGCATGAAGGTTGTTCCAAATCAGAATTAAGGGAGGAAGTTGATTATTAATTCTGATTTTATTATTATTAATTCTGATTTTATTACCCTTAAACTATTCTACCATTATTATTGCATTAATGGTAAGTTTACAGACCTATTAGTATTCCTATTTTATAGCTTCTAGTAATTGTAATTTTATTATATATATTATTTAGTAAATCAAAATATTTAAGATCAATTCAGCAGTTTTGTAATTTTGTACAATTACGTTCAATCAGTTGCTACAACTTTGTGCCTCCTGTTATTTTTTTCAATTAGTTCCTAAATCTATTGTTGTCTTTATGAAACTATGTACACTCTTGAATACTTTTCTTTTAATCGTTTTTAGTTATTGTAATACTTCATGATGACTGCTTTATTATGATTTTGTTAACTTTCATTCTTCTTGTTTTAAAGTTTTAAAAGACACACACTTTATACTAATAACATACTAATACTATCTTATTTGTTATTATTACATTTTGGGTATGAAATAACAAGATATTTAAGAATTTAATCTTATATAAACCAAACTCTAACATTAATTAAGAAATTATAAATAAATGTTATGAAAATATGATATTTAATGTTATAACTGTGATGGTAGTATGATTTATATAATATTAGTGGCATTTGAAAGCAAAATAAAAAACTATATATTGCAAGAGAGAAAATATTCTCATTATGACTAATCAAATCAACCATCTTTTTTTCTTCACCAATCATTATGAGCATAACTGCTGTAAACTGACTTATACAAACACTAGGACCCAAAATTTTAGTTTTGTGGTAGCCATTTGTTCATGACAATTTGACTCAATCTTTGGTTTGAAACTTTCAATATCATACTACCGTACTCTTTTAAAACTTTCATTAATATAGATTATATCGTATAAGGGGTTTTCTTCTTTACTCTTAAAAAAAATATTCTTTTCTTTAGAGTGTACTTTGAAGAGAGGAATATTAGATTGTTATTTTTTATTTACAACTAGTTCTAATTATCTGTGTGATTTATTATTATTATTTATTCATATCCATTGTTATTTATTAGGGAACTACACATACTTTGTAATGTAAAGATGTTTCTTGAGTTGTTTATATATTTTGTTTTCGTATATTTCACATTTTATACACTTAATTTTTCGGTTATTTTTTTTCTCAAATGATAAGAAACAATTTTATTGTTTAAAATTGTTTAAAGAATATAATATAATTAATCTGTTTTAATGATAAAAATGCGATTAAGAAAAAAAAAAGCTCTTAGTTATCTACTTATACGATATTGTCTTTAAATCCTTAAATAGTGTCCATGAAAATATATAGAAGAAAAACTGTTTCTGTGAAGTATAAATTAAAACAATAAAAGATTAATTAAAATGTCCATATCTTTAATAAAATAAACGGATATAACTTTAAAGATACTTCATATCAAGACAGTGATATAATTAATTATTCATGACATATCATGGTAGCAAAGAAAGAAAAAGTCATATGAAGACTTGAGTTGACAAGTATCATCTAATAAATGGCCAACATGGCCAACAGAGAGATAATGAAACAAAATGAGTTATAAGATTTTGTCAAATTTGTAAGAATGGTAATTTGTACTTTTTATTAATGCCAAGTAATTTAAGTGAAGTTATGAGTTTGGTTTCGTTGACTTGAATGTTCTTGTTGTTTATAGTAAAGGGTTGGACACTCCTGAAGTGTTTCTCTTAATTTTATTTCATTCTTTACTTATAATTTTTTTTTAATAAAAAAAAATATACAATGTTTTACTAAATTAACCAAACTAACCACAAAAGTGGCACTTATGTAGTACAAACACTGACACTGACACAGACACTAATACGATACGGACACGGATGCGGAAATACGTAAAATTTCTAAAATGTAGGATACAGGGACACAAATCTATATATTATATAATTATAAATTATATAAATTGACAATAAAGATTTATGTGCACAAGTATGTTCCAGATTATTTTTTAAAGCAGATAAATGTTTTTCTTGACTGGTTCACAAGGATTTGTTTCTTATTTTTATAATCATAATAACAATTTATACAATAAAATTTAAATTTTTGAAAATTAATGTATTTTTCCTTTTTAAAATTGTGTTAGAACCGTACTAGAATTGTCAGAAATCTAACAAATACTTTTTGAATTGAACACTTCACGGATACGTGTTTTACAGGTGTCATACGAGTGTCGGTGTCTTATAAATATCGGACACCGATATATCATTTAAGAGGAGTGTCCGAGTTTAATAGGTGACAACAGTATAATTCATAAAATCAACACATGCAAATAATATAATTTTACAGTATTGCCGCACGAAGCAATAAATAGTTGGGAGGTAAGATTTTGTTAATTGACTTTAAATTTATTATATTTTTAGAGATTTTACTCTATTTTCTTTTTATCGTAAAGAATAAAATGAAAAAAAGAAAATAGTTCAAGAATACCTATAGGCTTAGAGTTCTTTTTCATTCCTTCCTCACTTTTACCAAAACAAAATTCAGCACAATATAAACCAATACAACACCAAGAACTGCACAAGCAGCAATGATGCCATGACAGAACAGACAAACCAGAATGACAACCTTACAAACCTAGCCCCCATCCAAATTATTCTAACCATAGCATCAACCCCCTTACTATTGTTTCATTTTGCTAGATCATCTGCAACTTGTTATAGCTACAGCTAAACCAAAAAATAAAAAACAAAAAACATACAGAATTGTCACAAACTTTGCACGCATAGTTGTGATAAAAGCTGCTGGAAAATGTCACACCATTAACTCATAAGAATGGAGGATCTGAGTAGATGGTGATGAGAATATTGCATTGAGTCTGGCGCACCACACAAAGCGAAACCAATGAATGTTTGAGTGTGCATATGAAGACAGATCCTACACCTGAGCCCCCTCTACCAATTCTGCTTTTCTGTTTCTTACCGTATAACCAAATTGGTGCATATAGCTAAGATATTAGCTGCTGAAAGCTGTCACAGCAGTAACACATAAGAATGGAGAACCTAAGCAGATGATGATGGAAACACTGCATTCTTTTTCATTTTGTTACACCTACCCCCTAGAGTCCTCCTATAACACCAGCTAAACTTTCAACCAGAGAAAAGCATGTAACCACACCTGCACAAACAAACTTGCGTTCCCAGAATCATCATCATCGCATAATTTGTAGCCTTTTCTCCACATACAAATCAGGATAGTTGTTGATGAAGGGGAATTTGGTTTAGGCACACCCCATCCCACACATTATCTATTACTGAAATTTGCTTGAGACAAGCTTTCGTACTAGTTTTTTTTTTCATCAAACTTAGAATCAGAAAATAAGTAGTTAGAATTGGTTAAAAATTGTAGTTAAATTGTAAAAGTTAACACTAATTAACTATAGCATCAGTTTTTAAAGGTAGACGTTGATAATGTTACTTAAGCTTACACTAAAATTATAAAGCTAATGTATTTATGAACCATTATTATTTTCTTTAGAATAATAGATACCAAAAGAATGTAAGATTAGGAGAAAATATAGCATTGCATTTAAGATTATAATCATTATATATTGTAAACAACAAAAAGATAGATACACTACATGAGTATAAGTTGATTCAGCTAATAAATATAAGATTCAAGGTTATGAATAACAAGTCATTTAACAATATGATAACAAACCCAATAACATATTTAACAATCAGATTAGAATGAAATAAAATCCACATTCATATCCACACACATGTATATGAAGAACGCCCTCAATCCATAGTTCTTTTGAACATGAAACAAACAATTAAGATCATCATAATGGCCAATGGTATGAAGAACCCGAAGTGGTTAGAAGAGAGGCAAAGGATAACTTTAGAATAGGTTGAAAGGAACTTTTCGTTGGGGGTGTTAGACTATGAGGTGTAGAGAACGATTTTTTTTTCTTAACCTCAACTTTGACAATGGAGGAGGTAAAGGAAGGAGTTTGACATTGTGAAGGGTCCAAAAGTATTGAACGTGATAGATTCAATTTTAATTTCATAAAAAGCAATTGGGAAACATTAAAGGGAGATATTATGTTTGTTGTATCATGTTTTCAAAATTTAGGGATTATTCCTAGAGGTTGTAATGAATCATTCATCGCTCTAGTACCAAAGATATATACGTGAACCCACTAAGTTAGGTCATTATAGACCTATATCTTTGGCAGGGGAAATTTACAAGATCATATTCAAGGTGTTATCATGTAGAATAAAGAAAGTGTTGCCCTTATTTTGTTGATGAATGTCAATCAGCCTTCTTAAAGGGAAGGGGGTTGTTAGACACAGTCTTGGTAGCTAATGAAGTGGTTGAAGATATTATAAGGTTGAGGAAAAGGGGGATTTTTATCAAGGTTGATTATGAAAAGGCATATGACTCTGTTAGATGAGAATTTTTGTATCATATGTTGAATAGATAAGGGTTCAATGAAAAATGGATCTGTTGGATTAAAGGTTGTGTGGAATCTACATCGATTTTTGTGTTGGTTAATGGAAGTCTTACGTCAGAGTTTAAGTCATCTAGGGGGTTAAGACAAGGGGAACCACTGGCTCCGTTTCTCTTCCTTATTGTTGTAGAGGGTTTAAATGGGTTAGTGAGGCAAGCTATTAAGGAAAATGTACTACAAGGACTTAAAATATGATGACTAGATGTTGAAACTTGTATACTACAGTTTGCAAATGATACACTCCTTATGTGTGATGCTACCTTTCAAAATGTATTTACTATTAAAGTTATACTCAAATGTCATGAGCTTGCTTTAGGGATTAAGATTAACTTTCATAAATCACAGACAACTACCATAGGGGTCGACAAGAGGTTGTCGACTACCTTTGCTAATACATTGAACTGCAACCAAATGGGTATTCCTTTCAAATACTTAGGCTTACAAGTGGGTGGAAATCTTAGGAGAAAACTTTTCTGGTTGCCAGTGTTGGAGAAAATAAGATCAAAATTAAATGTTTGGAAAGAGAGACATTTGTCTATGGCAGGGAGAATATGTCTCATAAAGGTGGTGTTTACTGCTCTCCCTCGTTCTTCAAAGCCCCTAAGTTTGTGTGCCAAACAATTACAAGTATTCGTAGAAGATTCTTATGGAATTGGGGGAGAGAAAACAAAACTATAGCATGGGTAAGTTGGGAAAATTTATTCAAGACTAGGGAAGAAGGGAGTTTGGATATTAAAAATGTATAAATCTTTAATATTTCACTTTTAGCAAAATGGAAGTGGTGTTTGGGATAGAGTCTGGTTAGCAATGGAATTAAGTTGGAGAAGGAATAGGTTTGAGTGGTAATATATGCAATAAACATATGTTTTAGAGGTTTAAAATAATATAGAAATGCATAGGGAGGCAGGTGACACAAGGGTGTGGGTAGTAGATGAGTCGAGTTTGTTTTTGATCTTGCAGGTGACTTGATCGTTGAAGGTCTCGCCACGTCAAACTTCGTCTTCCGCAAATACGTTCCAATTAGTCCGAGCGAACCTGCGAAAACACTACAAACGGCGCCTCTAGCGGCCGATTGCACTCTGACGCTCAAGTCAGTCAAACAAGACCACCAAAGAATCGTGTACTCTGAATCTCAGTGAGACTCGTGCACTCTGTGATTCTCTCTCTCCTCTCTGTGCGAAAACTAGTCACTTGTCAGTATGAAAACGTACCCTCGTAATGAGCGTGGAATGCCTTTATATACCCTGCCGCGCGCCCAAGTTATTCGTGTACGAAGTAACTTAGCGTGTTTCATTCATTGGGCGTCTTAGGCAGCCTCAGCGTGAGTACCAGGTGCGACTCGGACAAGCGCGCATACTAGGCATCACCTAACGCGTGAACGATCACCCCTGTTTTGTCCCATGCACGTTATGGGCTAAGAGAGCACCAATCACCGACCGACTGCTAGCTCCCTTAGACCACTCTCATGCATGGTACTGCAAAGCGCCTAACCTCTCTGATCTCTGATACTCTGCCACACAAGACTCGTATGCAACGCTATTGCCGGGAATCTCTTCTCATTCCTAGCTTAACTGCGTGTGATACGACGACCGATCGCCCTTTGATCACCGATCTCCGCCTGATCATTGATCACCCTCCAGGTGACCCTCTTCAAGGCACATCAGCTTCCCCGGCTCACATGGCCCACTAAGAACGGCCCACGTGGCCATCAGTCGTTGACGTCACCCTAGACCGATGACTGACCGGATCAGTTTTCAATCAAAACAGCTTATGAGTTGCTTTGTAATACCTTGTGGTCCATCAAAGCGGTCCCTAGAGCCTTGATCCTAGCATGGAGGACTCTCTTGAGTAAAATAGCCACCAGAGAACTTAATTAGAAGAGGGGTTGCTTTAAGTTCAACTTTATGCCCTCTTTGTCAAGCAGACACTACAAGAAAATAACAATATAATCACTGAATTTGGCAACCGAAATACAATCATTGTAAATTGCGACTAAAATAGCCACAGAATGTTCTCAATATCAAATATGCGACTGAAATAACAACTAAATAAAGTGTTAATGATGTTAGTTAGTTTTGCAACTGAAACTGTGACCGATAATGAAATTAACAACAAATTCAGTCACTAAATCAATGGATGTTTTGAATAAATTAAAAATAGTTAAATTGACGATCGAATTAGTGACCAAATTTGTTTATTTTTCAGCGACCACATTTATTTTGGTCGCTAAATGGAAGTTTTAATTTTTGACACCGAATTAGCAAC
Organism: Phaseolus vulgaris; assembly: GCF_000499845.2. NCBI lineage: Eukaryota > Viridiplantae > Streptophyta > Magnoliopsida > Fabales > Fabaceae > Phaseolus > Phaseolus vulgaris. Next base: position 44,992,337 of record NC_023752.2, read on the forward strand.
CAAATCTATTTATCTTTCAACAACCACTTTTTTTTGTCACTAAATAGAATTGCTAATATTTGTCACTGAATTAGAGACCAAATTAATATTTATATATTTTTTTAATTAATTGTTCACATATAAAAATATACAATAATAATTATATTTTAAACATATAATTATATTTTAAATATATAATTATAATTATAATTGAATTATATAATTAATATTAAACAAAGAATTATATTCCCCCTTTTCTCTTTTGGTTTTTCCAGCTTCTCTGATTTTACTCTTCTTCAAGTTTTCATTTCTCGCATTGTTAGGTTTTAGATTACTGTTTGGTAATAAATCTTAACCTATTTTGATAAGTTCTCAGAAATACACATAGTCATTGGAGGAGGAGGAGGAGGAGGAGTAGACGACGACATTAGAGGAGGAGGAAGTGACGATAGTGGTTTAGGAGGTGGTGGTGGCATTGGAGGGGAGCGGGTGATGGACTTTGTCGTGGTGCTAGTGGAGGCATTGAAGGAGGAGCACGTGGCGGTGTAGGAGTAGAAGTTGGTGCGAGCGGGGGAGGTGGGTTTTGCGGTGGTTGTGGAGCTAGAGGATGAGGGTTTGGAGGTGGAAGTGGAGGTGAAGTTGGAGGATGAGGAGACAACGAATTTGGTGGTGGCGGTGGCATTGGTGTTAGTGGTGGTTTTGGTGGTGGTAATGATGTTGGATTTGGTGATGGAGTAGGTGGTGGCCACTGAGGCACTACTTGGATTCGGGTGACTATTGTTCTCCTGGAAAGAAAAGTAGAGAAAGTTTTTGTTTGTATCTATAAAATATTGCTTAAAGGAAGACAAAGAAAGTTGAAAAATTACAACTTTTGTTTCTTCAATCCAATGCCATGAGTAGCCATGAATAGGAGAGAAAGTTAGAATTAGTATATGATTTTACATTTTTGCCCTTGCTTTTTCAATGACATTGAATAATGTCATAAAAAAGGCAGGGAAATGTATGTGGTGGAGGGAAGTTAATAATAATATTTTTTAGGTTGAGTGAGGATGAAGTTAATAATAATACACCTCTTTCAAAACATTTATAATTCACAAAAAATCAATCAAATTATATTTTCAACAATTTTTAAATATAAGGGCAAATATGTAAACTTACAATTTTATAAATTAAAAAAATACAATTTCAATCACATCCATCACATCACTCACAAACTTTTATAAACTTTTCACTTTATTTACCTTAATCCAAACACTCTACCTTTTTTCACACTTTCCCTTAAAATTATCTTAAATCCACTCTCTCAATTTTCCTCCCTAATCCAAACAATGCATAAATGCAAGGTAAGAGTGTTAATTCAGTTTTATGTTGACGAAAAACAATAAGAGAGAAAGAAAAAGGAAAATTTTGAAATGGAGTTGAAGCTATAACTACCGTAAAATGTGTGATTAAATAGCTTCATAAGAAGAATGTCAGTCAAAATTATTCATAGTCAAATTATCAATATTCAATTTTAAAGTGAACACTCTTTGAGCTGAGGTTTGCTTTCTATATGAGAATACATACATATTTGGCTGCTTCCACATGACTAGTATAGTTTTTATTTATTTTTATAATACTAATACTTCAAGCATTGCTGTAGGAAGCTCGTAAGCGTTTTGATAAATCCCCCCTTGTATATATGATGGTCATCATTTTCTTAATAAGGTTACAGTGTTGTGAACTCTGCATCCATAGATTTTGTGTAAAATGTGCTTTAAGTCCCTTAAGTTTTGGTCAAAACTAGTTTTAGACCCAAACATTAAAATCTGATGGTTTTGGTCCTTATATTTTCTAAAATTTGGAATATTTGGTCCCGAAATCCTCAGTATCTCAGGAAAAAAAAAGGGACTAAAACCGTTTATTTGAAAATGGAAGGACTAAAACCAAATCTTGATGGATCTTAAATACATTTTACCATAATCTTTTTTTCTGCTACATGTTTATCTCTGTGATATATATATAATATACTAAATAAGAAACATAATTGCTTCTCTTTTTAACTGATCCAGGAGTATGATAATATATAAATATAATTCATTTTTCACAATTCACAAAATATTTGTATTGTCTAGGGGTTTTCTAATAAATGGCCATCATGGATTTATACTTTTAAATTCTTTTTTACTTGTTGAAATTTTATGTTGATGGTCAATTTCCATTTTCCTTTGCATCATTTATGTATGTAGTCGGTGGTCGCCAAAGTTATACAAGGTCAATAGAATTGCCGCTCGATGAAACGGCGATCTCAATGCGTGCGTAGTCGGAGGATGTCGAAGTGATGCAAAGGCTAACATGATCGTCGGTCAGTGGCCGTCGAAGTTATGCAAAGATTATCGCCGGTCGAGGAAGTGGCGTGCTCTTTATGGGCGTAGTCGGTGGTCGCCGAAGGCAATGTGCATGGGTAACTCGTCGCGTGGCGAGGTGAATGTAGAGGGCATCGGTTGTGGGCGTCTCGAGTTGTATGTTGCTTAAGGTAACCTGTTGGCAGTTTTTTGGGTATGATTGTCTCACTTTAAGGTTGCTCTGCCACAACCATAAAGGAGAGTCTTTTGTGTGGATGATGTAGGAAGTCCACTTCTGGGCTACTGTATATGGGTTGGGTACCCCTGAAGTATCCCCTTAATTTTATTTATTCATTGCTTATAAAAAAAATCTTAATTATTATACCAATTAAAATATAAAAGCTTCAACATTTGATTATTGAGAGAGTAAGCGTTCATATTTTAATTGGTATAATAATTAAATGATATAATGGAAATTAACCTTGCAGTTTCATATTAGAAAGTTGTCAAATTTTTCTTAACTCAGATAGCCATTATCTCAAGTGTTATCTTTTAGTTATTTTTCATTTCATAGAATCTTGAAGTGCTTACATTTTTTTTTTTGCACAATCAATTGCTCACATTTTTCTACAATGACATCAAATTTGGTACAGAAATCTATTAATGAGGAATAAATTAGTATACTTAAAATTTTATTATAATATTTTTTTCATTTATTTTTAAAAAATTGAAAATTAACTTTAAATATTACCGAATCAAGTGAAAGACTAAGACTTGACTTGTAATATGGTCAAATATGAAACAATTGATATTTTGACAATTTAATGTTATCATTTTGATTTACTTGTAGTTTGGATTACTTTGACATTATCAACTTTGTTCTCTCAATGAATGACTAAAGTGATATTTTAATTATAAATTTGTTTATATTTTTCAATTATTAATATTTATCAAGTTTAATTATATTATGAAATTAGTTTATGTTATGATTTAATTATATTATGAAATTTAATTGTGTACTAAAATTTAATTATAATATGAAATTAAATTATAAAACAGAATTGAATAAAATATTAAAAATTATAAAAATAAAATTAAATATTTAATACTCGAATTACTATAGTCGTAATGACTATTATAAACGTCTTACTATACCATATTAAGTGATATTTAAAAACGTCGTTATTTACACTGAAATTGATTTACCTAGTTTCAAAATTATGACATTTATAACTGATATAAATTATACACTTAAAACTCTTAAAACCACCACTTTATACAATGTATTATATGGCGTGTGCTACGACGATTCACAGTAGACACACGTATATTGTGGCAGTTATAAACACCACGTTATACGAAAATAACCGTCACCACAACATTTTTTTGTAGTGAATGAACTTAGTAATGAACTAATATCAAGTAGAGATACTCAATAATGTGAAAAGGTAAAAGTCACCAACGCATATACTTAGAAATACATAAGAAACTTTTATCAAACCGTCTATGTGCACTAGAACATTTGATCACTTCGCATACAACAACAAAACTTGAATGATTTTGGAAAAATTAAGCAAGATTTCAACGTGACAATTGACATGCAAGGATTAGAAACAAAAGACAACACCTAAATGCACTCATACACTGAATTAAACACAAAAAAGAACAAGAAACACATGGAATTAAGAGAAAACAATAAGAACAACCACTATTTACAGGTTTGTATGCAGAAGGTCTTTGATTAATTTTGAATGAATTTAGACCGTAAGAAAAACTCAAGATTAACTGATTAATTGGAAGGCAACACATATTAGACAGTGAAACATGCAAGAGTTATGAAAAATAGTCAATCAAATGGAAGAAAACAACAAGAACACTCAAAACATTGATGAAAAATGGAGGTTGTGCAGTGGAAAAAGCAACAAGGTGTTTGATGAATGACTCAATGAAAATAAACAGTGGATTTGTTGTTTTAATCGGTGGAAATGATTTGTAAACGGTGCAAAATGATTATAAACAATGGAAATCAAAGAAAACTTGAAGAACATGTAAGAACAAAGGAGAAAATCGAGAAATACTCAAGCTAAAACAAAAAAAAAACAATTGAAAAAAAGACTTAGTTGGATGAAGACTTTCCATTGGATCTTGATGAGCTCTTATCCACCTATTAAAATCCAAGGAGATGGATTGGAAAATTTATGGAGTGGCAGCGAAATGATTGAATGTTTGCATCGAGTTTGAGAGTGAATTGGTGAGGTTTGAGAGTGATTTAGGTGTTAGGAGGTAGAAAGAGATGAGGCCAACTTTCTAGGGTTTTTACTAGGCCTAGAAGGTTGTCTTGAAAAGGAGGATTAGGGAAAAAATAAGCTTCAATTCTGAATACTTCTCAATTGCATTGGTTGCTCATAATATTGCTAAAAATATGATATACACCCAAAGAGTGGCTTCAACCGTGTTATATTTGAACAAGTAAAATACCCAACTTTTTTTTCTATTCTCTCTCCTATTTTCAACGTGAAAAATGAATGGATCATGGAAGGGGAACATCTTTCTTCTTTTCAAATTTTCCTCCTGATTTCATGGAGGCAGACATGTGGAAGGTTTTTCAGCGATGGGGAAGGGTAAGCGATATTTTTATTTCTAGGAGGTTAAATATAAAAAGGCAAAGGTTCAGGTTTGTTAGATTCATGGGCGTTCAGAATGTTAGAGAGTTAGAGAAAAGTTTAAGTTCGGTTTGGATCGAGACGCGGAAAGTGATTGTTAATAGACCAAAGTACAATAAAACTGTCGAAACAAGTAAGGAATGGAATGTCAAGCAAAAAGCGAAGGCAAAGGTGGAGGAAAAGGTAGGTAAAAAAGTATGACGGGTAAAATCTACAAACCTTTCATATGCACAGGCGGCTGCGAGTGGCAATAGAGCGCAACCAGTTAAGAAGGCAAGTTTAAATGTTATTCATTTAACGACATAGCAAACACCCAAAGAGTGGCTTAAACAATGTTATATTGGAAGAGTATCAGACTTACGTAAGGTTGGAGACTTGAATGAAAGTTTTATTTTAGGTGGCTACAACTTTATAAAGATTAAATATTTGGATGGATTTCATGTGCTCCTTTTGGGTGAGTATGAATTGAAGGTTAAAGAAGTTGTTGAGGAGAAAAAAGAATGGTTTGATGATCTATTTGATACCATTGTTCCATGGGAAGACCAATTTGTAGTTGTCGATAAATTGGTGTGGGTTCGGTGCAGGGGCTTACCACTAATATTATGGAATGTGGATTGTTTTGGAAAAAATGCTGCTTTGCTGGGAAATTTGGTTGAGGTGGATAAAGCCACTCAGGAGTTGGAAGAGCTTGAATATGTCAGGTTTATGATTAGAGTCCATGTGGGTTGCGAAGTAAAGTTGTCATCTTATTTCAAGATAAACAGAATTTTGTATCAAGTGTCTTTGGTGGAAGAGTGCACGGTCTCAAAGCACCATCTTTATCAAGGCCATTGGGATGGAAAATCTGTTGAACAATTCTCTTATATCGAATCTCAAGCGTCTTTCGTCTCTGGGGAATGTGGGATTGATGATGGTGAATATGTGTATTCTTGTGGTCGTGAAGAGCTTGGTGGGAGCATCGTTGGGTGGTGCTCATAGCAACGGTAGGACGGCGGTGTTGGTGGGTGCACTGCTAGGATGTGCTCACGGTATGGTAGGGCGGGTTCATCTCTAGTGGCGTCTCGGTGTAAGCACAAGGAAGATGAAAAGACAGTATTAAATGCAGTAATTGTATTTGTGGTTGTAATCCTAATTGGAATGGGGTTTTCATGCCTACTCCAATGACTATTTTTGCAGCGGAGCAGTCTGCACGTCTTGGGCATGGGTTGGCCAAATTTGAGGGCATTTTTGGGATTTTTTGGAAACTAACAGGGGTGTTGGTAGCAAATTCTTTTCCGCACCTCCTGCAACCAAGCCCGCTAGGCCCACCTCTGGGCAAGGTTTCCTAACTGAAGGGGCGCCTCCTCTACAGTGCATCGTGACTGTGACGACGGAGTGCGGCGTCGACGGCGAGAACAACAACCTGCACTGTCCAGAGGTGATTGGTGCGGTGGTGGCTGGCCCTCTTCGTGCGACAGTGATCGCTCGTGTTGGCAACGACAGTGGGAGTTGCGCCACAGGCGCAGCGGTGGCTGGCTGATGCAAACCAAGCCAACAAGGAGATGACCAAGGATGCACACTATGAGAAGTCATCTCAACAATCAAGTGAAGACCTCACCAAGGATTTAACAGACCTCGCCAGAGGAAGAAATGGACACAAACCAGAGCATCTAATGTTCTTCCTGTTGGTCTTCTTAAAGAAAACAAGTTGTAAATAATTTGGGCTCGCTTTAGGGGTCCAAATAGCAAAGATAGGCTAGAATAAGGTGTCTTTAGCATAATAGGGGGTGTATGTATCATTTTAGCTTGTTCCTAACCTTTTAGGAAGACAATTTGACCTGGTTTCTAAAAGGACAAGCCTAGGATGCGGGTTTGACTTAGTCAAACCCTAAGACTGCCCATTATTTCCATTTTCCCATCATACCCCTCTTGCTTGTTTTCCAAGGCTCTTTCACCTATAAATAAGAGGCCTACCCATTTTATTTGATAAGTTGAATTTGAATGAAGTAAAGAAACTCTGCACAAATTATGTGAACTCTTAGTAAGGCTTATGTCCTCTTAGGTTTGAGGTCTTATCTTGAGTGATTTTGGAAGCTCTCAGGTGGCAGTCAACACACTCATCTTGGAGCAAAACCACCCTCCAAGTGGCATGACATTTCTCACCCACCACCATAAGTTTTTTCATTCCATTTTCTCCATTCCATTTTATGTTTTTGTCTCTTAGTTCTCTTATTTGTTGTTCTTGGGTTTCACTCATAATCATGAGTATGGTGCACCATTTGGGAGGCATGTCCACCATTGATGTTTACCTTGTGCCCATTTCAATTCCGCAATTGCATCTCATCCTCACTATATCTTGTTTTTCATCTTTGCCTTTGTGAAGTGAACCTTCACACTTACTTAACCACTTGGTTAAGTTCGTGTCCAATGGGAATCTTCCTTAGGTCCTCACCATAAATTGCTAAAATCTCAACCTTAAGTAAAAGTGTCACCATAATTGAAAACATCTAAAAAACAATTCACATCAAGTGGTATTCAGAGCTTTGGTTTTTGAGCTTATTTTGTTTAGAGTTTATTGGCACTTTACTTCCTTGCATCTTTAATTCCTTGTCTTTACATTCAAGTACCTTTAAATTCTTGTCTTTATATTCTTGCAATTTAATTTTCAGCCCTTTATTTTTCTTGCAATTTCATTCGGCCATTTTACTTTTCCATAACTTTGTTTTGCTTTTAGATTGTTATTTTGTATCTTATTGTGTTCATGCCTTTTGCTTTGAGTCATATGTTCATTAGTTTTCTAAGAGTCTTTACTTTGATTCTATTTACTTTCCTTTTAATTTTGAAAGTTTAAGAAGTAATTAGAAACTTGTTTTAGTAGAAGTAGATTTAAGTTCCAAACAAAAGATTTCAAGTGATCAATTATTTTGAATCCCAATTTTTTTTTGAAAATTGGAGCTATTGGAAAATATGCATGATCAAAACTATGGACATTTCATTTCCATAATTCAAAAACTAGTATAAAAAAAAAAGTGTGAAGCATAAATTTGGGGTTCCATTTTCTTAAAGAAAAAGATTTCAAAATTTTGGGTTCATCTTGATTGGCAAATTGATTTTAGCTTTTCTTGATTGTCTTTTGTATTTCTTCCTTAAGTTTTTTTTTTGCGGTTTCCATTAAGATCAAGTGTTTAAGGCTTTGACCTTTTTCATTTGATAGTTTTCAACCTCGAGAAAGACCTTTGTGAGATGATAAAATTCTTTTTTAGTGTTTTGAGTGTGCTCCTCTTGATTTTCTTTTCACCAAATGTGACGCAAACTTGATAGTGTATTTTCTAACTTATATTTCACTAATTGTTTGTTCACTTGTGAATTATGGCTCATGTTTCTTCAGGGGAGTCATCAAAACCCCAATCTCCCCAAAAGGCATTCCTTATGGGTGAGTTGGCGGGGCAAAAAGGTCCCTAACACAAAAGGATGAAGAAATGAGACAAATGGAGGAGAGACTCGAAAGGCTTGAATCGGTTCATGGAAGACAACCAAGGACATGGGAGCATAGAAGAGCTACAAGGAGTTTCACTCAATATGGTAGCCATGAGGAAGAAGAAGATTGGAGGTTGAACCACTTTGAGGAGAGGCACCAACATCCACACCATGCTCCGAAAATTTCTTTTCCTTATGTAAAAATTCCTAGTTTTAGTGGGGAAGGTGATCCCAACATTTACCTAGGATGGGAGGCTAAAGTTGAACAAATTTTTATGAGGTCCAAGAAGACCAAAAAGTCAAGTTAGCCTCCTTAGAATTTTTAGACTATGTCATGCAGTGGTGGCACAAAACTGTAATGGACATTGGACTTAACAAGAGGCCAGCCGTGGGTTTGTTTTTTGTGTATTGTGTGGACTAAAGACTGGTTGTTAGAACTCGATCAGGGTAGCAGGGATTTTTTTTGGTATGGGCTGCCATGCATTTCTTTAAAGGTTTAGTTTGGAGATATTTTGAGCATGATTGGTTAGGTGTTGAGCATGTTGGCTTTTGCCACTTTGTTTATAAGGGTTGGGACTCCTGAAGTGTCTGTATAAGGGTTGGGACACCCCTGAAGTGTCTCATTTTATTTTATTTATTCTTTCCTGAGCAAAAAAAATAATACTTCATTCAATTAATGCAAATTTGAATACATTGTGTGAGTTTCAACTATTTATGGGTGAAGAGGATGGAGGTAGTTTCCTCCTTAATTCTAGTTAAGCAAGCTTAACTATGGTGAGCTTTATGGCTTAAGGAGGTACCGTGTAGGTCCTGTTAAGATGCTCTAGAGATCCTTGCTTGTATGAGAAGTGAGAGTTTCTAGAATGTCTTTGATTTATTACAAAATACTCTTAAAACTAGTTAAAAATACAAGTCCTTAGCATGACTATTTCCTATTTTTATAGACAATTATTCTGTCTTTATTCTTGTATATAGTGGCTTGAATGGTCTTCCATCACTAGGCCTCATCCCTCTCTTACTAGGCCAATAAAAGGACTCAACCGTTAGTGGGCTTACATGTACAGTGACTGGACCACTTCTTCCTACAACTCCATATGTTCTTGTGCCACCTTCATAAGTTTCTGTATTCCAAAAATGCCCTTCTGTAAAAAGTTAAAGTGTAGTTTATGTTTCGGATTACATAAACTAAAAGTCTTTTTCCAAATTCATTATTAGCTTCTGGATTATGTAATCCAAATTTTTTTTTCATATTCATAATTAGCTTCTAGATTACATAATTTAAAAGTTTTTTTATATATACAAGATTAACTTATGGATTATGTAATCTGAAATGTATCATAACCTAATGAGAGAAGACTTATAGATTATGTATAACAAAATGTCATTTTTTTGAAAATATATTTTATATTATATAATTCGAAAATTATTTTTATATTCAAAATTAACTTCGTAATATATTTTTTAAAATTAATTCAGGATTTCATAAATTCAGAATGAGTGAGAAACCAATGCAAAGAGGGGAGGTAATGTCTCTCTCTTCCATATTGGTGCTTCTCTGGGCCATCTGGGCACTATCACGGTCACCAAGCGTGCAGGCCTCCTTAAAAAAATACATCTCTGAGCACCGTACTTATGGTATTGGTATCTCGCACCGGTGCGCCCAAAAATCTCAGTGAAAATCATTGACGCCCAAAAGTCTATAAATTATTTTTTTTTAAATTGATTTTTAATGAATAATTTTCTAATAACAACTGTTTACTATATATATAATTTGAAAGCGAAAATTACAAATTAAAAATAAAATTTAATGTATATCCTTACCAAAAACTAGTTACAATAATATTACAAAGAAAAACATTGTTTATAGAAATAAATCAATTTATGTTGAGGTAATTTAGGTGGGAGAAATTCTACCTAGGATATGGACCTATATCAGATTCATTGAAATCAATGAGCATAGAATCCATGAGGAATGAATGTATGTTGTTGTTGGTGACAGTCCTTTGAAGGGATAGTTCCAAAGACAAACAATCCTTGAGTTCTGAGGTTATGTGGCTTATGTCAGGCCTTTGAATGGCAACATCAGGAAGGCAAGACATGGCTATATCCAAAAATTTCCAAGCTGAAGCAACATTGTAATTTCCTTCTAATCTTGGATCAACCATTGCTTGGATATCTCCAGCTTCAAGTTTGGGTTTAACCCAAGAATGTATGTGACTAGGTTTCTCAGGAGTTCCTCTTATTGCTGCTTGACCTGTAATTAGCTCTAACAAAATTACCCCAAAACTGTACACATCACTTCTTTTATTAAGAGTCCCAGAGGAGTGATACCTAAAGATATCAACAAGTTAAACACAAGGTTTCAGTTTCAATCACAGTGATTACCATGAATAAACTAATAATAAACAAGAAAAATCAACACATAACCACAATCATCTATTTTTTTTTCTTTCAATTTCTACAACATTTTCTCCATTTTGAGTTAACTGTTTTAAAAAGTGGTAAAAGCTAATTGTTTACATATTTCAAGGAAAACAATTCAACTAAATACAAAGACTAAAATAAAATAAGTATGTTTCGACAAAAAATTTCTATAAGAACTTTTACACTTTAAATTAACTTTTATATAACTTAAAATTAGTTTATATATAAGTTAAAAATATTTTTTTTACAGTATTTATACAAGACTTTATGCATAAACTATAATTTATGAAGATTTTAAGTATTTAGAGAAAATTTTATTGAAAAGTATCCAAATAGGACAAAAATCAAAGAAAAGTAACATATGAAGCCAAAATTATGTATACAATCCTTAGAATTATTAAGAACTAAATTTTGTTATACTTACTCAGGATCAATGTAACCTGGTGTGCCACCTGGATAATTAGTTAAGACATGAGTGTCACTATCATTTGCAAAAGTTCTAGACAATCCAAAGTCTGAAATCTTGGCATGCATGTTTTCATCTACTAGGATGTTGGAACCTTTCAAATCTCTATGAATAATAGGTGGCTTACATCCATTATGCAGATAATCCAATCCTGTGCAATTGTAATTGGTATAACTGTAACTGGTTGTTGCAAGAAAATAAATAACTTCAAGAGAATGAACGTTTAGGAAGTTAATTGGTTTTGTTCATTTACCACTTGCTGCATCTAAGGCAATTTGAACTCTCTCTTTCCATCCCAAGACACTTGAGCTTTTATCTACAAAATAAGCTTTACTGCTATCAATATATACATAAACTGTTTTTAATTTATAGAGAGATTTATTTTTATTATCTTTTAATAAAAATGTGCGTGCAAAAATTAATTCGAACAAACATATAAAGTTATAATTATAAGTAAAAAAATAACAAAGTTACAATTACAAATATTATTCAAACATAGTTCCTAGATTTATGACTCCTTCGTAATATAGAATAATATAAAATGTATGTCCTGTACATTTTATTATACTTAAATATGTTTTTAATCTTTTAAGTATGTTAAGAGTTTTCTTTTTACTTTTTACCCCTAAAATTATTTTTATTTTTTATTTTATTTATAAAATGATTTGACAATTAAGTGATTTTTAAAATATTTTTTAGATTTTTCTTTTGATCTTTAAAATGATGTTAACTTTTTATTGCTAAAAGCTTTTATTATACTCTTTTTTTCATTTGATAGTAACGTTATAAAGTTAACATGGCAATTTTATCTATAAAGTATGAAAAGGTTTGTTAGTGAAAAAAAGAAAAATCCAAACTTCATTTTACAGGAGGACAAATGCTTAACCTCTTTTTTAAATAGATGTTGGTAAAATGGGTTGGTTTATTTGAGTTTTTTTTTTTTATAGTAAACCATTTTTCTTTCTGACAACTTCAAAACTATCGATTAAGAGAATGATGAAATTAAGTCTTATTGAAGAGATTCTAAAGTTTTTTTTTTCTTTAACTTTATAAAAATTGTATAAAGTAGTTAGGAAGTAAATAGAAAAGAAAGTATAGTGTAAAATAGTAAAATAGGGGTGCAAATAAATGACATAAGAGTTTATATGTCCTCTCCTCAATGGAGGTATGTCACTTGTCACTCTCTGAATGGAGAGGATTTCCACCAATAAGGTGGTGACACTTGTCATACTCTCATTTGAGAGGTTTTGATTTCTTCTATAAATGAGTCTTTTATACATTATTTTTAACTTTGATTTGAGAAACAAAATCTTGTCCAATTTGTTAAACACTTTTACTTTTTAAAGTTCTCTTTAGAGTTGTTTTCTTCCTAGACAGTTTTCTAAACTTCTCCTAGTAGGTCTAATCTCATACTAGAAACTAAAGGTTAACATAATAACCTCACTTAGTTAACATAATAACCTCACTTAAATTTACTGTCATAATTTTCATCTCTTCTAAAATTTCTATAATTCTTCAAACTTTCGCTATCATTATTGAAGAAATTCAAATAATAAACAATAAAGAAGATTTAGAAATGAAAATGCAAGTTTTAATGGAATGAAACTTTCTTTGTTTTTAAATGTGATTGAAAATTTGAAAACTAGAAATAATTAAATAATTACAAGATAGGTTTTGATGAGAATTATTAAACTGCACAAGTGAAAGTAAACAGTGATCAAATTATGATCAATTCTCCTTAGTTAACTACTTGCATTGCATCTTAGTCATTTGCATGCGATTCTATTTGTTTGAGAGCAAAATGGAAAGGTCTTATCATGTTAATTAACATGTTATGATAAAGAAAATATAATTTAACAAACCTCACAATTGTTCTTGGAGATTTCCCTTTGAAAGATATTCGTAAATAAGTGCTTTAGCATCTTCTTCATCACAATACCCCACAAGAGAAACCACATTTCTATGATGAACAAGCGTTAGAAATTTTGCCTGCATTTTAGAAATGTTTAATATCTTGACTTAATGAAAAATATTTGTTCTGCAAATTCAAGAAAAAAAAAAGAAAAATAACTATAATCAATTGTTGCATCTAACCTCTGATTTAAACTCCTTATAACCTTGATTTGATGACAGAGAGAGTTTCTTCACGGCAACTCTTTCACCACTTTGCAAAGTTCCAAGGTAAACTTCACCAAATCCACCTTTTCCAATCATTGTTTGAAACCATTGGTAATATTGTGAAGCTCTGAGTAAGAAAATGTTTGATTTTTTAATTTTAGTTGCTCTTTTTTTGAAGTCGAAGATATCCCTGAAACAATGTAAAAAAAAATCACATATATACCATTTATAGTGCATAATATATAGGAGCAAAGTGAAATACAAAAAAATTCCTAAAACTGGAATTACATAACATTAAAAAAAGGTATTTGAATCCTTCAACAAAAGTATCATTGTTTGAGTCACTTGCAAAGGATTAAAAGTCTAGTTAAAAATATAATAAGGTGCTTTTGTGATCCTTCATTAAGAATTTCAAATTAAAACAAATTGCAATAATAAGACTAGTAATTTGAAATTATATAGCAAAATGTGTTGTGAAGAAAGCTTGCGTAAAAAAGATAGACTACAGAAGATATATGTTGTTGCTGATGTATATATTTAATAGTTACATTCTTTTAAAAGACAAAAGTTCTTAGGTTTGCACAAATAATTAAAAGAATTAATAAAAAATTAAGAATAAAAAAGTTTAATTTAATTTAAGAGTTTAATTTTCATACATCTAATAAAATTTCATAAAAAGTATTCCTTTTAAGTTAGTTTTTTTACAATTAATAAAAAAATTACTCTCTAACAATTTTTGATTGAATGACACAATAAAAAAAACCACATTGCCAAGTTGACATAAGGTCTATTCACAGAAAAAATATCAACAAAGAATTTAGAAAAAAAAATGTAATTAACTTATCTACAAGTTAAAATTGACTTAAATATAAATTAATTTGTGAAAGTTTTGATATAACCTTTTCACAAATTCATACTTAAAACGTGAAAATTTAAAACTACGTTGATTGTGAAGATTATTGTCAAATGGAAAGTAAACAACGGACACCAATTTTTCTTTATCATGTATTTAAATAACGGAAGAGAGAAAACATAGATGTGACATTTTTATCTATCAAGAATAAAAATAGATATTAATAAAATGTTTTTTATAGAACTTATTTTATATTTTTATTAATATGGATTTGATTTGATCTCTATGTTTTTATTTCATTTTTAATAAAAATATATTCTTTTATGTGGTGACATATAGTTGTTAAATTCAGGAAATGTCACTAATATATACTTCAAAATGATGTATAACATGAATTTTATAAAAACATCATATGAAATTATGAGTATACCTCCATTTTTTCTGAGTGATCTCCGAATCGCCATAACTATGCCCACTATTATTATAGACACAACAATTGATGCTATGATAGTTGCAACTAATGCAACAATATTCTTCTTCTTCTTGCATGAGCCTATCTGACAGATACCAATGTTCCCATCCAAACTGGAACAGTGTATGCAAGCGTCAGTTATCATGCAATATATAAAAAACGAAGAAATAATTTTAATTCAATCAGACTATATAAGTTTTTCTTAACATTTTAACTCCTAATTTTTAATTTATAAGCTTTCAATTTATTTATAAATTTTCACTTAATTTTAGAGTTAGTTTTACAAGACACGCCATCAATCAATTTATGAAGAATTATTATTAACTGTCACACATTTATGCAGATATATGTTTATCTATGAGGGCCTTTTTCTTTCTTTTTATGCCTATTATTTTTTGCAGCACAAGCCAATTTTGTATACTTATGTGAAGTAGTAGTAGCTATATCGCTTGGTGTAGGTGGTTCTGTTAACCATGGAGAGGGGGATGTGATAATTAGTTAGAATTGTCAGGAAGAGGGAGCTAGGAATGTAAAGCTATGATGTTCGTAAGTTCTACACTACAAGAAAATCATGAAATAGAAACTAATTTTTAGAGACTAAAATAATTAGTTACAATAGTAACTAAATTATAGACCATTTTAGAAACTAAATAAAAAATTGGTTTCTAAATTAGTTTATGTAAGGATCGAGAAAAATAGTCTTATAGTAGAAATGGTAAAATTAAAATGACACCTGAATATTTTATTATTAAAGTGAAAAAGCTATATAAATAGAAAATTAGTTATTCTGGTTTCATTTTAAAATAAGCAGAATCTCTCTATAAGTTTTCTTTTCCTTTTCTCTCCCTTCTCTCTAAGATTCTGACCTCCTCGCTCATCTGTTTGACGATCGGAGTCCACCATTAGACTCCTAGCAGCGAGATCTATAAGACTGCCCGATCAGAATCTTTCATAGAGTAAGTTCGTTTTTGTTCCCTTTTTCCTTTCCTCTCCCTTCTCTCTAAGATTTTGACTTGCTCGCTCATCAGTTTAATGATCAGAGTCTGCCATTGGACTCCTCGCAGTGAACTCTACAAGATTGACCGATCAAAATCTTAGATAGAGTAAGTTCATTCTTGGCTCATTTTCCTTTGAGTTAGATTTGCCATCAGGACTTTGTGGTGCACGTTAGACTATCCTTTAGGCTTTTGGTAGATTTGGAGCTCTTAGTGAGCATTGACTAAAGTTCAGGTAAGGGAAGCTAGTCTTATTTTTTTCAATAGAACCCTAAGTTAGAAGATTTTGATATGAGGGTGACGTGGTCACCAATTCCAATATTTACTTACAGGATTGTCTCTTTTGAAATGTAAAATAATATATTGACTGGAATGGTTGATTTTGAATCTTTTATATTTATTTTAAGGTGAATAATTTGTTGAAAGTATTTGTGATTGAAAATTGAAAGTGTTTGAATGATAATATAAATGAGTTGATCTGTTCTTTTTTTAATATTTTATTGAATTACTTATGTGAGATGTTTGATGAGAAGTGGTTGTTTGATTTTAGATGATGATTGATTTAAAGAGCATATATTTGGAATTAATTATGTGTTTAAGTAAAGATTGAGATATATTTGGATTGTTTAGAAAGTTTAAATATGATGTGATTGAGTGGTGCATTGATATGTTAAATGATGTATGTAATGAGGGTAAATTGTGATCAAGACATGGTATTTTCAGGAAAGGAAATATCGTGTTGAGATTGTTATTAGGGTGTATTGATTTGTGAGTGTCCTGTGAATGAGATGATCTTGACTCTACTGATATAATGTAATCACATAGATGAAGTTGTTCAGTTGTTGAGAGTCGAAGGAGGTCCATTTGGCTGAGTCTGAGGTTTGAAAGAACTTATCAGAGCATATCAAATGGATTTACCCTGTCATATGAAGATGATGAGATGATGAGATATTGAGATAATTATGCGCATGGCTGTGTGGGTTTCACAGCAGTAGTATGACAGGTACAGGTCTTTGGATGTTAATTTCAATACACGAGTCTTCCGGAAGTAGAGTCAAGTGTCTAAGTATGTGAGTAAGTAGAAATCTGACAGGAGTAATGTGGATGATGATCGTGATAGACACTTGATGGTTATGTGAAATGTTTGAGAAATTGTATGAGAATTTATGAATTTTGTGTATCAACTTGAAATTTAAATTATATAGAAAATTTTGTTATAGCTAGCTTACCCTGTTATTTGTTTATGTTTGTTTCTTTATTTGTGATGATCGTGTTGTACACGAGAGCAGATGAGATTGCAGGTAATAGAGCTCCTAAGTGAGCAGCTGAAGGATGTGATAATTTTAATTTGAATGTTCTGTTTGTTTTTAAAACTTTTGATGTATATATTAAAATCCCTATGAGGGATATTTTTTTTAGATAAAATTATGAGATAGTTATATATATTCATATGTTAAGTAGATAGTATTGTTTTACTTTTATTTTATTATATATGGGTAAAAATGAGGGATGTTACAGTTTCTATTATTATTAAATAATTTCTAAATTGGTATCTCATTAGCAACCAAGGTTTTAACTACCAATTATTTAGTTTCTAAATTTGGTTTCTAAAAACTTTGTTGCTAATTAGATACCAATTTAAAAACTATTTAACAATAATAGAAACTAATTTAGAAACCATTTTTTTTTAGTTTCTAGAATGGTCTCTAATTTAGTTACTATTGCAACTAATTATTTTGGTCTCTAAAAATTGGTTTCTATTTCATGATTTTTTTTGTTGTGCTATAATGGGTCAGTGTTGTTTTGTATTTTTTGAAAGCTTGGAAAGTATGCTTCAAAAGCCTAAGTCTATATATGGTAGGGGCTTCTTGATAAGTGTCTCACTTTTAATTCATTTATTTTTTTTCTTATAAAAAAAAATGTCACATTAATATATTACTAGGAAATTATTGAATAAAGACCAATTTTAGACACAAAAATAATTAGTTGTTATATTGACGAACTTATATACTATATTAGATACTAAAAAAATTTATTGGTATTTAGATTAATTTCTATTATTGATAAATGGTTTCTAAATTAATATCTAATTAGCTACTAAGATTTTAACAATACGAAATATATTTAGATTCAAAAGTTGGTAGCTAAAACTTTGGTACTTAATTACATACCAATTTATAAAATATTTATTAATAATAGATAGAAACTAATTTATATATCAATAATTTTTTTTTCTAAAATAGTATCTAATTTAGTCAATATAATAATTAATTATTTTTGTTTATAAAAATGATTTCTAATTAATGATTTTCTTGTAGTGATATATGAATGTTAATTTATTATTTTATTTTGGGTATCCTTTGATGATAAGCTTTTGACTAAAATTGAATGGGATTGAAATTTAAAAAAATTATTAAAAAATGTTAAATGTGATTGAAATGGATATTTAAATTCGGGATCAATTATTTTGATTGTAATTTATAGAATTAAAATTTACTTTTTTTTATATTTTCATTCATTTGTAAAATATCTGAAAATAAGAACTTTTGTATTTGGGTATAATAAGTCCAAATAAAACCTAGGGGGTGTAAACAATAGAAAGCAAGTAAGAAAGAAACATTTTGAAGATATAAAGTCCATCTATGTAGTCTATGATTATTTTAGTTAAGACAAGAGAAAGGCAAGGAAGAAATGAACTAAGCATGGAGTATGTGACACAAGCATGAAAATTGTGTCACAACTAGATTTGACTTAAAATTGAATTTATCTCCCTTTTACTTTAATAATTTATGTCAAGGGTGAAAAGAATGGAAGTTTCATAGTTAGATCTACATATTCCACCTTGTACATGTGACTCACAATAAATCATTTTTTTTTAAGATTTTGGAAACTAAAGGTTTTAACATCAACTTTGCACTGTTAGCCGAGATTTTTTTTATCATATGATTGGCATGCTTGGTTTTAGTGGTAAATGGATTGGTTGGGTTAGAGCATGGAATATGCATCTATATCCTTCTTGGTGAATGGTAGCCTAACCCAAGAAATTAAACCTGGAAAAGGATTGAGATAAGAGGAACTTATAGCATCTTTCCTATTTCTTATCATAGTAGAAGGTTTAACACGAAAGATAATGCAAGCTACTCTACAAAATATATTCCATGGGATAAAGGTGGGAAAAAAATAATGTTGAGGTTGATTTATTACAATTTTTTTATGATACTTTATTTCTATGCCAAACTAGTTATCAAAACATCATGGCTATCAAGAGTATTCTGAGAGGGTTTGAACTTGCTTTAGGCTTAAGAGTTAATTTCAATAAAAGAAATATAAGGGCAATTGGTATTAGTGAGACTCTATGTAGAGAAATAACAGCTTGGATTAAATGGGAGGATTTGTGTAAGTCTAAGGATAATGTGTGCCTCATGCATGTACTGTTGTGTTTGGGTTAAGTTCTAGATCAGACAAGTTCTTTGGTCATATTATATTTTTATTATACTTATTATTATTAATATAATTTATACATATTATTATTATTAATAACTATATTAATAATGATAATAATAATATAAATTATATTCATATTATTAATATTATATTCATATTATTAATATTTATTAATATTATTCATATTATTAACATTATTAATATTATTATTAATAATATATTCATATTATTAATATTATATTCATATTATTAATATTGTTAATATTATTAATAATAATAAGTATAATAAAAATTATAATAATATTAAAGAATTTGTTTGGGGTATTAGTTAAATTTACTTTGGTCACTGAAGGAACCTGGTTTTGAATCTCATTCACTTTAAATTTTATTGATCCGTATGTAATAATTCATATATAATTCACGTTTTTTTTTAAGTAAGTAATGGGGTCGGAGGGGAGCAAGCCATGGGGAGTTCACAGTGAGGTTGGCAGAGCATTCAGCAAAATTCTATAAGGGGTAGAATTAACTAATACCATGTGTGTTTTGCCTTCTCCAAGAGGAAACCGTAACACATCTCTTACTTGGTTGTACAAATCTTCACCATTTCTCGAACATATGTGACTCTTGGGTAGGAATTCCATCTATTCACCGTAAGAATGTAATGAAACATTTTCATCACTTCTATCTCCTTTAGTTAAATGATAGACAAAATAATAGGAAGAGAGTTTGGATAGCATTGGTATGGGTGATTTAGAATCATAGGAATAATATTATCTTTAGGCAGGGGAGGGTAGATATAGAAGAATTGTCTATGTTAAATGCTTGAGTATGGTTAACACATAAGATTCCCTTTGCTTGCTTCTCCAACTCTGATTGGGCTCAGTGCCCAAAGGTATGCCTAAAATCTCTGTGAGTCTTTTTTTGTGTTCTAAAGGAACCATATGCATTCCTGTTTTTTTATGGTTCTTGTTGGTTTACTGCAACACCCTGCTATACCTATCTTTGGTAATAATTATTACTCTGATCTGTTTCGGTGGAGGGTATGCAATTGTCGGTCTTGTAAGCTCATATCCCTATTTTTATGATGGGGTAGTAGTTATTGAGAAATTTGTCCTATACTGTACAAATCTAATTTAAGCCCAATGAATTTGGGAGTTTCTTTTTTGCAGTTGCAAGATTTGTTATGTGACTTCCCTTCCTTTAGTCGTGTAGTAGGGTTTGTATGCTACTTTTGGCTAGTTTAACTTTTTTTTTTTCCTATGTCTTTGTGGGTTTTAGGAGAAAGTTTAAATAGCTTGTCTATCTCTTATACAATGTATAAGGGTTGAAGTACCTTAAAAGAGAAATCAACTTTACATTTTGTATAGAGATTAATATTGAACATAATGATAACTAAAGATAATCTGTAATAGAAGAATTGAAAAGGGAAAATTTTACGTGTGATGTATGGGTTAATGAAAGAATTAAGATTTTGTTTTTGGTTGTAAAGTTACAAAGTGAGTATGAAACATTACTTGTGGATTTAGGTACTTGATTTAGGTTATAAGGGTCAATTTGTAAAAAAAAATATTTACTTGTTTACGTAAATAAATAGCATGTTTATGGAAATAATTTTGGTTTGGTTGTACATACAGGAACATATTTTTAATTCTAATAATACAAATACTCACTTTAATCTCTTAAAATAAAATTGTATTATTTTGTTCTCTTGATATAGAAGTGTGTCATACGTGAAAACTACTTTTCATTCTATTTTATGATTGATGCTTAACATTTTTCACATACATTATAAAATAAAACTCCCTTACTAATTTTAGTAAATGTATTTAAGTATTTTAAGACAACACTGTATATAATAAGATAGCAAATATATGGATGGTTTAATGTTTCGCTGAAAATGGAAAAAATAAACTAATATGTAAAATATCAATTGATTTAGAATGGATAAAATATCCTATTTATCGAGTTCTATATATATATATATATATATATACTACAAATTACATATTTTCATAAAGATAGAAAAAATTAGAGACGATCTTGTTTTAAAAAATCAGCATTATTTTATTTATATGAACTAAAATAATCTAATTTTGTTGATTGAGTAGTTTGTGAATCGTTATAAACCTCTTAACGTCTAGTTACAATGTAGATATAGGTTAGGAACAAACCTCAATTGCAAAGAATTACTTTCTGACTTCGCTATGAGAGCATCAGGAATGGAACCTGTGAGACTATTCCTCGACAAATTACTGCAAAAAGATATGGGCAAAATTTCTTCACATCAATTTCAGAAGAAAAAAAATGAGTTACTTTCAATTAAAATTATCTTATAATAAATTAGTTTGTAAAATTCCTTTCATATACTTTTTTTAAATTTATATATATATATATAAAATAATTTTGATTTATAAAAATATGTATTTTAGTTTTTTTTCTTAATTTTTTTTATAAACAAGTTTGTCAACACGTATAAACATGGAAAACTTTTTGTAAGTTTTGTCAATGATCAATTATAACAACTTACAGTATCTTCAACTGTGATAACTTGGCAAAGAATTCTGGCACCTCTCCCACCAGTTGATTGTTTGACAGATCCCTGCAAACATACAGAAGCAATTATTGTTTTGGTTTTATAACTTAACCTCCATGAATATAATTGATATTTAACTTAATAAAAGGAACTTACAAAATCTCTAAATTTGCAAGGTTGGAGAATGATATATCTATGCCGCCTGATAATTTACTTGAGCTCAAGTTTCTGCTCAAATTTCATTATATATATATATATATATATATATGTTTGTCATTGTAAACCCAAATAAAAATAAATAGAAAGAGGAAAATGAAACATATTAGATTCAACAATAAGAAAATCATGTCAGTAGCAAAAGAAAAAGTAAGCATAGGAGGTTTAAAGAATTTAGATAGTGTAATAAAGATTTTCTTAATCACTTATAAAAAAATAAAAATAAAAATAAAGAGAAGAGATAAATTTCTCCTATATAAATTAAAATTAGTCTTTGATTACGTAAAACATATTTTTACAGATTAAAATAAAGTTTTAGAGAAATTAAAATCCAAGAGTTTGTAACGCTTAAAATTGTATTATTTTTTATAATACTTATAGAGGAGCTTCTTGAAAACAAAATCTTAATCACTTTATATTTCCTATGAACTTGTAAAGCTATACATTTTGCCACTAATGCATTGTTATGAAAATACTACTTACAATGAGATTATTCTTGGAGGATTCATAGCATTGCAAATTAGACCATCCCATGTAAAATTTGTTGGTTTGCAGGGGTCTCCTTGCCAATTGATTCTCGAGATCTTATAGACATCTTTGATGCGTTTGATCGCATCAACTGATATTAATTTTCAACAATAATCAAGATTTTAGGATTAAGATAATAAAATTTATAGTAAAATAAAAATTTCAAATGTAGAAAAAAACTTAGTGAAGAAGGAAATTGGGTGTATTCTCTCTCAAGTTTGCATAAATAGTTTAACAAGAGATACCAAATGAGGAAATTAATATTTTCTTGGATTATTTATGAGATATAGGTAATTTGCTAAAAAAGGGATGGAAGTGTGTTATTAGTGAAGTAGAAGAAAGCATAAATTATTTGTTTTATTTTATGAATGCAAAGTGGGGAGGAGTGTGTGGGATATGTGTGCATAGTGGATAAGGATACAATGTTGCTTATCTAATGTAATTTTCTACTCTACAACTCAATTAAAAGTGTAACAAGGTATGTGGATGGTGTGGGAGACAACGATATGTGGTATTTGAAGTCAGAGAAATTAAATCATATCTAGAAATAATATTGTAGATGAAGAGGAAACATTTATTAGAACACTAGAAAAAATATGGGTGTGGATCAAGCATCGTACATCAAAGACATGTTTCTAAACTAATTTTTAAATTGAGCTACCAACTATTTTAAATTCTAAAGTTCATAACTACTAATTAAATATTAATTTCAAAATTATTTTTATTAATAATAAAAATTATTTTAAATACTAATAATATTTTTAGTTTTTAAAATAATATTTAATTTAATTAATATAGTGATTAATTGTTTTTATTTAATAATTTTCTTGTGTAAATATTTAATTACTAATATGAAGTACTATGGCCTTAGGCATATTTTTTTTGTGTTGGTTAAAATGTTGTATGTGTTCTTTGCATTTGATTTAACCTATAGGTTTTATGCTTGTACCTGTTTTATATATTTTCTGTGGTTGAAAAAAAAAACAATATATATATATATTTATATATTAGCATTAATTAATTGTTTTTAATAAGTAAAAACGAAACTTAAAATAGAAAATGAAAGAAAGTTACCATCATCTTGGTGAGTGGCTGAAACAGACTGAGGAATCACTCTATAAATCTCATAAGCATTAAGCATGGGAGGTAAGTGAGAGTCAGGGGTGGCTTTGATGAAAATATTGTTAATGCCCATGCCTACTTTAACAGTCAGTGGTAGGGTAAGGAGCTGATTGTACGAAAGGCTAATTTTTCTTGTGACATTATCATCAACACCTTCTCCAAACCCATTGATAATAACATTCATTATCCTTTTCTCACTACTGTCTACTCTTTCCTCAAAGTCAAAAAAGTGAAGATATACTTTATATTCGAAACTCGT
The DNA here is from genome assembly GCF_000499845.2 of Phaseolus vulgaris. Lineage (NCBI taxonomy): Eukaryota > Viridiplantae > Streptophyta > Magnoliopsida > Fabales > Fabaceae > Phaseolus > Phaseolus vulgaris. The sequence continues at coordinate 45,016,189 of NC_023752.2, forward strand.
GTCATTGTAATTCCTCCATATATTCACCGAATCAGACAACCTCAATGCACTCACTGCACTGTTCAATACTTCTGTGGGCAACTTGTAAGGATTATTCACTGTATCCAAATCAATACCTAATGTTGTTTTCATTTCCTTCTCATTTCGTGTTAATGCTCTTGCAAGCCAAGACCTACCATAGTTGTCATCCATATACCTATAATTAAACAAAAAGTGGTGATATGTTTAACACCACATCAAAAAAAACATACACTTCACATACCAATAAAATAATAATTTAATTATATTTAATTTGTTTTTTTAATTTTAAATATTATTATATCATTATAATATAGTGTGAAAGTATATGTTTTTACTATTGTAATGTACATAATTCTTTTCCTTAAACAAATACTATTGACCAAGAAGCATTATTTAGATAATAGCAATAAATGAGGTTTGCTTGTTGTCAAATGAGTAATAACGTTAATGAAGTAACTATTAAACTTTATTTATTTCTCGATTTTTGTAGTTTATTAAAGTATTTTCTTATACATGAATCTTTATATTCAAAGCATTTATCGCTTAAATATTTTTTAATCTAATAAAATAAAGCAGTTTCAATTTGGTGTCCTAAGATTCTTTTTAATTTTAAAATTATATTTACACTAAAAAAACTATTAAATAAAAAATTAAGTTTAAAAATAGAAAATAAGTAGTTATTATATTAATTATCTTAAATATTATTTTAAAAATTAAAAAAATTATTAATATATAAATATTTAATTATCTATTTACTGTAGTAAAGTTCTTTAGAAAAACGAACAGAATTTGATGACATATTTACGAAAGAAAAGAAATATGTATGAGATTAAGCAAAGTGACCTGAGCAATTGATCGTCTGCAGACGAGACACCAAGTGTGACTCTGGTGAGGAGATCTAGCGTCTGGAAATTCAACAAATCTTGATAAACAGAAGCAGTTCCCAGAGGCCACAACTCCAACAGTGAAATGAAAGGTACTCCTTGCTCAGTGTTCACCAGGCACAAATCAATGGTGTCCGTTAAGGTGAAATAAATAGCCTCAACTCGACGAGTGGTATTAGCCACAGTGAAACGTATGAAGGTGAAGTTAGTGACATCAATGTACAAATCAAACGTTGGAGGCTTACTTTTGTTGTCGTAGTTTCCATATGCAAAGTAACCTCTCACGATGTATCTCTTGTTCTTTCCCTGTCTGGGTTTCAAGCTATAGCAATTTCTCTTCCCTTCTGGGAAGCTTCTCAGTGACATAAGCTGCTTATTAATTTGAGGTTGGTTTTGAAAGGAGTTATCGGATATGCTGTGAATTTCACCAAATTCGTTATCATCATCTTCGTACGGTATGCGGGTCGTGTCAATGTACCCCTCTTTTAACCCACAATCAATGCTTATCACATCTACATTTATCAACTAGTCAGTTGTGTAGCTATCACAATTACAAATTGATATTTTTTAATATAAAATTATCAAAAGTAAGATTTTTCTATTACATAATTTTCCTACAATGTGAACTTATGCTTCACTTTTATTATTAGTTAACAAAATTAAAGTCTTACTTCCTAAATATATTTTAGCTTTAAATAAAACAAATTAATATAATGAGGCTTTAACTCCTATTTTGTATGAGATCCTTTTTCATCATCATTACTTTTCAAGTTTGACGATCAAGAAACTATATATTCTCTAGGTTGAATCCGATTGTTATTCATCAACTATTCATAAATCAACACAAACTTAATAAAAACAACCTATGGCCACTAGAAAGCCAAATATGAAAATCTTTAAATATATCTTGTGTTATACATTTTTTATCAGCATCTAGTGTTATACATGGAATAAGATTCTATAATCTTTCCCAAAAAATAAAGATAAAAGTAGAAAGAAAAAAAATAAAAATAAAAATAAATATATATATATATATATATATATATATATATTGGAATATTCAAGACTAGGAAGGGAGCAAATAAATTTCAATATAATATTTAAAAAAAAGAGTGAAATAACTACTTTAGGGGGAAAAAACAGAAATTTTGAAATAAAAAAAATGATATTTAAGAGTGATTCACCCATAAACCTATCTATTTCTGAGTATCTTAAAATCTATAGTATTTACAAAAATTATTTGCATCTTCACCTAGTCGCAGGTGATCTCATTATTGGATAGTAGTGTTATTAATCCTTGTTTCAACCACAAATCCTAAATTATAACATCTTTCATAATTAATTTCAAAATATGACGTTCTTTTAGAATGAATTTCAATTTGACATGTATATTCTAAATCTAAATCTTGATATTGTATTTCCACCAGAAATAATCTGGTTGGAAACTAGAACAGGAAGAAGGATTCATCTAAATATAATAAAACAGTCATTAATTACATGTATTTAACACAACTATTAGTTAAACCGAAACAGTTTTGTATTCGTTAATTCATGTGTAAACTGTTGATCATTTCTCTTTCTTTTATAAATATAATAAATTTTAAATAACATATACTGATGTTATGAAAGCAAAAAAAATAGCTCTTATTAAAAAATAAAAATTCATGAAGAATTATATATAAGTTTTATTGATATGTAAACGTTGAGAATAAACATAGAAAGTATATGAGTACCCGAATAATCAACACTGGCAAGCTTTCTATGAGGAGCTTCATCTGCAGCATGAATAATGGTGGATGAAGCACATACTGCTACAACCACAATCCACTGCAACGCTCTCTCCATGTTTCACACCTTCACACAAAGAAAATAAAACAATAATGGGAAGAAAAGATAGGTTGAAATCAACTATTTGCAGAAACCATGATCAGTGTAGAAGGAAGAAAAATGGTAGTTCTGATTTAAAGCTAAATGAGAAACCAATGAGAAAGGAGTTAAGACAGTTGAATGGTATCAGTAAGGTCGTTTTCATTTATAGTACGTGTAGAAAATTATTAAAAATAATAAAAGGAAAAATAACCTTTATATGATTTTTAATTATAATTAGTGTTTAAATTACACAGAAAAGGAAAATAATAATAACATACGTGTTACATTTACAGAAAGGACAAAATTTATCTACAATATTTTATGTACAGGTAGTACTGTTCTTTAATTAAATTTAGAATTTTACTTTAAAAATCATATTTTATTATATGAGACATTGAAAAGATAAAGCTCTAAATTTCATCAAGAAAACAGTTCATAAATTCAGTATATAAATTATATTTTTAAAGGTTCGAGGAAGACTCCTTCAAGTCTTAGCCTTGGTCTGAAACAGCTCACAGACAGGAATTACACGGATGCATGACTTGACTTTGTCCATGTTTTTATTATTATTTAATTATAGGTTAAATACGCGCTTTTCATCTATCTACTTTTACGTAAATTTGTTTTTTTTCCTTAGATTAAACTTTAGATTTTGTAGTAGTTTTCGTAAGAAAATTATTAGAGTGATTTATATGACAAATAGTATGACATGAACTAAAGACCTGAAGAAAGGAAAACTATTTTAGCTGAACTGAGTAGGATTAGATTTAAAAAAGAGGTTTTAGCAATGAAAAAAACTAGGATTAATTAGTTAAGACTGAGAGATTCGGATACAAAGTTTTTCTATTTAATGACTAAGTGGAGAAGGTTACTTAGTGGTTTTAATGGCCTCAGGATAAATGTTCAGTGGTGTGAGAGCCGATTATTGTTAAAAAGAGTATGAAAGAATTTTTGAGGGATAAGTTTAGAGTTGAACAACAGGTATCTCAGATTAGATAATGTGTCTTTTAACACTATTTCTTGTGAGGATAATGGCTTGCTAGTGGGCAGAATAATAGAGGAAGAGATCAAAGAGGTGGTTTGAAATTGTGATAGTAGTAAGAGTCCAGGGCCGGACGGGTTTAATTTCAGTTTCTTAAAATTTTGTTGGGAGGAGTTAAAAGGTGATATACTAGGTGCTGTAAAAAAAAATTAGGATGGAGGGAGGTGGCCAAAGGGGATGAATGCTTCATTTATTACTTTAGTTCTAAAGTGCGAGAATCCACAACAACTAAATGAGTTCATACCTATTTTCTTAGTTGGATGTATGTGTTGAGTTTATTAGTGTCTAAGTTTAAGAGGGGGTGAATTAGACTTATAAAATTTTCGCAAAGAATACAATTTAAGGAATCCTGACAGAAAAATAAC